>NC_134569.1:1878630-2178630 GCF_050947875.1 Dermacentor variabilis
CAGGCAGCGAAAGACTGAGCGCGCACTGCCGAGAAAAAAAACCGGCTCAAGGGGGCACAATAGGCAGCTTAAGACTGAGCGCGCACTGCCGAGAAGAAAGCCGGCTCAAGGGGGCACGACAGACAGCGAAATACTGAGCGCGCACTGCCGAAAAAAAAACCGGCTGAAGGGGGCACGATAGGCAGCGATAGACTGAGCGCGCACTGCCGAGAAGAAAACCGGCTCAAAGGGGCACGACAGGCCGCGATAGAGTGAGCGCGCACTGGCGAGAAAAAAAACGACTCAAGGGGGCACGATAGGCAGCGATAGACTGAGCGCGCACTGCCGAGAAGAAAACCGGTTCAAGGGCACGACAGGCAGCGATAGACTAAGCGCGCACTGACGAGAAGAAAACCGGCTCAAGGGGTACCACAGGCAGCGAAAGACTGAGCGCGCACTGCCGAGAAGAAATCCGGCTGAAGGGGGCACGACAGGCAGCGAAAGACTGAGCTCGCTGCCGAGAAGAAAACCGGCTCAAGGGGGCACGACAGGCAGCGAAAGACTGAGCGCGCACTGCCGAGAAGAAAACCGGCTCAAGGGGGCACAACAGGCAGCGATAGACTGAGCGCGCACTGCCGAGAAGAAAACCCGCTCAAGGGGGCACGACAGGCAGCGATAGTGAGCGCGCACTACCGAGAAGAAAACCGGCTCATGGGGGCACGACAGGCAGCGATAGAGTGAGCGCGCACTGCCGAGAAAAAACCGTCTCAAGGGGGCACGATAGGCAGCGATAGACTGAGCCCGCACTGCCGAGAAGAAAACCGGCTCAAGGGGGCACGACAGGCAGCGATAGACTAAGCGCGCACTGCCGAGAAGAAAACCGGCTGAAAGGGGCACGACAGGCAGCGAAAGACTGAGCGCGCACTGCCGAGAAGAAAACCGGCTCAAGGGGGCACGACAGGCAGCGAAAGACTGAGCGCGCACTGCCGAGAAAAAAACCGGCTCAAGGGGGCACGATAGGCAGCGATAGACTGAGCGCACACTGCCGAGAAGAAAACCGGCTCAAGGGGGCAACACAGGGAGCGATAGACTAAGCGCGCACTGCCGAGAAGAAAACCGGCTGAAGGGGGCACGACAGACAGCGAAAGACTGAGCGCGCACTGCCGAGAAAAAAACCGGCTCAAGGGGGCACAATAGGCAGGGATAGACTGAGCGCGCACTGCCGAGAAGAAAACCGGCTCAAGGGGGCACGACAGGCAGCGAAAGACTGAGCGCGCACCGCCGAGAAGAAAACTGGCTCAAGGGGGCACGACAGGCAGCGATAGACTGAGCGCCACTGCCGTGAAGAAAACCGGCTGAAGGGGGCACGACAGGCAGCGATAGACTGAGCGCGCATTGCCAAAAAGAAAACCGGCTGAAGGGGGCAGGACAAGCAGCGATAGACTGAGCGCGCAGTGCCGAGAAAAAAAACTGGCTCAAGGGGCCACGATAGGCAGCGACAGACTGAGCGCGCACTGCCGAGAACAAAACCGGCTCAAGGGGGCACGACAGGCAGCGAAAGACTGAGCGCGCACTGCCGAGAGGAAAACCGCTCAAGGGGGCACGACAGGCAGCGAAAGACTGAGCGCGCACTGCCGAGAAGAAAACCTACTCAAAAGGGCACGATAGGCAGCGATAGACTGAGCGCACACTGCCGAGAAGAAAACCGGCTGAAGGAGGCACGACAGGCAGCGATAGAGTGAGCGCGCACTGTCGAGAAAAAAACCGGCTCAAGGGTGCACGATAGGCAGCGATAGACTGAGCGCGCACTGCCGAGAAGAAAACCGGGTCAAGGGGGCACGACAGGCAGCGATAGACTGAGCGCGCACTGCCGAGAAGAAAACCGCCTAAAGGGGGCACGACAGGCAGCCATAGACTGAGCGCGCACTGGCGAGAAGAAAACCGAGTCAAGGGAGCACGACAGGCAGCGATAGACTGAGCGCGCACTGCCGAGAAGAAAACCGCCTAAAGGGGGCACGACAGGCAGCGAAAGACTGAGCGCGCACTGCCGAGAAGAAACCGGCTGAAGGGGGGCACGACAGGCAGCGATAGAGTGAGCGCGCACTGCTGAGAAAAAAACCGGCTCAAGGGGGCACAATAGGCTGCGATAGAGTGAGCGCGAACTGCCTAGAGGAAAACAGGCTCATGGGGGCACGACAGGCAGCGATAGACTGAGCGCGCACTGCCGAGAAGAAAACCGCCTAAAGGGGGGTGGACAGGCAGCGAAAGACTGAGCGCGCACTGCCGAGAAGAAAACCGTCTCAAGGGGGCACGACAGGCAGCGATAGACGAAGCGCATTGCCGAAAAGAAAACCGGCTGAAGGGGGCAGGACAAGCAGCGATAGACTCAGCGCGCAGTGCCGAGAAAAAAACCGGCTCAAGGGGGCACGACAGGCAGCGATAGACTGAGCGCGCACTGCCGAGAAGAAAACCGGCTCAAGGGGGCACGACAGGCAGCGAAAGACTGAGCGCGCACTGCCGAGAAAAAAACCGGCTCAAGGGAGCACGATAGGCTGCGATAGAGTGAGCGCGCACTGCCGAGAGGAAAACAGGCTCAAGGGGGCACGACAGGCAGCGATAGACTGAGCGCGCACTGCCGAGAAGAAAACCGCCTAAAGGGGGCACGACAGGCAGCGAAAGACTGAGCGCGCACTGCCGAGAAGAAAACCGTCTCACGGGGGCACGACAGGCAGCGATAGACGAAGCGCATTGCCGAAAAGAAAACCGGCTGAAGGGGGCAGGACAAGCAGCGATAGACTGAGCGCGCAGTGCCGAGAAAAAAACCGGCTCAAGGGGGCAGGATAGGCAGCGATAGACTGAGCGCGCACTGCCGAGAAGAAAACCGGCTCAAGGGGGCACGACAGGCAGCGATAGACTGAGCGCGCACTGCCGAGAAGAAAACCGGCTGAAGGGGGCACGACAGGCAGCGATAGACTGAGCGCGCACTGACGAGAACAAAACCGGCTCAAGGGGGCACGACAGGCAGCGAAAGACTGAGCGAGCACTGCCGAGAGGAAAACCGGCTCAAAGGGGCACGACAGGCAGCGATAGACTGAGCGCACACTGCCGAGAAGAAAACCGGCTGAAGGGGGACGACAGGCAGCGATAGAGTGAGCGCGCACTGCCGAGAAAAAAACCGGCACAAGGGGGCACGATAGGCTGCGATAGAGTGAGCGCGCACTGCCGAGAGGAAAATAGGCTCAAGGGGGCACGATAGGCAGCGATAGACTGAGCGCCCACTGCCGAGAAGAAAACCGACTCAAGGGTGCACGACAGGCAGCGATAGACTGAACGCGCACTGCCGAGAAGGAAACCGGCTGAAGAAGGCACGACAGGCAGCTAAAGACTGAGCGCGCACTGCCCACAAGAAAACCGGCTCAAGGGGGCACGACAGGCAGCGAAAGACTGAACGCGCACTGCCGAGAAGAAAGCCGGCTGAAGAGGGCACGACAGGCAGCTAAAGACTGAGCGCGCACTGCCGAGAAGAAAACCGGCTCAAGGGGGCACGACAGGCAGCGAAAGACTGAGCGCGCACTGCCGAGAAGAAAACCGGCTGAAGGGGGCACGACAGGCAACGAAAGATTGAGCGCGCACTGCCGAGAAGAAAACCGACTCAAGGGGGCACGACAGGCAGCGAAAGACTGAGCGCGCACTGCCGAGAAAAAAACCGGCTCAAGGGGGCACAATAGGCAGCTTAAGACTGAGCGCGCACTGCCGAGAAGAAAGCCGGCTCAAGGGGGCACGACAGACAGCGAAATACTGAGCGCGCACTGCCGAAAAAAAAACCGGCTGAAGGGGGCACGATAGGCAGCGATAGACTGAGCGCGCACTGCCGAGAAGAAAACCGGCTCAAAGGGGCACGACAGGCCGCGATAGAGTGAGCGCGCACTGGCGAGAAAAAAAACGACTCAAGGGGGCACGATATGCAGCGATAGACTGAGCGCGCACTGCCGAGAAGAAAACCGGCTGAAGGGGGCAGGACAGGCAGCGATAGACTGAGCGCGCACTTCCGAGAAAAAAACCGGCTTAAGGGGGCACGACAGGCCGCGATAGACTGAGCGCGCACTGCCGAGAAGAAAACCGGTTCAAGAGGGCACGACAGGCAGCGATAGACTAAGCGCGCACTGACGAGAAGAAAACCGGCTCAAGGGGTACCACAGGCAGCGATAGTGAGCGCGCACTACCGAGAAGAAAACCGGCTCATGGGGGCACGACAGGCAGCGATAGAGTGAGCGCGCACTGCCGAGAAAAAACCGTCTCAAGGGGGCACGATAGGCAGCGATAGACTGAGCCCGCACTGCCGAGAAGAAAACCGGCTCAAGGGGGCACGACAGGCAGCGATAGACTAAGCGCGCACTGCCGAGAAGAAAACCGGCTGAAAGGGGCACGACAGGCAGCGAAAGACTGAGCGCGCACTGCCGAGAAGAAAACCGGCTCAAGGGGGCACGACAGGCAGCGAAAGACTGAGCGCGCACTGCCGAGAAAAAAACCGGCTCAAGGGGGCACGATAGGCAGCGATAGACTGAGCGCACACTGCCGAGAGGAAAACCGGCTCAAGGGGGCAACACAGGGAGCGATAGACTAAGCGCGCACTGCCGAGAAGAAAACCGGCTGAAGGGGGCACGACAGACAGCGAAAGACTGAGCGCGCACTGCCGAGAAAAAAACCGGCTCAAGGGGGCACAATAGGCAGGGATAGACTGAGCGCGCACTGCCGAGAAGAAAACCGGCTCAAGGGGGCACGACAGGCAGCGATAGAGTGAGCGCGCTCTGCCGAGAAAAAAACCGACTGAAGGGGGTACGATAGGCAGCGAAAGACTGAGCGCGCACTGCCGAGAAGAAAACCGGCTCAAGGGGGCACGACAGGCAGCGAAAGACTGAGCGCACATTGCCGAAAAAAAAAAACGGCTCAAGGGGGCACGATAGGCAGCGATAGACTGAGCGCGCACTGCCGAGAAGAAAACCGGCTCAAGGGGGCACGACAGGCAGCGATAGTGTGAGCGCGCACTGCCGAGAAAAAAACCGACTCAAGGGGGCACGATAGGCAGCGATAGACTGAGCGCGCACTGCCGAGAAGAAAACCGGCTCAAGGGGGCACGACAGGCAGCGATAGTGTGAGCGCGCACTGCCGAGAAAAAAACCGGCTCAAGGGGGCACGATAGGCAGCGATAGACTGAGCGCGCACTGCCGAGAAGAAAACCGGCTCAAGGGGGCACGACAGGCAGCGATAGAGTGAGCGCGCACTGCCGAGGAAAAAACCGACTCAAGGGGGCACGATAGGCAGCGATAGACTGAGCGCGCACTGACGAGAAGAAAACCGGCTCAAGGGGGCACCACAGGCTGTGAAAGACTGAGCGCGCGCTGCCGAGAAGAAAACCGGCTCAAGGGGGCACCACAGGCAGCGATAGACTGAGCGCGCACTGCCGAGAAGAAAACCGCCTAAAGGGGGCACGACAGGCAGCCATAGACTGAGCGCGCACTGGCGAGAAGAAAACCGAGTCAAGGGAGCACGACAGGCAGCGATAGACTGAGCGCGCACTGCCGAGAAGAAAACCGCCTAAAGGGGGCACGACAGGCAGCGAAAGACTGAGCGCGCACTGCCGAGAAGAAAACCGGCTGAAGGGGGCACGACAGGCAGCGATAGAGTGAGCGCGCACTGCTGAGAAAAAAACCGGCTCAAGGGGGCACAATAGGCTGCGATAGAGTGAGCGCGAACTGCCTAGAGGAAAACAGGCTCATGGGGGCACGACAGGCAGCGATAGACTGAGCGCGCACTGCCGAGAAGAAAACCGCCTAAAGGGGGGTGGACAGGCAGCGAAAGACTGAGCGCGCACTGCCGAGAAGAAAACCGTCTCAAGGGGGCACGACAGGCAGCGATAGACGAAGCGCATTGCCGAAAAGAAAACCGGCTGAAGGGGGCAGGACAAGCAGCGATAGACTCAGCGCGCAGTGCCGAGAAAAAAACCGGCTCAAGGGGGCACGACAGGCAGCGATAGACTGAGCGCGCACTGCCGAGAAGAAAACCGGCTCAAGGGGGCACGACAGGCAGCGAAAGACTGAGCGCGCACTGCCGAGAAAAAAACCGGCTCAAGGGAGCACGATAGGCTGCGATAGAGTGAGCGCGCACTGCCGAGAGGAAAACAGGCTCAAGGGGGCACGACAGGCAGCGATAGACTGAGCGCGCACTGCCGAGAAGAAAACCGCCTAAAGGGGGCACGACAGGCAGCGAAAGACTGAGCGCGCACTGCCGAGAAGAAAACCGTCTCACGGGGGCACGACAGGCAGCGATAGACGAAGCGCATTGCCGAAAAGAAAACCGGCTGAAGGGGGCAGGACAAGCAGCGATAGACTGAGCGCGCAGTGCCGAGAAAAAAACCGGCTCAAGGGGGCAGGATAGGCAGCGATAGACTGAGCGCGCACTGCCGAGAAGAAAACCGGCTCAAGGGGGCACGACAGGCAGCGATAGACTGAGCGCGCACTGCCGAGAAGAAAACCGGCTGAAGGGGGCACGACAGGCAGCGATAGACTGAGCGCGCACTGACGAGAACAAAACCGGCTCAAGGGGGCACGACAGGCAGCGAAAGACTGAGCGAGCACTGCCGAGAGGAAAACCGGCTCAAAGGGGCACGACAGGCAGCGATAGACTGAGCGCACACTGCCGAGAAGAAAACCGGCTGAAGGGGGACGACAGGCAGCGATAGAGTGAGCGCGCACTGCCGAGAAAAAAACCGGCACAAGGGGGCACGATAGGCTGCGATAGAGTGAGCGCGCACTGCCGAGAGGAAAATAGGCTCAAGGGGGCACGATAGGCAGCGATAGACTGAGCGCCCACTGCCGAGAAGAAAACCGACTCAAGGGTGCACGACAGGCAGCGATAGACTGAACGCGCACTGCCGAGAAGGAAACCGGCTGAAGAAGGCACGACAGGCAGCTAAAGACTGAGCGCGCACTGCCCACAAGAAAACCGGCTCAAGGGGGCACGACAGGCAGCGAAAGACTGAACGCGCACTGCCGAGAAGAAAGCCGGCTGAAGAGGGCACGACAGGCAGCTAAAGACTGAGCGCGCACTGCCGAGAAGAAAACCGGCTCAAGGGGGCACGACAGGCAGCGAAAGACTGAGCGCGCACTGCCGAGAAGAAAACCGGCTGAAGGGGGCACGACAGGCAACGAAAGATTGAGCGCGCACTGCCGAGAAGAAAACCGACTCAAGGGGGCACGACAGGCAGCGAAAGACTGAGCGCGCACTGCCGAGAAAAAAACCGGCTCAAGGGGGCACAATAGGCAGCTTAAGACTGAGCGCGCACTGCCGAGAAGAAAGCCGGCTCAAGGGGGCACGACAGACAGCGAAATACTGAGCGCGCACTGCCGAAAAAAAAACCGGCTGAAGGGGGCACGATAGGCAGCGATAGACTGAGCGCGCACTGCCGAGAAGAAAACCGGCTCAAAGGGGCACGACAGGCCGCGATAGAGTGAGCGCGCACTGGCGAGAAAAAAAACGACTCAAGGGGGCACGATAGGCAGCGATAGACTGAGCGCGCACTGCCGAGAAGAAAACCGGCTGAAGGGGGCAGGACAGGCAGCGATAGACTGAGCGCGCACTTCCGAGAAAAAAACCGGCTTAAGGGGGCACGACAGGCCGCGATAGACTGAGCGCGCACTGCCGAGAAGAAAACCGGTTCAAGAGGGCACGACAGGCAGCGATAGACTAAGCGCGCACTGACGAGAAGAAAACCGGCTCAAGGGGTACCACAGGCAGCGAAAGACTGAGCGCGCACTGCCGAGAAGAAATCCGGCTGAAGGGGGCACGACAGGCAGCGAAAGACTGAGCTCGCTGCCGAGAAGAAAACCGGCTCAAGGGGGCACGACAGGCAGCGAAAGACTGAGCGCGCACTGCCGAGAAGAAAACCGGCTCAAGGGGGCACAACAGGCAGCGATAGACTGAGCGCGCACTGCCGAGAAGAAAACCCACTCAAGGGGGCACGACAGGCAGCGATAGTGAGCGCGCACTACCGAGAAGAAAACCGGCTCATGGGGGCACGACAGGCAGCGATAGAGTGAGCGCGCACTGCCGAGAAAAAACCGTCTCAAGGGGGCACGATAGGCAGCGATAGACTGAGCCCGCACTGCCGAGAAGAAAACCGGCTCAAGGGGACACGACAGGCAGCGATAGACTAAGCGCGCACTGCCGAGAAGAAAACCGGCTGAAAGGGGCACGACAGGCAGCGAAAGACTGAGCGCGCACTGCCGAGAAGAAAACCGGCTCAAGGGGGCACGACAGGCAGCGAAAGACTGAGCGCGCACTGCCGAGAAAAAAACCGGCTCAAGGGGGCACGATAGGCAGCGATAGACTGAGCGCACACTGCCGAGAAGAAAACCGGCTCAAGGGGGCAACACAGGGAGCGATAGACTAAGCGCGCACTGCCGAGAAGAAAACCGGCTGAAGGGGGCACGACAGACAGCGAAAGACTGAGCGCGCACTGCCGAGAAAAAAACCGGCTCAAGGGGGCACAATAGGCAGGGATAGACTGAGCGCGCACTGCCGAGAAGAAAACCGGCTCAAGGGGGCACGACAGGCAGCGATAGAGTGAGCGCGCTCTGCCGAGAAAAAAACCGACTGAAGGGGGTACGATAGGCAGCGAAAGACTGAGCGCGCACTGCCGAGAAGAAAACCGGCTCAAGGGGGCACGACAGGCAGCGAAAGACTGAGCGCACATTGCCGAAAAAAAAAACCGGCTCAAGGGGGCACGATAGGCAGCGATAGACTGAGCGCGCACTGCCGAGAAGAAAACCGGCTCAAGGGGGCACGACAGGCAGCGATAGTGTGAGCGCGCACTGCCGAGAAAAAAACCGACTCAAGGGGGCACGATAGGCAGCGATAGACTGAGCGCGCACTGCCGAGAAGAAAACCGGCTCAAAGGGGCACGACAGGCCGCGATAGAGTGAGCGCGCACTGGCGAGAAAAAAAACGACTCAAGGGGGCACGATATGCAGCGATAGACTGAGCGCGCACTGCCGAGAAGAAAACCGGCTGAAGGGGGCAGGACAGGCAGCGATAGACTGAGCGCGCACTTCCGAGAAAAAAACCGGCTTAAGGGGGCACGACAGGCCGCGATAGACTGAGCGCGCACTGCCGAGAAGAAAACCGGTTCAAGAGGGCACGACAGGCAGCGATAGACTAAGCGCGCACTGACGAGAAGAAAACCGGCTCAAGGGGTACCACAGGCAGCGAAAGACTGAGCGCGCACTGCCGAGAAGAAATCCGGCTGAAGGGGGCACGACAGGCAGCGAAAGACTGAGCTCGCTGCCGAGAAGAAAACCGGCTCAAGGGGGCACGACAGGCAGCGAAAGACTGAGCGCGCACTGCCGAGAAGAAAACCGGCTCAAGGGGGCACAACAGGCAGCGATAGACTGAGCGCGCACTGCCGAGAAGAAAACCCGCTCAAGGGGGCACGACAGGCAGCGATAGTGAGCGCGCACTACCGAGAAGAAAACCGGCTCATGGGGGCACGACAGGCAGCGATAGAGTGAGCGCGCACTGCCGAGAAAAAACCGTCTCAAGGGGGCACGATAGGCAGCGATAGACTGAGCCCGCACTGCCGAGAAGAAAACCGGCTCAAGGGGGCACGACAGGCAGCGATAGACTAAGCGCGCACTGCCGAGAAGAAAACCGGCTGAAAGGGGCACGACAGGCAGCGAAAGACTGAGCGCGCACTGCCGAGAAGAAAACCGGCTCAAGGGGGCACGACAGGCAGCGAAAGACTGAGCGCGCACTGCCGAGAAAAAAACCGGCTCAAGGGGGCACGATAGGCAGCGATAGACTGAGCGCACACTGCCGAGAAGAAAACCGGCTCAAGGGGGCAACACAGGGAGCGATAGACTAAGCGCGCACTGCCGAGAAGAAAACCGGCTGAAGGGGGCACGACAGACAGCGAAAGACTGAGCGCGCACTGCCGAGAAAAAAACCGGCTCAAGGGGGCACAATAGGCAGGGATAGACTGAGCGCGCACTGCCGAGAAGAAAACCGGCTCAAGGGGGCACGACAGGCAGCGATAGAGTGAGCGCGCTCTGCCGAGAAAAAAACCGACTGAAGGGGGTACGATAGGCAGCGAAAGACTGAGCGCGCACTGCCGAGAAGAAAACCGGCTCAAGGGGGCACGACAGGCAGCGAAAGACTGAGCGCACATTGCCGAAAAAAAAAAACGGCTCAAGGGGGCACGATAGGCAGCGATAGACTGAGCGCGCACTGCCGAGAAGAAAACCGGCTCAAGGGGGCACGACAGGCAGCGATAGTGTGAGCGCGCACTGCCGAGAAAAAAACCGACTCAAGGGGGCACGATAGGCAGCGATAGACTGAGCGCGCACTGCCGAGAAGAAAACCGGCTCAAGGGGGCACGACAGGCAGCGATAGTGTGAGCGCGCACTGCCGAGAAAAAAACCGGCTCAAGGGGGCACGATAGGCAGCGATAGACTGAGCGCGCACTGCCGAGAAGAAAACCGGCTCAAGGGGGCACGACAGGCAGCGATAGAGTGAGCGCGCACTGCCGAGGAAAAAACCGACTCAAGGGGGCACGATAGGCAGCGATAGACTGAGCGCGCACTGACGAGAAGAAAACCGGCTCAAGGGGGCACCACAGGCTGTGAAAGACTGAGCGCGCGCTGCCGAGAAGAAAACCGGCTCAAGGGGGCACCACAGGCAGCGATAGACTGAGCGCGCACTGCCGAGAAGAAAACCGCCTAAAGGGGGCACGACAGGCAGCCATAGACTGAGCGCGCACTGGCGAGAAGAAAACCGAGTCAAGGGAGCACGACAGGCAGCGATAGACTGAGCGCGCACTGCCGAGAAGAAAACCGCCTAAAGGGGGCACGACAGGCAGCGAAAGACTGAGCGCGCACTGCCGAGAAGAAAACCGGCTGAAGGGGGCACGACAGGCAGCGATAGAGTGAGCGCGCACTGCTGAGAAAAAAACCGGCTCAAGGGGGCACAATAGGCTGCGATAGAGTGAGCGCGAACTGCCTAGAGGAAAACAGGCTCATGGGGGCACGACAGGCAGCGATAGACTGAGCGCGCACTGCCGAGAAGAAAACCGCCTAAAGGGGGGTGGACAGGCAGCGAAAGACTGAGCGCGCACTGCCGAGAAGAAAACCGTCTCAAGGGGGCACGACAGGCAGCGATAGACGAAGCGCATTGCCGAAAAGAAAACCGGCTGAAGGGGGCAGGACAAGCAGCGATAGACTCAGCGCGCAGTGCCGAGAAAAAAACCGGCTCAAGGGGGCACGACAGGCAGCGATAGACTGAGCGCGCACTGCCGAGAAGAAAACCGGCTCAAGGGGGCACGACAGGCAGCGAAAGACTGAGCGCGCACTGCCGAGAAAAAAACCGGCTCAAGGGAGCACGATAGGCTGCGATAGAGTGAGCGCGCACTGCCGAGAGGAAAACAGGCTCAAGGGGGCACGACAGGCAGCGATAGACTGAGCGCGCACTGCCGAGAAGAAAACCGCCTAAAGGGGGCACGACAGGCAGCGAAAGACTGAGCGCGCACTGCCGAGAAGAAAACCGTCTCACGGGGGCACGACAGGCAGCGATAGACGAAGCGCATTGCCGAAAAGAAAACCGGCTGAAGGGGGCAGGACAAGCAGCGATAGACTGAGCGCGCAGTGCCGAGAAAAAAACCGGCTCAAGGGGGCAGGATAGGCAGCGATAGACTGAGCGCGCACTGCCGAGAAGAAAACCGGCTCAAGGGGGCACGACAGGCAGCGATAGACTGAGCGCGCACTGCCGAGAAGAAAACCGGCTGAAGGGGGCACGACAGGCAGCGATAGACTGAGCGCGCACTGACGAGAACAAAACCGGCTCAAGGGGGCACGACAGGCAGCGAAAGACTGAGCGAGCACTGCCGAGAGGAAAACCGGCTCAAAGGGGCACGACAGGCAGCGATAGACTGAGCGCACACTGCCGAGAAGAAAACCGGCTGAAGGGGGACGACAGGCAGCGATAGAGTGAGCGCGCACTGCCGAGAAAAAAACCGGCACAAGGGGGCACGATAGGCTGCGATAGAGTGAGCGCGCACTGCCGAGAGGAAAATAGGCTCAAGGGGGCACGATAGGCAGCGATAGACTGAGCGCCCACTGCCGAGAAGAAAACCGACTCAAGGGTGCACGACAGGCAGCGATAGACTGAACGCGCACTGCCGAGAAGGAAACCGGCTGAAGAAGGCACGACAGGCAGCTAAAGACTGAGCGCGCACTGCCCACAAGAAAACCGGCTCAAGGGGGCACGACAGGCAGCGAAAGACTGAACGCGCACTGCCGAGAAGAAAGCCGGCTGAAGAGGGCACGACAGGCAGCTAAAGACTGAGCGCGCACTGCCGAGAAGAAAACCGGCTCAAGGGGGCACGACAGGCAGCGAAAGACTGAGCGCGCACTGCCGAGAAGAAAACCGGCTGAAGGGGGCACGACAGGCAACGAAAGATTGAGCGCGCACTGCCGAGAAGAAAACCGACTCAAGGGGGCACGACAGGCAGCGAAAGACTGAGCGCGCACTGCCGAGAAAAAAACCGGCTCAAGGGGGCACAATAGGCAGCTTAAGACTGAGCGCGCACTGCCGAGAAGAAAGCCGGCTCAAGGGGGCACGACAGACAGCGAAATACTGAGCGCGCACTGCCGAAAAAAAAACCGGCTGAAGGGGGCACGATAGGCAGCGATAGACTGAGCGCGCACTGCCGAGAAGAAAACCGGCTCAAAGGGGCACGACAGGCCGCGATAGAGTGAGCGCGCACTGGCGAGAAAAAAAACGACTCAAGGGGGCACGATAGGCAGCGATAGACTGAGCGCGCACTGCCGAGAAGAAAACCGGCTGAAGGGGGCAGGACAGGCAGCGATAGACTGAGCGCGCACTTCCGAGAAAAAAACCGGCTTAAGGGGGCACGACAGGCCGCGATAGACTGAGCGCGCACTGCCGAGAAGAAAACCGGTTCAAGAGGGCACGACAGGCAGCGATAGACTAAGCGCGCACTGACGAGAAGAAAACCGGCTCAAGGGGTACCACAGGCAGCGAAAGACTGAGCGCGCACTGCCGAGAAGAAATCCGGCTGAAGGGGGCACGACAGGCAGCGAAAGACTGAGCTCGCTGCCGAGAAGAAAACCGGCTCAAGGGGGCACGACAGGCAGCGAAAGACTGAGCGCGCACTGCCGAGAAGAAAACCGGCTCAAGGGGGCACAACAGGCAGCGATAGACTGAGCGCGCACTGCCGAGAAGAAAACCCGCTCAAGGGGGCACGACAGGCAGCGATAGTGAGCGCGCACTACCGAGAAGAAAACCGGCTCATGGGGGCACGACAGGCAGCGATAGAGTGAGCGCGCACTGCCGAGAAAAAACCGTCTCAAGGGGGCACGATAGGCAGCGATAGACTGAGCCCGCACTGCCGAGAAGAAAACCGGCTCAAGGGGACACGACAGGCAGCGATAGACTAAGCGCGCACTGCCGAGAAGAAAACCGGCTGAAAGGGGCACGACAGGCAGCGAAAGACTGAGCGCGCACTGCCGAGAAGAAAACCGGCTCAAGGGGGCACGACAGGCAGCGAAAGACTGAGCGCGCACTGCCGAGAAAAAAACCGGCTCAAGGGGGCACGATAGGCAGCGATAGACTGAGCGCACACTGCCGAGAAGAAAACCGGCTCAAGGGGGCAACACAGGGAGCGATAGACTAAGCGCGCACTGCCGAGAAGAAAACCGGCTGAAGGGGGCACGACAGACAGCGAAAGACTGAGCGCGCACTGCCGAGAAAAAAACCGGCTCAAGGGGGCACAATAGGCAGGGATAGACTGAGCGCGCACTGCCGAGAAGAAAACCGGCTCAAGGGGGCACGACAGGCAGCGATAGAGTGAGCGCGCTCTGCCGAGAAAAAAACCGACTGAAGGGGGTACGATAGGCAGCGAAAGACTGAGCGCGCACTGCCGAGAAGAAAACCGGCTCAAGGGGGCACGACAGGCAGCGAAAGACTGAGCGCACATTGCCGAAAAAAAAAACCGGCTCAAGGGGGCACGATAGGCAGCGATAGACTGAGCGCGCACTGCCGAGAAGAAAACCGGCTCAAGGGGGCACGACAGGCAGCGATAGTGTGAGCGCGCACTGCCGAGAAAAAAACCGACTCAAGGGGGCACGATAGGCAGCGATAGACTGAGCGCGCACTGCCGAGAAGAAAACCGGCTCAAGGGGGCACGACAGGCAGCGATAGTGTGAGCGCGCACTGCCGAGAAAAAAACCGGCTCAAGGGGGCACGATAGGCAGCGATAGACTGAGCGCGCACTGCCGAGAAGAAAACCGGCTCAAGGGGGCACGACAGGCAGCGATAGAGTGAGCGCGCACTGCCGAGGAAAAAACCGACTCAAGGGGGCACGATAGGCAGCGATAGACTGAGCGCGCACTGACGAGAAGAAAACCGGCTCAAGGGGGCACCACAGGCTGTGAAAGACTGAGCGCGCGCTGCCGAGAAGAAAACCGGCTCAAGGGGGCACCACAGGCAGTGAAAGACTGAGCGCGCGCTGCCGAGAAGAAAATCGGCTCAAGGGGGCACGACAGGCAGCGAAAGACTGAGCGCGCACTGCCGAGAAAAAAACCGGCTCAAGGGGGCACGATAGGCAGCGATAGACTGAGCGCGCACTGCCGAGAAGAAAACCGGGTCAAGGGGGTACGACAGGCAGCGATAGACTGAGCGCGCACTGCCGAGAAGAAAACCGGCTCAAGGGGGCACGATAGGCAGCGATAGACTGAGCGCGCACTGCCGAGAAGAAAACCGGCTCAAGGGGGCACGACAGGCAGCGATAGAGTGAGCGCGCACTGCCGAGAAAAAAACCGACTCAAGGGGGCACGATAGGCAGCCATAGACTGAGCGCGCACTGCCGAGAAGAAAACCGGCTGAAGGGGGCAGGACAGGCAGCGATAGACTGAGCGCGCACTTCCGAGAAAAAAACCGGCTCAAGGGGGTAAGACAGGCAGCGATAGACTGAGCGCGCACTGCCGAGAAGAAAACCGGCTCAAGGGGGCACGACAGGCAGCGATAGACTGAGCGCGCACTGCCGAGAAGAAAACCGGCTCAAGGGGGCACGACAGGCAGCGATAGACTGAGCGCGCACTGACGAGAAGAAAACCGGCTCAAGGGGGCACCACAGGCAGTGAAAGACTGAGCGCGCTGCCGAGAAGAAAACCGGCTCAAGGGGGCACGACAGGCAGCGAAAGACTGAGCGCGCTGCCGAGAAGAAAACCGGCTCAAGGGGGCAGGATAGGCAGCGATAGACTGAGCGCACACTGCCGAGAAGAAAACCGGCTGAAGGGGGCACGACAGGCAGCCATAGACTAAGCGCGCACTGCCGAGAAGAAAACCGGCTCAAGGGGGCACGACAGGCAGCGATAGAGTGAGCGCGCACTGCCGAGAAAAAACCGGCTCAAGGGGGCATAATAGGCAGCGATAGACTGAGCGTGCACTGCCGAGAAGAAAACCGGCTCAAGGGGGCACGACAGGCAGCGAAAGACTGAGCGCGCACTGCCGAGAAGAAAACCGGCTCAAGGGGGCACAACAGGCAGCGATAGACTGAGATCGCACTGCCGAGAAGAAAACCGGCTGAAAGGGGCATAGATGAAACCAAAGCAAACGGTCCGGATGGTATATCTCCACGTATACTAAAGCGGTGTGCTGCACCTATCTCGATGTACCTTTATTTATTCTATGTGAAATCGCTATCCACGGGACTCTTACCTAATGATTGGAAAACCGCTCAAGTTGTGCCTATTCATAAAGGGGGTTCGAAAAGAGATGTCGCAAATTACAGGCCTATCTCACTAACATCCATCTCGTGCAAGATCATTGAGCATATTATATATGCTGAGATAATGCGTCATATAACAAATAATAATATACTGATCAAAGAACAACATGGGTTTCGGAAAGGTCTATCTTGCACAACACAATTAATTGAATTTTATCATGAATTGGCACTTGATGTTGATGAGGGAGGACAAACAGATTGTGTCTTTTTAGACTTTCGCAAGGCTTTCGACACAGTGTCGCATCCACTTCTTCTTATTAAACTTAAGATGTTAAATATTCACTCAAGCGTACTCGCTTGGATTGTAAATTATTTGTCTCAGCGCCGACAATGTGTTGTTTTGAACGGCAAAAGCTCGGCATACGCTGATGTGACGTCAGGAGTCCCACAGGGCTCAGTCTTAGGGCCACTTTTGTTTTTACTTTATATAAATGATATCTCTGTTGGTATTTCTTCATGTATACGGTTGTTTGCCGACGATTGTGTTGTTTATAGGAAAATTAAGAGTGAACAAGATGCTGCCATGTTACAATCTGACTTAGAATGTATTAATACTTGGTGTTCCACTTGGAAGATGAATTTGAATTTAAAAAAGTGTGTTCATGTATCTTCTACAAGAAAGAAGAAACGGATTGTAAATCTTTACCAGATAAATAATACCCTGATAAAAACGAACCTATATACAAGTATCTAGGTGTGACGCTATCATCCGACTGCTCATGGTCTGCTCATGTGGATGACGTCATTGTAAAAGCTGGTAGGGCACTCAATTTTATTCAGAGGAACTTGAAATGTTCACAGCCGAACATGAAGAAAACTGCTTACCTAACATGTGTTAGACCAATCTTGGAATACGCCTGTGCCGTCTGGGACCCCGCGCAAAAGAACTTGATTGATAAGCTGGAAAGAATTCAAAACCGAGCTGCTAGGTTCGTCCTGGGGCGGTATGGGCGGAGAGAAAGTTGTACTAAAATGAAACTTGAATTGAATTGGGAACTGCTTTCTTCTAGATGGAAAAAGTTGAGACTGAAGTTTTTATACCTCATATTTAATAATAAGACTGGAATTAGTAGTAAAAGCTACTTGAAAGAACCACATTATATTTCTAGGCGTAATGACCATTCACTTAAAATCCGCGAATACCGTGCCAGGACGTTCTTGTTTGCGGATTCCTTTTTTGTCAGAACTATTGTGGAGTGGAATCAGCTGTGTGAAGAGCAAGTGTGCTGTACGAATGAAGATTTGTTTTTTTCCCTGCTGTAACCCCCCTGCTATAACGCCTTCGGGCAATGCGGGGTAATCCTTGAATAAAGAATAAAGAATAAAGACAGGCAGCGATAGAGTGAGCGCGCACTTCTGAGAAAAAAACCGGCTCAAGGGGGCACGATAGGCAGCGATAGACTGGGCGCGCACTGCCGAGAAGAAAACCGGGTCAAGGGAGTACGACAGGCAGCGATAGACTGAGCGCGCACTGCCGAGAAGAAAACCGGCTCAAGGGGACACGACAGGCAGCGAAAGACTGAGCGCGCACTGCCGAGAAAAAAACCGGCTCAAAGGGGCACGATAGACAGCGATAGACTGAGCGCGCACTGCCGAGAAGAAAACCGGCTCAAGGGGGCACGACAGGCAGCGATAGAGTGAGCGCGCACTGCCGAGAAAAAAACCGACTCGAGGGGGCACGATAGGCAGCGATACACTGAGCGCGCACTGCCGAGAAGAAAACCGGCTCAAGGGGGTACGACAGGCAGCGATATACTTAGCGCGCACTGCCCAGAAGAAAACCGGCTGAAGGGGGCACGACAGGCAGCGAAAGACTGAGCGCGCACTGCCGAGAAGAAAACCGGCTCAAGGGGGCACGACAGGCAGCGAAAGACTGAGCGCGCACTGCCGAAAAAGAAACCGGCTCAAGGGGGCACGATAGGCAGCGATAGACTGAGCGCGCACTGCCGAGAAGAAAACCGGCTCAAGGGGGCACGACAGGCAGCGATAGAGTGAGCGCGCACTGCCGAGAAAGAAACCGACTCAAGGGGGCACGATAGGCAGCCATAGACTAAGCGCGCACTGCCGAGAAGAAAACCGGCTAAAGGGGGCACGACAGGCAGCGAAAGACTGAGCGCGCACTGCCGAGAAAAAAACTCGCTCAAGGGGGCACGACAGGCATCGATAGACTGAGCGCGCACTGCCGAGAAGCAAACCGGCTGAAGGGAGCACGACAGGCAGCGATAGAATGAGCGCGCACTACCGAGAAGAAAACCGGCTGAAGGGGGCACGATAGGCAGCGATAGACTGAGCGCGCACTGCCGAGAACAAAACTCGCTCAAGGGGGCACGACAGGCAGCGATAGACTGAGCGCGCACTGCCGAGAAGCAAACCGGCTGAAGGGAGCACGACAGGCAGCGATAGAATGAGCGCGCACTACCGAGAAGAAAACCGGCTGAAGGGGGCACGATAGGCAGCGATAGACTGAGCGCGCACTGCCGAGAAGAAAACCGGCTCAAGGGGGCACGACAGGCAGCGATAGAGTGAGCGCGCACTGCCGAGAAGAAAACCGGCTCAAGGGGGCACGACAGGCAGCGATAGAGTGAGCGCGCACTGCCGAGAAAGAAACCGACTCAAGGGGGCACGATAGGCAGCCATAGACTGAGCGCGCACTGCCGAGAAGAAAGCCGGCTCAAGGGGGCACGACAGGCAGCGATAGACTGAGCGCGCACTGCCGAGAAGAAAACCGGCTCAAGGGGGCACGACAGGCAGCGATAGACTGAGCGCGCACTGACGAGAAGAAAACCGGCTCAAGGGGCACCACAGGCAGCGATAGACTGAGCGCGCACTTCCGAGAAAAAAACCGGCTCAAGGGGGCAAGACAGGCAGCGATAGACTGAGCGCGCACTGCCGAGAAGAAAACCGGCTCAAGGGGGCACGACAGGCAGCGATAGACTGAGCGCGCACTGCCGAGAAGAAAACCGGCTCAAGGGCGCACGACAGGCAGCGATAGACTGAGCACGCACTGACGAGAAGAAAACCGGCTCAAGGGGGCACCACAGGCAGTGAAAGACTAAGCGCGCACTGCCGAGACGAAAACCAGCTCAAGGGGGCACGACAGGCAGCGAAAGACTGAGCGCGCTGCCGAGAAAAAAACCGGCTCAAGGGGGCACGACAGGCAGCGAAAGACTGAGCGCGCACTGCCGAGAAAAAAACCGGCACAAGGGGGCACGATAGGCAGCGATAGACTGAGCACGCACTGCCGAGAACAAAACTCGCTCAAGGGGGCACGACAGGCAGCGATAGACTGAGCGCGCACTGCCGAGAAGCAAACCGGCTGAAGGGAGCACGACAGGCAGCGATAGAATGAGCGCGCACTACCGAGAAGAAAACCGGCTGAAGGGGGCACGATAGGCAGCGATAGACTGAGCGCGCACTGCCGAGAAGAAACCCGGCTCAAGGGGGCACGACAGGCAGCGATAGAGTGAGCGCGCACTGCCGAGAAAAAAACCGACTCAAGGGGGCACGATAGGCAGCCATAGACTGAGCGCGCACTGCCTAGAAGAAAACCGGCTGAAGGGGGCAGGACCGGCAGCGATAGACTGAGCGCGCACTTCCGAGAAAAAAACCGGCTCAAGGGGGTAAGCCAGGCAGCGATAGACTGAGCGCGCACTGCCGAGAAGAAAACCGGCTCAAGGGGGCACGACAGGCAGCGATAGACTGAGCGCGCACTGCCGAGAAGAAAACCGGCTCAAGGGGGCACGACAGGCAGCGATAGACTGAGCGCGCACTGACGAGAAGAAAACCGGCTCAAGGGGGCACCACAGGCAGTGAAAGACTGAGCGCGCACTGCCGAGAAGAAAACCGGCTCAAGGGGGCACGACAGGCAGCGAAAGACTGAGCGTGCTGCCGAGAAGAAAACCGGCTCAAGGGGGCACGATAGGCAGTGATAGACTGAGCGCACACTGCCGAGAAGAAAACCGGCTGAAGGGAGCACGACAGGCAGCGATAGACTAAGCGCGCACTGCCGAGAAGAAAACCGGCTCAAGGGGGCACGACAGGCAGCGATAGACTGAGCGCGCACTGCCGAGAAGAAAACCGGCTCAAGGGGGCACGACAGGCAGCGATAGAGTGAGCGCGCACTGCCGAGAAAAAACCGGCTCAAGGGGCACGATAGGCAGTGATAGACTGAGCGTGCACTGCCGAGAAGAAAAGCGGCTCAAGGGGGCACGACAGGCAGCGAAAGACTGAGCGCGCACTGCCGAGAAGAAAACCGGCTAAAGGGGGCACGACAGGCAGCGAAAGACTGAACGCGCACTGCCGAGAAAAAAACCGGCTCAAAGGGGCACGATAGACAGCGATAGACTGAACGCGCACTGCCGAGAAGAAAACCGGCTCAAGGGGGCACGACAGGCAGCGATAGAGTGAGCGCGCACTGCCGAGAAAAAAACCGACTCAAGGGGGCACGATAGGCAGCGATAGACTGAGCGCGCACTGCCGAGAAGAAAACCGGCTCAAGGGGGTACGACAGGCAGCGATATACTTAGCGCGCACTGCCGAGAAGGAAACCGGCTCAAGGGGGCACGACAGGCAGCGAAAGACTGAGCGCGCATTGCCGAAAAAAAACCGGCTCAAGGGGGCACGATAGGCAGCGATAGACTGAGCGCGCACTGCCGAGAAGAAAACCGGCTCAAGGGGGCACGACAGGCAGCGATAGAGTGAGCGCGCACTGCCGAGAAAGAAACCGACTCAAGGGGGCACGATAGGCAGCCATAGACTGAGCGCGCACTGCCGAGAAGAAAGCCGGCTCAAGGGGGCACGACAGGCAGCGATAGACTGAGCGCGCACTGCCGAGAAGAAAACCGGCTCAAGGGGGCACGACAGGCAGCGATAGACTGAGCGCGCACTGACGAGAAGAAAACCGGCTCAAGGGGGCACCACAGGCAGCGATAGACTGAGCGCGCACTTCCGAGAAAAAAACCGGCTCAAGGGGGCAAGACAGGCAGCGATAGACTGAGCGCGCACTGCCGAGAAGAAAACCGGCTCAAGGGGGCACGACAGGCAGCGATAGACTGAGCGCGCACTGCCGAGAAGAAAACCGGCTCAAGGGGGCACGACAGGCAGCGATAGACTGAGCACGCACTGACGAGAAGAAAACGGGCTCAAGGGGGCACCACAGGCAGTTAAAGACTGAGCGCGCACTGCCGAGACGAAAACCGGTTCAAGGGGGCACGACAGGCAGCGAAAGACTGAGCGCGCTGCCGAGAAAAAAACCGGCTCAAGGGGGCACGACAGGCAGCGAAAGACTGAGCGCGCACTGCCGAGAAAAAAACCAGCTCAAGGGGGCACGATAGGCAGCGATAGACTGAGCACGCACTGCCGAGAAGAAAACCCGCTCAAGGGGGCAGGACAGGCAGCGATAGACTGAGCGCGCACTGCCGAGAAGCAAACCGGCTGAAGGGAGCACGACAGGCAGCGATAGAATGAGCGCGCACTACCGAGAAGAAAACCGGCTGAAGGGGGCACGATAGGCAGCGATAGACTGAGCGCGCACTGCCGAGAAGAAAACCGGCTCAAGGGGGCACGACAAGCAGCGATAGATTGAGCGCGCACTGCCGACAAAAACCGACTCAAGGGGGCACGATAGTCAGCGATAGACTGAGCGCGCACTGCCGAGAAGAAGACCGGCTGAAGGGGGCAGGACAGGCAGCGATACACTGAGCGCGGACTTCCGAGAAAAAGCCGGCTCAAGGGGGCAAGACAGGCAGCGATAGACTGAGCGCGCACTGCCGAGAAGAAAACCGGCTCAAGGGGGCACGACAGGCAGCGATAGACTGAGCGCGCTCTGCCGAGAAGAAAACCGGCTCAAGGGGGCACGACAGGCAGCGATAGATTGAGCGCGCACTGCCGAGAAGCAAACCGGCTGAAGGGAGCACGACAGGCAGCGATAGAATGAGCGCGCACTACGAGAAGAAAACCGGCTGAAGGGGGCACGACAGGCAGCGATAGACTGAGCGCGCTCTGCCGAGAAGAAAACCGGCTCAAGGGGGCACGACAGGCAGCGATAGACTGAGCGCGCACTGACGAGAAGAAAACCGACTCAAGGGGGCACGATAGGCAGCGCTAGGCTGAGCGCGCACTGCCGAGAAGAAAACCGTCTCAAGGGGGTACGACAGGCAGCGATAGACTTAGCGCGCACTGCCGAGAAGAAAACCGGCTGAAGGGGGCACGACAGGCAGCGAAAGACTGAGCGCGCACTGCCGAGAAGAAAACCGGCTCAAGGGGGCACGACAGGCAGCGAAAGACTGAGCGCGCACTGCCGAAAAAAAAAACCGGCTCAAGGGGGCACGACAGGCAGCGATAGAGTGAGCGCGCACTGCCGAGAAAAAAACCGACTCAAGGGGGCACGATAGGCAGCCATAGACTGAGCGCGCACTGCCGAGAAGAAAACCGGCTCAAGGGGGCACGACAGGCAGCGAAAGACTGAGCGCGCTGCCGAGAAGAAAACCAGCTCAAGGGGGCACGATAGGCAGCGATAGACTGAGCGCACACTGCCGAGAAGAAAACCGGCTGAAGGGGGCACGACAAGCAGCGATAGACTAAGCGCGCACTGCCGAGAAGAAAACCGGCTCAAGGGGGCACGACAGGCAGCGATAGAGTGAGCGCGCATTGCCGAGAAAAAACCGGCTCAAGGGGGCACGATAGGCAGCGATAGACTGAGCGCGCACTGCCGAGAAGAAAACCGGCTCAAGGGGGCACGACAGGCAGCGATAGAGTGAGCGCGCACTGCCGAGAAAAAACCGGCTCAAGGGGGCACGATAGGCAGCGATAGACTGAGCGTGCACTGCCGAGAAGAAAACCGGCTCAAGGGGGCACGACAGGCAGCGAAAGACTGAGCGCGCACTGCCGAGAAGAAAACCGGCTCAAGGGGGCACAACAGGCAGCGATAGACTGAGATCGCACTGCCGAGAAGAAAACCGGCTGAAGGGGGCAGGACAGGCAGCGATAGAGTGAGCGCGCACTTCTGAGAAAAAAACCGGCTCAAGGGGGTAAGACAGGCAGCGATAGACTGAGCGCGCACTGCCGAGAAGAAAACCGGCTCAAGGGGGCACGACAGGCAGCGATAGACTGAGCGCGCACTGCCGAGAAGAAAACCGGCTCAAGGGGGCACGACAGGCAGCGATAGACTGAGCGCGCACTGCCGAGAAGAAAACCGGCTCAAGGGGGCACGACAGGCAGCGATAGACTGAGCGCGCACTGCCGAGAAGAAAACCGGCTCAAGGGGGCACGACAGGCAGCGATAGACTGAGCGCGCACTGACGAGAAGAAAACCTGCTCAAGGGGGCACCACAGGCAGTGAAAGACTGAGCGCGCACTGCCGAGAAGAAAACCGGCTCAAGGGGGCACGACAGGCAGCGATAGACTGAGCGCGCACTGACGAGAAGAAAACCTGCTCAAGGGGGCACCACAGGCAGCGATAGAGTGAGCGCGCACTGCCGAGAAAGAAACCGACTCAAGGGGGCACGATAGGCAGCCATAGACTGAGCGCGCACTGCCGAGAAGAAAGCCGGCTCAAGGGGGCACGACAGGCAGCGATAGACTGAGCGCGCACTGCCGAGAAGAAAACCGGCTCAAGGGGGCACGACAGGCAGCGATAGACTGAGCGCGCACTGACGAGAAGAAAACCGGCTCAAGGGGGCACCACAGGCAGCGATAGACTGAGCGCGCACTTCCGAGAAAAAAACCTGCTCAAGGGGGCAAGACAGGCAGCGATAGACTGAGCGCGCACTGCCGAGAAGAAAACCGGCTCAAGGGGGCACGACAGGCAGCGATAGACTGAGCACGCACTGACGAGAAGAAAACCGGCTCAAGGGGGCACGACAGGCAGCGAAAGACTGAGCGCGCACTGCCGAAAAAAAAACCGGCTCAAGGGGGCACGATAGGCAGCGATTGACTGAGCGCGCACTGCCGAGAAGAAAACCGGCTCAGGGGGCACGACAGGCAGCGATAGAGTGAGCGCGCACTGCCGAGAAAGAAACCGACTCAAGGGGGCACGATAGGCAGCCATAGACTGAGCGCGCACTGCCGAGAAGAAAGCCGGCTCAAGGGGGCACGACAGGCAGCGATAGACTGAGCGCGCACTGCCGAGAAGAAAACCGGCTCAAGGGGGCACGACAGGCAGCGATAGACTGAGCGCGCACTGACGAGAAGAAAACCGGCTCAAGGGGGCACCACAGGCAGCGATAGACTGAGCGCGCACTTCCGAGAAAAAAACCTGCTCAAGGGGGCAAGACAGGCAGCGATAGACTGAGCGCGCACTGCCGAGAAGAAAACCGGCTCAAGGGGGCACGACAGGCAGCGATAGACTGAGCACGCACTGACGAGAAGAAAACCGGCTCAAGGGGGCACCACAGGCAGTGAAAGACTGAGCGCGCACTGCCGAGACGAAAACCGGTTCAAGGGGGCACGACAGGCAGCGAAAGACTGAGCGCGCTGCCGAGAAAAAAACCGGCTCAAGGGGGCACGACAGGCAGCGATAGAGTGAGCGCGCACTGCCGAGAAAGAAACCGGCTCAAGGGGGCACGACAGGCAGCGATAGACTGAGCGCGCACTGACGAGAAGAAAACCGGCTCAAGGGGGCACCACAGGCAGCGATAGACTGAGCGCGCACTTCCGAGAAAAAAACCGGCTCAAGGGGGCACGACAGGCAGCGATAGAGTGAGCGCGCACTGCCGAGAAGAAAACCGGCTCAAGGGGGCACGACAGGCAGCGAAAGACTGAGCGCGCACTGCCGAAAAAAAAACCGGCTCCAGGGGGCACGATAGGCAGCGATAGACTGAGCGCGCACTGCCGAGAAGAAAACCGGCTCAAGGGGGCACGACAGGCAGCGATAGAGTGAGCGCGCATTGCCGAGAAAAAACCGGCTCAAGGGGGCACGATAGGCAGCGATAGACTGAGCGCGCACTGCCGAGAAGAAAACCGGCTCAAGGGGGCACGACAGGCAGCGATAGAGTGAGCGCGCACTGCCGAGAAAAAACCGGCTCAAGGGGGCACGATAGGCAGCGATAGACTGAGCGTGCACTGCCGAGAAGAAAACCGGCTCAAGGGGGCACGACAGGCAGCGAAAGACTGAGCGCGCACTGCCGAGAAGAAAACCGGCTCAAGGGGGCACAACAGGCAGCGATAGACTGAGATCGCACTGCCGAGAAGAAAACCGGCTGAAGGGGGCAGGACAGGCAGCGATAGAGTGAGCGCGCACTTCTGAGAAAAAAACCGGCTCAAGGGGGTAAGACAGGCAGCGATAGACTGAGCGCGCACTGCCGAGAAGAAAACCGGCTCAAGGGGGCACGACAGGCATCGATAGACTGAGCGCGCACTGCCGAGAAGAAAACCGGCTCAAGGGGGCACGACAGGCAGCGATAGACTGAGCGCGCACTGCCGAGAAGAAAACCGGCTCAAGGGGGCACGACAGGCAGCGATAGACTGAGCGCGCACTGCCGAGAAGAAAACCGGCTCAAGGGGGCACGACAGGCAGCGATAGACTGAGCGCGCACTGACGAGAAGAAAACCTGCTCAAGGGGGCACCACAGGCAGTGAAAGACTGAGCGCGCACTGCCGAGAAGAAAACCGGCTCAAGGGGGCACGACAGGCAGCGAAAGACTGAGCGTGCTGCCGAGAAGAAAACCGGCTCAAGGGGGCACGATAGGCAGTGATAGACTGAGCGCACACTGCCGAGAAGAAAACCGGCTGAAGGGGGCACGACAGGCAGCGATAGACTAAGCGCGCACTGCCGAGAAAAAAACCGGCTCAAAGGGGCACGATAGACAGCGATAGACTGAACGCGCACTGCCGAGAAGAAAACCGGCTCAAGGGGGCACGACAGGCAGCGATAGAGTGAGCGCGCACTGCCGAGAAAAAAACCGACTCAAGGGGCACGATAGGCAGCGATAGACTGAGCGCGCACTGCCGAGAAGAAAACCGGCTCAAGGGGGTACGACAGGCAGCGATATACTTAGCGCGCACTGCCGAGAAGAAAACCGGCTGAAGGGGGCACGACAGGCAGCGAAAGACTGAGCGCGCACTGCCGAGAAGGAAACCGGCTCAAGGGGGCACGACAGGCAGCGAAAGACTGAGCGCGCACTGCCGAAAAAAAAACCGGCTCAAGGGGGCACGATAGGCAGCGATAGACTGAGCGCGCACTGCCGAGAAGAAAACCCGCTCAGGGGGCACGACAGGCAGCGATAGAGTGAGCGCGCACTGCCGAGAAAGAAACCGACTCAAGGGGGCACGATAGGCAGCCATAGACTGAGCGCGCACTGCCGAGAAGAAAGCCGGCTCAAGGGGGCACGACAGGCAGCGATAGACTGAGCGCGCACTGCCGAGAAGAAAACCGGCTCAAGGGGGCACGACAGGCAGCGATAGACTGAGCGCGCACTGACGAGAAGAAAACCGGCTCAAGGGGGCACCACAGGCAGCGATAGACTGAGCGCGCACTTCCGAGAAAAAAACCTGCTCAAGGGGGCAAGACAGGCAGCGATGGACTGAGCGCGCACTGCCGAGAAGAAAACCGGCTCAAGGGGGCACGACAGGCAGCGATAGACTGAGCACGCACTGACGAGAAGAAAACCGGCTCAAGGGGGCACCACAGGCAGTGAAAGACTGAGCGCGCACTGCCGAGACGAAAACCGGTTCAAGGGGGCACGACAGGCAGCGAAAGTCTGAGCGCGCTGCCGAGAAAAAAACCGGCTCAAGGGGGCACGACAGGCAGCGATAGAGTGAGCGCGCACTGCCGAGAAAGAAACCGGCTCAAGGGGGCACGACAGGCAGCGATAGACTGAGCGCGCACTGACGAGAAGAAAACCGGCTCAAGGGGGCACCACAGGCAGCGATAGACTGAGCGCGCACTTCCGAGAAAAAAACCGGCTCAAGGGGGCACGACAGGCAGCGATAGAGTGAGCGCGCACTGCCGAGAAGAAAACCGGCTCAAGGGGGCACGACAGGCAGCGAAAGACTGAGCGCGCACTGCCGAAAAAAAACCGGCTCCAGGGGGCACGATAGGCAGCGATAGACTGAGCGCGCACTGCCGAGAAGAAAACCGGCTCAAGGGGGCACGACAGGCAGCGATAGAGTGAGCGCGCACTGCCGAGAAAGAAACCGGCTCAAGGGAGCACGACAGGCAGCGATAGACTGAGCGCGCACTGACGAGAAGAAAACCGGCTCAAGGGGGAACCACAGGCAGCGATAGACTGAGCGCGCACTTTCGAGAAAAAAACCGGCTCAAGGGGGCACGACTGGCAGCGATAGAGTGAGCGCGCAGTGCCGAGAAGAAAACCGGCTCAAGGGGGCACGACAGGCAGCGAAAGACTGAGCGCGCTGCCGAGAAGAAAACCGGCTCAAGGGGGCACGATAGGCAGCGATAGACTGAGCGCACACTGCCGAGAAGAAAACCGGCTGAAGGGGGCACGACAGGCAGCGATAGACTAAGCGCGCACTGCCGAGAAGGAAACAGGCTCAAGGGGGCACGACAGGCAGCGATAGAGTGAGCGCGCACTGCTGAGAAAAAACCGGCTCAAGGGGGCACGATAGGCAGCGATAGACTGAGCGCGCACTGCCGAGAAGAAAACCGGCTCAAGGGGGCACGACAGGCAGCGATAGAGTGAGCGCGCACTGCCGAGAAAAAACCGGCTCAAGGGGGCACGATAGGCAGCGATAGACTGAGCGTGCACTGCCGAGAAGAAAACCGGCTCAAGGGGGCACGACAGGCAGCGAAAGACTGAGCGCGCACTGCCGAGAAGAAAACCGGCTCAAGGGGGCACAACAGGCAGCGATAGACTGAGATCGCACTGCCGAGAAGAAAACTGGCTGAAAGGGGCACGACAGGCAGCGATAGAGTGAGCGCGCACTTCTGAGAAAAAAACCGGCTCAAGGGGGCACGATAGGCAGCGATAGACTGAGCGCGCACTGCCGAGAAGAAAACCGGGTCAAGGGGGTACGACAGGCAGCGATAGACTGAGCGCGCACTGCCGAGAAGAAAACCGGCTCAAGGGGGCACGACAGGCAGCGAAAGACTGAGCGCGCACTGCCGAGAAAAAAACCGGCTCAAAGGGGCACGATAGACAGCGATAGACTGAGCGCGCACTGCCGAGAAGAAAACCGGCTCAAGGGGGCACTACAGGCAGCGATAGAGTGAGCGCGCACTGCCGAGAAAAAAACCGACTCAAGGGGGCACGATAGGCGGCGATAGACTGAGCGCGCACTGCCGAGAAGCAAACCGGCTCAAGGGGGTACGACAGGCAGCGATAGACTGAGCGCGCACTGCCGAGAAGAAAACCGGCTCTAGGGGGCACGACAGGCAGCGAAAGACTGAGCGCGCACTGCCGAGAAAAAAACCGGCTCAAAGGGGCACGATAGACAGCGATAGACTGAGCGCGCACTGCCGAGAAGAAAACCGGCTCAAGGGGGCACTACAGGCAGCGATAGAGTGAGCGCGCACTGCCGAGAAGAAAACCGGCTGAAGGGGGCACGACAGGCAGCGAAAGACTGAGCGCGCACTGCCGAGAAGAAAACCGGCTCAAGGGGGCACGACAGGCAGCGAAAGACTGAGCGCGCACTGCCGAAAAAAAAACCGGCTCAAGGGGGCACGATATGCAGCGATAGACTGAGCGCGCACTCCCGAGAAGAAAACCGGCTCAAGGGGGCACGACAGGCAGCGATAGAGTGTGCGCGCACTGCCGAGAAAGAAACCGACTCAAGGGGCACGATAGGCAGCGATAGACTGAGCGCGCATTGCCGAGAAGAAAACCGGCTCAAGGGGTACCACAGGCAGTGAAAGACTGAGCGCGCACTGCCGAGAAGAAAACCGGCTGAAGGGGGCACGACAGGCAGCGAAAGACTGAGCGCGCTGCCGAGAAGAAAACCGGCTCAAGGGGGCACGACAGGCAGCGAAAGACTGAGCGCGCACTGCCGAGAAGAAAACCGGCTCAAGGGGGCACAACAGGCAGCGATAGAGTGAGCGCGCACTTCCGAGAAAAAAACCGGCTCAAGCGGGCACGATAGGCAGCGATAGACTGAGCGCGCACTTCCGAGAAAAAAACCGGCTCAAGGGGGCACGATTGGCAGCGATAGACTGAGCGCGCACTGCCGAGAAGAAAACCGGCTGAAGGGGGCACGACAGGCAGCGATAGACTGAGCACGCACTGCCGAGAAGAAAACCAGCTGAAGGGGGCACGACAGGCAGCGAAAGACTGAGCGCGCACTGCCGAGAAGAAAACCGGCTCAAGGGGGCACGACAGGCAGCGAAAGACTGAGCGCGCACTGCCGAAAAAAAAACCGGCTCAAGGGGGCACGATAGGCAGCGATAGACTGAGCGCGCACTGCCGAGAAGAAAACCGGCTCAAGGGGGCACGACAGGCAGCGATAGAGTGAGCGCGCACTGCCGAGAAAGAAACTGACTCAAGGGGGCACGATAGGCAGCCATAGACTGAGCGCGCACTGCCGAGAAGAAAGCCGGCTCAAGGGGGCACGACAGGCAGCGATAGACTGAGCGCGCACTGCCGAGAAGAAAACCGGCTCAAGGGGGCACGATAGGCAGCGATAGACTGAGCACGCACTGCCGAGAAGAAAACCCGCTCAAGGGGGCACGACAGGCAGCGATAGACTGAGCGCGCACTGCCGAGAAGCAAACCGGCTGAAGGGAGCACGACAGGCAGCGATAGAATGAGCGCGCGCTACCGAGAAGAAAACCGGCTGAAGGGGGCACGATAGGCAGCGATAGACTGAGCGCGCACTGCCGAGAAAAAAACCGGCTCAAGGGGGCACGACAGGCAGCGATAGATTGAGCGCGCACTGCGGACAAAAAAACCGACTCAAGGGAGCACGATAGTCAGCGATAGACTGAGCGCGCATTGCCGAGAAGAAAACCGGCTGAAGGGGGCAGGACAGGCAGCGATAGACTGAGCGCGCACTGCTGAGAAGAAAACCGGCTCAAGGGGGCACGACAGGCAGCGATAGACTGAGCGCGCATTGCCGAGAAGAAAACCGGCTCAAGGGGTACCACAGGCAGTGAAAGACTGAGCGCGCACTGCCGAGAAGAAAACCGGCTGAAGGGGGCACGACAGGCAGCGAAAGACTGAGCGCGCTGCCGAGAAGAAAACCGGCTCAAGGGGCACGACAGTCAGCGAAAGACTGAGCGCGCACTGCCGAGAAGAAAACCGGCTCAAGGGGGCACAACAGGCAGCGATAGAGTGAGCGCGCACTTCCGAGAAAAAAACCGGCTCAAGCGGGCACGATAGGCAGCGATAGACTGAGCGCGCACTTCCGAGAAAAAAACCGGCTCAAGGGGGCACGATAGGCAGCGATAGACTGAGCGCGCCCTGCCGAGAAGAAAACCGGGTCAAGGGGGTACGACAGGCAGCGATAGACTGAGCGCGCACTGCCGAGAAGAAAACCGGCTCAAGGGGGCACGACAGGCAGCGAAAGACTGAGCGCGCACTGCCGAGAAAAAAACCGGCTCAAAGGGGCACGATAGACAGCGATAGACTGAGCGCGCACTGCCGAGAAGAAAACCGGCTCAAGGGGGCACTACAGGCAGCGATAGAGTGAGCGCGCACTGCCGAGAAGAAAACCGGCTGAAGGGGGCACGACAGGCAGCGAAAGACTGAGCGCGCACTGCCGAGAAGAAAACCGGCTCAAGGGGGCACGACAGGCAGCGAAAGACTGAGCGCGCACTGCCGAAAAAAAAACCGGCTCAAGGGGGCACGATATGCAGCGATAGACTGAGCGCGCACTCCCGAGAAGAAAACCGGCTCAAGGGGGCACGACAGGCAGCGATAGAGTGTGCGCGCACTGCCGAGAAAGAAACCGACTCAAGGGGCACGATAGGCAGCGATAGACTGAGCGCGCATTGCCGAGAAGAAAACCGGCTCAAGGGGTACCACAGGCAGTGAAAGACTGAGCGCGCACTGCCGAGAAGAAAACCGGCTGAAGGGGGCACGACAGGCAGCGAAAGACTGAGCGCGCTGCCGAGAAGAAAACCGGCTCAAGGGGGCACGACAGGCAGCGAAAGACTGAGCGCGCACTGCCGAGAAGAAAACCGGCTCAAGGGGGCACAACAGGCAGCGATAGAGTGAGCGCGCACTTCCGAGAAAAAAACCGGCTCAAGCGGGCACGATAGGCAGCGATAGACTGAGCGCGCACTTCCGAGAAAAAAACCGGCTCAAGGGGGCACGATTGGCAGCGATAGACTGAGCGCGCACTGCCGAGAAGAAAACCGGCTGAAGGGGGCACGACAGGCAGCGATAGACTGAGCACGCACTGCCGAGAAGAAAACCAGCTGAAGGGGGCACGACAGGCAGCGAAAGACTGAGCGCGCACTGCCGAGAAGAAAACCGGCTCAAGGGGGCACGACAGGCAGCGAAAGACTGAGCGCGCACTGCCGAAAAAAAAACCGGCTCAAGGGGGCACGATAGGCAGCGATAGACTGAGCGCGCACTGCCGAGAAGAAAACCGGCTCAAGGGGGCACGACAGGCAGCGATAGAGTGAGCGCGCACTGCCGAGAAAGAAACTGACTCAAGGGGGCACGATAGGCAGCCATAGACTGAGCGCGCACTGCCGAGAAGAAAGCCGGCTCAAGGGGGCACGACAGGCAGCGATAGACTGAGCGCGCACTGCCGAGAAGAAAACCGGCTCAAGGGGGCACGATAGGCAGCGATAGACTGAGCACGCACTGCCGAGAAGAAAACCCGCTCAAGGGGGCACGACAGGCAGCGATAGACTGAGCGCGCACTGCCGAGAAGCAAACCGGCTGAAGGGAGCACGACAGGCAGCGATAGAATGAGCGCGCGCTACCGAGAAGAAAACCGGCTGAAGGGGGCACGATAGGCAGCGATAGACTGAGCGCGCACTGCCGAGAAAAAAACCGGCTCAAGGGGGCACGACAGGCAGCGATAGATTGAGCGCGCACTGCGGACAAAAAAACCGACTCAAGGGAGCACGATAGTCAGCGATAGACTGAGCGCGCATTGCCGAGAAGAAAACCGGCTGAAGGGGGCAGGACAGGCAGCGATAGACTGAGCGCGCACTGCTGAGAAGAAAACCGGCTCAAGGGGGCACGACAGGCAGCGATAGACTGAGCGCGCATTGCCGAGAAGAAAACCGGCTCAAGGGGTACCACAGGCAGTGAAAGACTGAGCGCGCACTGCCGAGAAGAAAACCGGCTGAAGGGGGCACGACAGGCAGCGAAAGACTGAGCGCGCTGCCGAGAAGAAAACCGGCTCAAGGGGCACGACAGTCAGCGAAAGACTGAGCGCGCACTGCCGAGAAGAAAACCGGCTCAAGGGGGCACAACAGGCAGCGATAGAGTGAGCGCGCACTTCCGAGAAAAAAACCGGCTCAAGCGGGCACGATAGGCAGCGATAGACTGAGCGCGCACTTCCGAGAAAAAAACCGGCTCAAGGGGGCACGATAGGCAGCGATAGACTGAGCGCGCCCTGCCGAGAAGAAAACCGGGTCAAGGGGGTACGACAGGCAGCGATAGACTGAGCGCGCACTGCCGAGAAGAAAACCGGCTCAAGGGGGCACGAGAGGCAGCGATAGACTGAGCGCGCACTGCCGAGAAGAAAACCGGCTCAAGGGGGCACGACAGGCAGCGATAGAGTGAGCGCGCACTGCCGAGAAAAAACCGGCTCAAGGGGGCACGATAGGCAGCGATAGACTGAGCGCGCACTGCCGAGAAGAAAACCGGCTCAAGGGGGCACGACAGGCAGCGATAGAGTGATCGCGCACTGCCGAGAAAGAAACCGACTCAAGGGGGCACGATAGGCAGCCATAGACTGAGCGCGCACTGCTGAGAAGAAAGCCGGCTCAAGGGGGCACGACAGGCAGCGATAGACTGAGCGCGCACTGCCGAGAAGAAAACCGGCTCAAGGGGGCACGATAGGCAGCGATAGACTGAGCACGCACTGCCGAGAAGAAAACCCGCTCAAGGGGGCACGACAGGCAGCGATAGACTTAGCGCGCACTGCCGAGAAGAAAACCGGCTGAAGGGGGCACGATAGGCAGCGATAGACTGAGCGCGCACTGCCGAGAAAAAAACCGGCTCAAGGGGGCACGACAGGCAGCGATAGATTGAGCGCGCACTGCGGACAAAAAAACCGACTCAAGGGAGCACGATAGTCAGCGATAGACTGAGCGCGCACTTCCGAGAAAAAAACCGGCTCAAGGGGGCAAGACAGGCAGCGATAGACTGAGCGCGCACTGCCGAGAAGAAAACCGGCTCAAGGGGGCACGACAGGCAGCGATAGACTGAGCGCGCATTGCCGAGAAGAAAACCGGCTCAAGGGGTACCACAGGCAGTGAAAGACTGAGCGCGCACTGCCGAGAAGAAAACCGGCTGAAGGGGGCATGACAGGCAGCGAAAGACTGAGCGCGCTGCCGAGAAGAAAACCGGCTCAAGGGGGCACGACAGGCAGCGAAAGACTGAGCGCGCACTGCCGAGAAGAAAACCGGCTCAAGGGGGCACAACAGGCAGCGATAGAGTGAGCGCGCACTTCCGTGAAAAAAACCGGCTCAAGCGGGCACGATAGGCAGCGATAGACTGAGCGCGCACTTCCGAGAAAAAAACCGGCTCAAGGGGGCACGATAGGCAGCGATAGACTGAGCGCGCCCTGCCGAGAAGAAAACCGGGTCAAGGGGGTACGACAGGCAGCGATAGACTGAGCGCGCACTGCCGAGAAGAAAACCGGCTCAAGGGGGCACGAGAGGCAGCGATAGACTGAGCGCGCACTGCCGAGAAGAAAACCGGCTCAAGGGGGCACGACAGGCAGCGATAGAGTGAGCGCGCACTGCCGAGAAAGAAACCGACTCAAGGGGGCACGATAGGCAGCCATAGACTGAGCGCGCACTGCCGAGAAGAAAACCGGCTGAAGGGGGCAGAACAGGCAGCGATAGACTGAGCGCGCACTTCCGAGAAAAAAACCGGCTCAAGGGGGCAAGACAGGCAGCGATAGACTGAGCGCGCACTGCCGAGAAGAAAGCCGGCTCAAGGGGGCACGACAGGCAGCGATAGACTGAGCGCGCACTGCCGAGAAGCAAACCGGCTCAAGGGGGCACGACAGGCAGCGATAGACTGAGCGCGCACTGACGAGAAGAAAACCGGCTCAAGGGGGCACCACAGGCAGCGATAGACTGAGCGCGCACTTTCGAGAAAAAAACCGGCTCAAGGGGGCAAGACAGGCAGCGATAGACTGAGCACGCACTGCCGAGAAGAAAACCGGCTCAAGGGGGCACGACAGGCAGCGATAGACTGAGCGCGCACTGCCGAGAAGAAAACCGGCTCAAGGGGGCACGACAGGCAGCGATAGACTGAGCACGCGCTGACGAGAAGAAAACCGGCTCAAGGGGGCACCACAGGCAGTGAAAGACTGAGCGCGCACTGCCGAGAAGAAAACCGGCTCAAGGGGGTACGACAGGCAACGAAAGACTGAGCGCGCTGCCGAGAAAAAAACCGGCTCAAGGGGGCACGACAGGCAGCGAAAGACTGAGCGCGCACTGCCGAGAAAAAAACCGGCTCTAGGGGGCACGATAGGCAGCGATAGACTGAGCACGCACTGCCGAGAAGAAAACCCGCTCAAGGGGGCACGACAGGCAGCGAAAGACTGAGCGCGCACTGCCGAGAAGAAAACCGGCTCAAGGGGGCACGACAGGCAGCGAAAGACTGAGCGCGCACTGCCGAAAAAAAACCGGCTCAAGGTGGCACGATAGGCAGCGATAGACTGAGCGCGCACTGCCGAGAAGAAAACCGGCTCAAGGGGGCACGACAGGCAGCGATAGAGTGAGCGCGCTGCCGAGAAGAAAACCGGCTCAAGGGGGCACGACAGGCAGCGATAGACTGAGCGCGCACTGACGAGAAGAAAACCGGCTCAAGGGGGCACCACAGGCAGCGATAGACTGAGCGCGCACTTCCGAGAAAAAAACCGGCTCAAGGGGGCAAGACAGGCAGCGATAGACTGAGCGCGCACTGCCGAGAAGAAAACCGGCTCAAGGGGGCACGACAGGCAGCGATAGACTGAGCGCGCACTGCCGAGAAGAAAACTGGCTCAAGGGGGCACGACAGGCAGCGATAGACTGAGCACGCACTGACGAGAAGAAAACCGGCTCAAGGGGGCACCACAGGCAGTGAAAGACTGAGCGCGCACTGCCGAGAAGAAAACCGGCTCAAGGGGGTACGACAGGCAACGAAAGACTTAGCGCGCTGCCGAGAAAAAAACCGGCTCAAGGGGGCACGACAGGCAGCGAAAGACTGAGCGCGCACTGCCGAGAAAAAAACCGGCTCAAGGGGGCACGATAGGCAGCGATAGACTGAGCACGCACTGCCGAGAAGAAAACCCGCTCAAGGGGGCACGACAGGCAGCGATAGACTGAGCGCGCACTGCCGAGAAGCAAACCGGCTGAAGGGAGCACGACAGGCAGCGATAGAATGAGCGCGCACTGCCGAGAAGAAAACCGGCTGAAGGGGGCACGACAGGCAGCGAAAGACTGAGCGCGCACTGCCGAGAAGAAAACCGGCTCAAGGGGGCACGACAGGCAGCGAAAGACTGAGCGCGCACTGCCGAGAAAAAAACCGGCTCAAGGGGGCACAACAGGCAGCGATAGAGTGAGCGCGCACTGCCGAGAAGAAAACCGGCTGAAGGCGGCCCCCTTCTGAGCAGGTGCTCCACACAGAAGGGGGCCGCCTTGCTCAGAGGGGCGCGGGACCCAACGGGTCCGCACGTCCGACAGCCAAGAGCACCGGAAGTCAATCTGTCCGTGAGAAAGCGCCCGTGCACCTCCGATGCTGAAGGAGAGAGAAGCCTAAGAGAGGGCGAGAGGGGCCCGCTCCTCAGGCACTGTCCCTACGCGCGACACACGGCGCAACGTGAGCCGCACGCGCAAGTAGCAGTCTCCGCGCCGCGCCGGCGCCAGCGGCCGCGGGGAATGTACGCTATCCAAAATAAGGCTTGTAACTGCGTGTCCCCAGCGATCGCGCGGGCGAATGGCCGAAGACGCGCTTGAACAGGAGACACAGGTCCAAAAGGAGTCCGCACAACTTCTAAGCTCGGCAATGGGCCACTAAAGATGTTCTCGCGACCCGCATGCAACCCGCCGGGCGAGTTCCGTCATTCTACGTCATCGTCCAGTCGACCTTACACATTATATCATGGATGCAATGCAACACAGCCCATCCACGTGTTTTAACTAATTTAACCAGCACGTTGTAACGCGCGCACAGGTAAACATCAACACAACTTGCTCGATGACAGCGCAGACTCTGTGAAAACAACTGATTGTGATGGTGAAGCGAATTGGCCTCCGTGCATGTGTCGCTTCAACGCGATCGAAACGTCGAAATCACAGCGTATACGAAGGTACGTCATTACGCGCACTCTGCAAACATCGCAAATCGCTTTGAATGTGAGGTCTGCGTTGGCGCGCACTTTGCCCACGTCGCAGATCGCTTTCAAGAGATAAGAGCGCCCGCTGCGCGTTCCTACGCAGTCCGCCAAAACCGTCTACTACGGCGCCCGCGATTCGTGTGGCCAACGCCGTATAAGACGCCGCGGTTGACTCCAGTCTGTACGGAGCGACGGGCGAGGAGGACATCGAGGCACGCTATAGCAAGCGCCGGAGAAGGACGCCCCTCGTCCCTCGCCTCACTCTCCCGCCTAGCGCGCCACAGGACAGGGCATGCATCTGGGTGGCGTCCCTCGCTCGCGCACGCGAGATTGAACCGCGTTCGACGGCTCACCCTCACGCGCTTTCACTTATACGGGACATCACGGCGACACCAAAGGCAGTAATGCGCCTAGAGTGTCAATATAATTGCTATTGCGATAATATGCGCCTTCAAGCATGTTATTCCTTTGATATAGTGAATAGCTTTGTATATGAGCGGTCGGATGTTCACTTACATTGACTATCATTCTCGACGGTCTCTGCACAATTGTTTAGTACAGCGAATAGTATTTTGGTTTGTTACGCTTAATAGTTAGATGTGGCGCTTTGCAGGGACATTATATGAGTACACCAAATGCACTTATAGGTACGTTTATCTTCCTCCGTGGGCATGATATCTTCTCCAGTGAACAGATCTCACCAACTTATTGTAAAACATCACGGAGCAGTAATCGATCGGCGTGTGAATGATCGCATCCAGCAGAAATGAAATTAACAATAATTAACAAAGCAGGATACCAGTTCGAATAAAGAGGTACCGCAACATTTGTGGCTGTGCCGCTCTTTACAATACACCCTGCCGTAAGCATTAGAGGTGAGAAGGGTTCTAAAGGTGCATCGCCTGTCCACCGGCGCGAGCTTTTTTCTTCTACTTTCAGATCCATATTTAAAAGTATGCCAGGCTCCGTCGTAGGTTCCATCACTTTCATATGACCTTCCTTTTTCTGCCTTTCCCCTGCTTACCTTTCTCCATCTGTGAGCCCCGACAGTACCTATAGCCTCTGCGGTGGCTGCCCTTGCAGTAGTCTCTTTTGCTCCTGATCGCCAAACTAGCAGCAGACGGCGCGTCTCTTCATCTTTTGTAGGGAACTGTGACCCATCCATACTTAAGATGTTTTTCATCAGTGCGATCGTTTTGTTCATATTTGCTGATCTCGCTCCCCCGTTACCTCAAGCGTCCGCGTTTGTTGATGCGTAGCGTTTTCAACCAGCCAGCGCTGGCTGTCTCCTCCACGTTTGTTCCATACTGTCGTGGCTGCCGTCGGCCGTGTGTGGCGGCTCGACGCAGAATCCGAGTTTTCGAACCTTTCCTTTTATTATCGCCGCTTTTGTTGCTCTATTATCGATATCACTTCAGCTTTAGACATTTTATTCGTATTGTGCCGTTCTTCATGCCTACAAATTATAATCGGTGCGTGCTATTGAACCCCCAGCGCAGATGCTTCCTTCACTATTCAATGCCATGAGGCACTGCATTCTGTTACGACGTCATTTTGTAATGCGCAACTTCTCCTCTTAGGTGACTAACTTTCCTCGTATAACACGGTCCGAACCAGGCATAGCGCTGGCTAAGAATAACGTCGAATGTAATTTTCGTAACACATGCCTCACCTTTGGTTTGACGCAGCTAGTATCTACCTCAACGCGAAAAAATGATCACTGCTGTAACATGCTCCACCTTATCTTAACGTAGCCGCTGTGGTCTCTCAGTGGCTATGGCGTTGGGCTGCTGAGCACGAGGTCGCAGGATTCAATCTCGGCCACGGTAGCCGCACTTTGATGGGGTCGAAATGCGTAAACAACCGTTAGGTTAGATCTAGGTGCCAGTTAAAGAACCCCAGGTGGCTGAAATTTCCGGGGTCCTCCAATACGGCGTGCCTCATAATCAGAAAAGGGTTCGGGCACGTAAAACCCCATAATTTCATTTTTTAATTTTTTTATCGGAACATGCTATCACGACATTGTTTCTTCTGTAAGACATCAACCAGAACCAAGTGATCACTCAGTGCTGCATGCAGAGTTATCCTGGCAACTACCTCAGAGCAAAAAAAAAAAGACTTTGCGATAAAGGTGATTACATCAGTACTAACAACGCCATAGCTGAGTTTTACAGCTCGTATATTGTACATTTCCCGAAGCGCACAGTAAGCACTAACTGGACGCTTTCTAAAAATAAAATTATCGAACTCACTCAGATTTACGTACCAACTATCACCTTAACCGAGCGACCCTCGTCTCCATGGTTGAACAACACATTAAGACGATTAAACAATAAAAAATATTATTTCCCAAAGCCAAACATTCCGATACCACTGCTGCCTGGGAAAAATATTATGCCAGTCAAAAGGCATTTGATTGTTTGGCTGCAACAGCGAAAGGAACCTTTTACTCAACAACACTCCCTCGTACGTTGCAAAACAATCTCAAACAATTCTGGAAATGCATTGACCCAAATAACCGTAAACGATTATTATTATATGATGACGACAATAACCGTGTTCCTAGCCATAAAGCATCTGAAGTACTGAACACTGTCTTCTCTTCTGTGTTCACCTCCGAACCTGACACTGACCTCCCAGACAGTCCTTACCTCAACCACCCAACCACGCAACACATAACAGTTGAGGCATACGGTATCAACAAACTAATAGAATCCCTCAAGTTAACATCCTCAGCCGGCATCAATGGCATCAATTCTAAGATGCCTAAGAAGATTGCGCACGTCTCTCGTGTAATCTTGTGCCATATCTTCGTGCAATCATTATCGTCTGGAATGGTGCCGCAAAAATGGAAAATATGTGAGATAATTCTAGTACCCCCCAAAAAAAGGATCACATTCATCGTGCCACAATTTCCCTCACCACTGTTTTTTTTCCAAACTAATCGGGCATATAATGTATTCTCATAATGTAAAGCATCTAAGATCCCATAATTTTTTTGCAATCCTAATCTTCATGGTTTTTAGAAAGGCATGTCCTGGGAGAATCTACCAGCTCTCTTGAGCTTAACATCAGCTTACGTCTTCATCAAAACGTACCTATAGAAGCCTCGACATTTCGGCGAGTCGGTGCTGGTTGAACATCTATATGGGGTAGCGCAATATGACGAATACAGAATGCAGGAACGCTGTCCTGTGTGTTGCTGCCTTCTGACTTCGTCATATTGCGCTGCCACTTCAAGATGTACCTGTAGAAGCCCTCTTCCTAGATTTCGAAAAGGCTTTCGACAAGGTTCCTCATGAATGGCTCTTCCTAAAACTATCTCGCCTCAATCTTAACACTTTTGTTCTCCAATGGATAAGCAACTATCTGGCAAACCGTCAACAGTTCGTTTACGCTAACCAATGCTCATCTAATTTATCACCCCTTATCTCCGGCATGCCGCAAAGCACTGTCCTGGGACCAAAACTCTTCTTAATCTAAATCAACGACTTACCTAGAGGTTGTTCTTCGAAAATTCGTTTATTTGCTTGTTATTGCGTAATATATCGTCCTATTACTAACGACGCTGATTCTCGTGCGCTCCAGTCCGACCTTAACATCATTGAAACTTGGTGGAATAATGGCTAATGTCTCTTAACGACAAAAAAAGAAACCTCGCTACTTACTTTTCGCCAACGCAAATAATTTACTTCAGCTAATTACGCTATGGCTGGTTCTGAAGTATTCTTTGACTTGTTATAAATACTTCGGTATTAGCTTGTCCAGTAACCTCGGTTCGTCCTCACAAATATGCAGCATTAGAAACGATGCCACTTGTGTACTTGCTACCTGCGCCATAATCTACGCCTTATTCATCCTTCAGTAAAAATTCTTGTAGACTTGACACTTGTTCAACCCAAACTGGAATACGCATGCTTAGTGTGGCACTCGTACCTATCTAACCTGGCAACAGCACTGGAATCCATACAGAATCGTGCAGCAAGGGTCATTCACTCTGACTACTTTTACCACACTAGCGTTACTAAACCTAAGTCATCTCTGAGCATTCCAGTCCTCGAGCACCACTGCAAAACAGCAGGACTGTGTCTCTTTTACAAGTTTTATCACTCGCTGCTTCAAAAGATCCACATCACGCCAGCGCATCGCACTTCATTCCATAATAGTAGGTCAAAAGCTGTTTATCTCCCTCCAGCTCGCACCACCGCTCATCTTAACTCTGTCTTTGTTGAAACAGCGAAAGACTGGAATCATCTACTTGCTGAAGCGGTGCACCACTCCAGTGATTCATCTTTCAAGGCATTCATTGCAAATATGGCTTAGATATGCACTCCCCTCATGTAAAACTTCAAACGGGGTATTTGATGTATGAATAAATAAATAAATAAATAAATTTTGATGTAGGTTTCACTCGTTTCTGCTTTGCATGTTTTATTTCATTCCCCCCTGCTCCCCGTCACTCTTTATGACGAACAAAATCAAAACATCTTTCTCGTTAGTTCTTCCGCCGTAGAACTTTGGGAATATCTATAATTGTATTTAAGGTGGACTGCTGTGGGTATTGTTCCTGCTCCTCGACACAACACACCTTGTTACGGCGACCAGGTGCAATGGCCACGAGCAGAAAATGTTCACTATATAAGAGAAGCACGTTGCTGCCGCAGCTGCTTAAGCTAGTGCTAGCACGTACGGGTGTTAATTCCAACGGCGTAGGCCCGATTGCTAGAAACGGTTTTGCTATCGTCGTGTTGAGAGAGGAACGTCGGGGTAAATGTACCATAACATCACTAAGGAAACTATTTTAGACTATCATTCATTTGAAAGGCGGGAACATTTGGCTAGATAATTGACATTCAAAAGGGCTTGCACTAATGTTGTCCGGTATCCTCGCAACGCTTAGTGGTGTACTGCACGATAGGCATGAAAATGAGGCTAGAGACAAGCAATTTGTCGTGTAAAGAAGGTATATGCTACTAATACATGCGGTAACGTAAACATTGAAATTTTCTACAAGATTATTACAAATGAATGCTTAGGCGAAGGCAACATATTGCTACTCAATGAAATTTAAGAGAATAATAAGGTACATGTAGACACCGCGGACATGACCAGCCAGCTGACATTCGGAAAGCCTTGTCTGGTATCACCTTTTTATGCTGCACGTCATAAACATAAAGAGAAGGCTAGATACAATTAAATTATGATGCAATCATTTGAAAAAGAAGATGGCGTCCCAAATTTCAATATACGCAATTGAAATTGTTCGGTTATGTAAACGTAAGCTTGAAAACGCTAATGAAGAAAAAATCATTGTTCTCCAACTTTTTATTTACAATACCAACATTGGGGCCACCTGTTCATATGTCTACATGTTTACATGTTTATATTTAGAAATGGGGGGTGGTGGGATTATATATATAACGTTTCACAAAACTTCTGCTTTTCTGGCTTAATTAGAAGCCTTGCAAATGATTACTGAACCTTCGCTTTTTCCCTATTTTCATGCATAATACCATGTTCGTACATGGTTTTCCCGTTGTCCTCGGTGGACTGGACAAGACACCTTGCTAATATTTGGTCAAAATAAGCGGCTTGATAGGTGTGTTTTAGACGTGTTTATAAGCGCGTTTTTAAGCGCGTTATAACCGGAGCATTATAATCGTGTTGTACGAAAAACGGAGAAATTTTCACGCTGCCCTGGGAGAACTACGACTACCACCAAAATCAAACTTGGCGAGAAATCGGAAGTTCATCGACTATTGGAAATTGCCATGTGAAATAAAATTCGTGAGCGTCAAACTTAGGCTTTAAAAACATATTGAGCGAGAGTTTGAAACTGCTATACTACCGTTAACAGCAACGCTTCTCAATGTCTCGAGAGAACTCAACGCAACAGGGAGTTTATATTTGAAAGCGACCTTGACTGCAATTCGCAAGGATACTTAAACGTATCGGCTTAATTAAAAGCGTTGCGCATAATTACATAACTTTCACTTTTTTTGGCATTTTTATGTGTTGTACGATGTCCATAGTACGTCAGTACGGTGTCTTTTGTAGTAAACAAAGCACCTTGTCCATATTTGGTTAATGTTATTGGCAGGGTATGGGGAATGAGCAGGCCAAGTTCAAAGTGTGGGGAATAATTACGGCTTTAGCAGTAAATGACATATGCAACTGCTTCAGAGTGTGCTTCAGAGAGTGTTTCAGCACCTGAACTTATCCAGGTGCTCTGACAAAACAGTAAATGCCACTAAAAGCAAATTTACCGAGAACAGGGTGACACCATGTCGAATGTGTCTACGAAGTTAAATAGAAGACAAATATGTGTGGATCAAAGGAGGCCTTTGTAAAAAATAATTCTTTAGCGAGTGCTCAAAAGTGTTATATGGCCATTTAACGGTATGCTCCCCATCGTCCTGAAAGAATTCTTCGTGGCATCGAGCTTACATTTGGTGGAAATGGGAAGCGTCTTAAGTGTAGCGGTACGGTGAAACTGTAATATGTCTGACCTAACTATCGGCATTGCAAATAATTGCTGAACCCTCTTATTTTTGCATTTTCGAGGTATACTCGAAGTATACTCCAATTCAGTCCAACGGTTTATGGTGGTGAGAGCTGGCTGGATGGACCAGGAAGCTGCGACAAAGCACAGCCAAGCCTTTCGCAGCCACTGAACAAATGCATGGTAGCACTTGAGCTAGCAGAAATAATGAAAAGACACAGCGAAGGTGGGGAAACCAGCTTATGTTTCGCTTGTCAGACAGGGGAACAGCAACGGCGCAAGCAGGTGCACAATTGAGCCGTCAGAGAACATCAACAGATGGCTCGAAATAGGCCGCAGAACCAAACGTACTCGCGATAAGTGCGAGAAACAAGCGGCCAGGACAACGCAAGGAACATGGTGTGGACAAAACGCAGTGAGGAAACATTTCGTTTTAGCTACTGACTAGCACAGATGGTTTTACGAGCACCCAGCGTGTTTGATAGAAAAAGTGCAGGGATCAACAAAGGTTGTGTTGTCATAACTTATGTTGAATTCCAATGGCGGAGTCGGAACAAGTTTTTCTGCTCGTTTCGGAGCAAGTTTGTTCCAATGACAGAGTGAGGGCGGGAGTAAGGTGTTCCAATGAGAGAGTCGGAGTGGATTCAGAGCGGGAGTCACTCCGTGGAGCAGAAAAAGATGCTCCGCCAAAATCGGCGGAGTGGACCGGAACTCTGCGTGACGTATTTCCTTTACCACATTTGTCTGCTGGGAGGCGCCACCGGTCACGACTCGCGAAGAAGCAAAAGCTGCTGCACGCTTGCCGAGATATCCATTCCGCACTTTTGAAACAACAACAGGTGAACGGCGCTGAAGAGACAAGTGACTGGTGCGGTGGTGCTGGGAGCAAACAGCGGAAGGAAATGGCAACACGCGAGGCATCCTGGGTAAATCGGAGATAGAAGTTCCGCTTCCGCCTTGCTCCGGCGGCGCAGATTGTGTTTCACTCGCGGATTTGGAGGCGTTGCTCTACGCCAGAGTCGAGTGCTCGCTCGTGGAGTCCGTCGGCTGCTCCGACTCCGCCATTGGAATTCAACATTATTTTCAGCAAGCAGGATAGGAATATTTAAAGTAGCATATTACAATGTGGCAACGTTTGAACCTATAAAGTGCGCTATGTTTTGAGGAATTTTTTGAAACGGACTATCCACAGGTTACAATTGCTTTGTGGTGCATTGTTATACTGCACATGTGTTTGATGACATGCTTGAAAAAACGTGCATATTTTTTCGGACTAGGACTTCGCGACGTTTTGGGAAACTCGCAGTGACGTTTCTGTTGTCTGTATAGGCGCGCGCAAACACACACACACACACACACACCCGCAAGCACGCACGCATGCATACGCCCACTTACACACACATACACCCATACCTACGAAGACACACACTGACCTACATACACACACGCACGCATACACCCACACTTCCGCGCGCACACACATTCACCCGCACGCATGTACGCAAAAACTAAGCAACAAACACAAGCGCGCACACACACATCCACACTCGCATGCGCACGCACACCCATGCACGCCTACGCGCGCACGCGCACATACCCGCACGCACGCACGCACGCCCACCCGCACGCACCCGCACGCACCCGCACGCACCCGCACGCACCCGCACGCTCCCGCACGCACCCGCACGCACCCGCACGCACCCGCACGCACCCGCACGCACCCGCACGCACCCGCACGCACCCGCACGCACCCGCACGCACCCGCACGCACCCGCACGCACCCGCACGCACCCGCACGCACCCGCACGCACGCACCCGCACGCACGCACCCGCACGCACGCACCCGCACGCACGCACCCGCACGCGCACGCACGCACGCACCCGCACGCACGCACCCGCACGCACGCACCCGCACGCGCACGCACGCACGCACGCACGCACGCACGCACGCACGCACGCACCCGCACGCACCCGCACGCACGCACCCGCACGCACGCACCCGCACGCACCCGCACGCACGCACCCGCACGCACGCACCCGCACGCACGCACGCACGCACGCACGCACGCACGCACGCACGCACGCACGCACGCACGCCTACACACCCACACCCACGCACGCCTACACACCCACACCCACGCACGCACGCCCACACTCATGCAGGCACGCACGCCCACACACACACACCCGAACACCAACACATACACACAGGCACACGCACGCACACGAAAATAAAGGGTCAATTAATCTAGTACGGAATACTACGTACAACTGTCAGGGCAAAATGTCTTAGCTTATGGTCGGGGCTGTTAAGGTAGAGTTCTACGTTTAACTTCCGCATGCATGCTGATGGTAGCCGCGTCGTGCGATTAAACACCGCTGCACAAATCTGAATGACACGTAAAAAGCCGATGGTCATAAGATGTGGCACAGTTCGCTGTCATCGCCCGCTGACTTCGTAAATAGAACTGTGGGGTCAACTGTGCCGGATTATGCTGACACAAATCGATTTCCAAGCAAATGTATCAAGCCGGAAATTTCTGTGGTTCCGTGGTGTGCGCGAAGCTGGTGTCTCACGGAGCGCCCAATCCTGGTTTCTGGGCAAGTGACGTACTGTAATTTTCTACACTACAACAGCACACTGAGCCAACGCAAGGCAGAACGAAAAAGTAAGGCTCACGTCGAGTAAGCTCTGGCCAAAACTGCAAACGGCGGCGTTTTTCTTTTCTCCCTGTCTGGTTGGCAACATCATCTCCCACTGAAGTTAGTCTCTTGAGAATAATCAACGATAGCGCCAACTTAGGCCAGCTAGTTTGCAGCGCACGAGTACAGCGCTATAAATGTCGGCTTAAAGACAGGTCTCCTTCTCAAGCAGGTTGTCCTTGCTCGTGTCCACGGGCTCAGGACTATCCCATCGTGCCGCTATGTCGCCATTGCGCTGGCTGACGGGCGTTGTCCTGTCCTCGTGTCCTCCGACATCTCTCGGGCTGTCCTGATACTCCTCAACGCGTCCGGCAGTGTCCAGCTGGTCGGCATTGCTCAGAAGTCTCTGACTGGAGCGGGCCTGCATCGCTGAGTTGGGAGAGGGGCTCTTGGTTTCACGCTTGTCCACTGCGCAAAGCAAACAGCGGCGCACGTCACCAATGCGCGCCTTTCGACACGTGTTCTGTGGCATGACGTAAATAATCTGTACGTTTACATTAGTAACTCCAATAGGCATGAACTAATTATTGAATCCATGTTCACTATGCAGGGACTCTTGCACAGACCTTTTTTGGTGTCTTTTGTCTCCAGCATCATGACATACCAAGTAGTGCGAAATAAATAAATAAATAAATAAATAAATAAATAAATAAGTAAACTCGCCGTGCACTTATTGGAGGCGATTGGCGACTTTAACGTGACGAATGATCTACCTTGTGATTAGTGCGGAATTGTTGATAATATGGTCTATATGATGGCTATTATGAAAAGCGGCATGTACTCAGTGAAGCAATTTCGCGTCGAAAAGGTTTATTGAAGCGCACCAGATACACATTGACGCAAGCTGTCGTCAAAAAGGTTCACTTAAGAGCAACACATACCCAGTGTCACATATATACCCAGTGAACGAAGTTGGCCTGAATGAGGCTCATTGAAGCGCACAACATATACAGTATTTCACATCTAGTGTCCCAAGTTGGTCCGATGGTTGGTTTTGAATCCAGTACCTTCAGCACAACAGCCCGTTGCTCTGCCTATTTGACTAGGGACTAACCAGTGACCCAAGTTGGCGGGAACGAGGTTAGGCGCGGACATATGCGGAGACATGCCGAAAAATAGGTAAAGTTCCCGAAGAATGCATTACAACGCTCACATACGACGCACTGTCGGAATCAATCTTATGCAAGACATTTTGCAGGCAACAATAGCTGGCCAGCACAGTTTGTGTTACTGCAAAGGGTTACGAAACGGGCCAACGTTACTGCGCACGTCAGGGGATCGTGCGCATGTGGCACGTCTGGACAACAGCAAGTAGATGACAGCAATGGCGAGGTCGATCCAAATAGGTCGCGAAGCTTCGGGCGAAAAGCGGTTCAGTACAGATTGTCACCGACATCGGCAACGGGGTTATGGGAGCAGCGATTGAAGCGCGACTATGTCTGGAGGGAACAAATATTCGGAAAGAAAAAAGCGCTTTTAATTCAAGCGAGACACCAGTTATCTTCATTCAACGAAAATAAAATTCCTGGCCAATTTTATATATTCGTGACGAGTTAAGAAAAAGAAGTTTATTCAATTTTATTATTATTAATAAATGCATTTATTTTCGGCGCCCATCGTTAAGGGGGCGTTGTCACCAATATCACTCGCAATGCAATGCACGTCTTGAAATGGGCAGAAAGGCGCACTCGTAAAGTTCACTTGTTGAAATACGCCCCCCTCACAGTTTGTGCTTTCTTGCTTGTCGAAGTTTGTGTGAATTCGGTGACGCGGGTAGCTCCATCGCGTCTTAATCGGTTCAGCCAAAGTAGTGAGTTACGACCGCCAGATAATTGTGTAGTTGTTTTCGTGCGACAGCGCCGGCCGACGAGCTTGGCGTCTGACGATAGGATCAACACTCTACACCTAAAGCTTTCGTCGGCCTCCAAAGGAAGTATGTTCTGTGCAGGGGTGCGATTTCGACAACCGCGCGGCTGGCTTTTCCTACATCGCTTTCCGCGCTGAAAGCTCGAAACGCCCAAGTCCAATGGCGTGGCATTTCAATATATAGCTCCAAAAGCAGGCCAACAAAATAAATTTCGTGCCTTCGAAAACAATATGACGTCACTTCTGCTTTTAACGGACATGGCGTCACATTATTTTTTCTTCCGCCGGAAGTGTTCCCACCAAATACAGATGGCGCAAAGCCCCATGAACCACCGATGGACCGCCATGGTTTGAACGTATGGGCTCCTATGGAAGCTTCGCTACCAGGTGTATTTACCTTGGCAATGGCGTGACGACCAGTGTTGCCAGCCGCATGGTAATTATCTTTTAGTCCGGTGTTCTGAGCAGGTCCTTTGCTTGGCGTGGCTTTAGGGCTGTCTGACAATTTTTCTATGAAACCTGTAGTGTTTGGCCGTGCCCTAACATTTTTTAATGACCTCGGCAGTAAGCCTTAGTAAACTCGGAAAGCGCCCCAAATCTGGCAATTCTTACCCACTGGAACTGAGAATACTACGGTAAGCAAATATGTAAGTACAGTACATGCCCCTTGACCCAGTGAAGTACTTGCAGGTTAATAGAGGAAGTTTATCCTCGCGTATAACTTCTGCAGTGAAGCCGTTCGTGAATTGACGCAACGCAGTAGCGACAATAATACTCAACGGTTTATTGCTGTGCACTTGAGCTTTAAGTAACTGAATATCACCTGAGTAAGAACACCCGCCGAAGCCGGGCACATCGTTTCTTCCTGGGAGCTCGTAAGGAACTCGGACGCGCGAGTGTGCTTTATCGACGACGCTGCAGCTCTTCCCCCTTCAAAAGCCCATCGCCCTGTAGGTCGTCTGGTCGCATTGAGCCGCAAAGTTCCATTGGGCCCGCTTCAGATGCACTAATTTCTCGAGTCTCTTCTGCCGGCTGGGGAGTCGCTAGACTAGTGCGTAGTTGCACTTCCAGCTCGAGTCTCCGCGGCCGGCTGCATTCCCGCTCAACTGCGTCGGGGCGTTGTTGTGTTCTCCCTTTGCGGTGTCGCTACCGCTAGCCGTGTCCGCAACTGATCCACATGACGGCGCTGTACACCCACGGATGTCTCCAGCTTTACCATATGATTCCCCTGTCTATATCACTGTGCCTTGTGGCCATTTTTGCCCTGGTTGAAATCGGTTCTTATTAAACTTTTGCGCACACAGACAGGACGTCGAACGAAGAAGGGACACACAACATGCGCTGTGCCCCTACTGTTTGAAGTCGGAGGCGATCTCACCGCTGGCAACCAGATGTTTGGATCTGACCGCTGGTACGATCTGTTGGGAACTCGGCGCTGACGCCCGTGGTTGTACCTGGGTCGCAAGCCCCAAGGGTAGCGTTGGCCTGGCGGCCTGGGGTACAACTGGAAGCATCCGAAGGTCCCGGCAAAGCATGAGTCGACTGGTAACAACGAAACAACTTGTTTATTTTAACATCGCAAAGAGTTGGCGGTCAGGTTGACCGAAGTAGAGACACGGGAGAGCACTTCACTCAACAGAAGAAATCGGAGCCCTCCTTTTGGCGTCCGGGGGCAGCTGTTTTTATACTCTCGCAGTTGAGGGCAAGAAGGAACCCCTCAAAAGACGAGCACGTGAATGTACAATGGGCTAATGGTGACGCACACTGTCGTAGCGATGCCGTAGCACCATGTCGAGCACGATCTCGTAGCACCCTGTCGTGGCGCTGCCGGTCGGACACAATGACTGTAATGAGAGGATGGTCCCTGCTTTGGCATCGCCTGTTTCGGGCACAATGACTGGAACGAGATCCCTGCTTTGGCATCGCCTGTTTCGGGCACAATGACTGGAATGAGATCCCTGCTTTGGCATCGCCTGTTTCGGGCACAATGACTGGAATGCGAGGATGATCCCTAGGCGGTCGCATCGCCGCAGTCGCGCCTGGAAACACCTGGCGATGAGTGTTGCGGCGACGACGATCGGGCCAAAATGTCTGCCGCCCCGCCGCAGTCGCGCCGGCAAAACCACGTGTCGCAGGCGAAACGCAACAGACCGCCCTGCCGGGGGAAGGAGATCCCGATGGACAGGGGACTGCATCCGCTGTCCGGAGGGATGTCGCTCGATGATGCTCATAACCGAAGTCGGGCGTCCCTCGACGTTTCTTGAGCGCAGCGCACAGAGAAGGCCTCGTTCTCTTGTTCAGGTTCGCACGGGACACTGCAAAGTGACTTCGGGAGAGTTCACATTTTTGTTCTCGTTCCCGGCAAGCGTTAGAACTACGCTGAAACTCAACCGCTCAGTCAGCAAGCACGGCACAACCCTCACTAAGCCCTGCCAGGCTCTTTCCCCTTTTTATACCACTGCCTAGTTCCTTACAGTAGTCTAGCATCACTCAGAACGCGTCCACAAATTGAAAAATTGCACTAGAAAGCATATCATCACTTTGAAACACTAAACAAAAGCAATATGTTAAAAAAAATCCTGCCTCAGGAAGAAAAACATCAGTAACAAACAATTTTGAGGCTGATTCCTACGTTAGGGGCTTCGACTTAAGCCATCGGCGTTACCGTTGAGACTCCCCTTTTTGTAACGCACCTCAAAGGAATATTGTTGTAAAGCGAGGCTCCAGCGCAGGAGGCGGCCATTTTTGGGAGAGATGGTCTGCAGCCATTGGAGAGGGCAGTGATCCGTCTCAATGATAAACCTCGAGCCGGCTAGATAGCATGACAATTTCTGAACGGCCCACACGAGACATGCACACTCTTTCTCGGTGGCGCTATACGCCTGCTCACGACTGGTCAGCTTACGACTAGCATACAGGACGGGGTGTTCTACTTCTCCATTTTCCCGTTGGCACAGTACAACGCCCATGCCTCGCTCACTAGCATCGCACTGAACAACGAACCCTTTTGTATAGTCTGGCGATCGTAGCACAGGCTGGCTTGTTAGGGCACTCTTTAGGGCGCTAAAAGCTCTTTCCTTGGTCTCGTCCCAGACGACTGTTTGAGGCTCTGTCTTTCTTAGAGCATCCGTCAGGGGAGCCGCGATATCAGAGTACCTAGGGATGTACCTCTGATAGTAGCCGGCGACACCCAAGAACGACCGAATATCGGTCTTGGTGCGCGGTTGCGGAAAGTCTCGCACAGCGGCCACGTTTATTTCAGAGGGGCGGCGACGACCCTGACCAATCACGTGACCGAGGTAGACAACCTCGGCCTGTGCTATCTGGCACTTAGGAGCCTTGACTGTCAAGCCCGCTTCGCGCAGGCGGGTTAGCACTGCCCGCAAGTGTGCCATATGCTCAGACCAGGATGCGGAGAATATCGCTACGTCGTCTAGATACGGTAAAGCGAATTCTTGCTGTCCCCGCAACACTTTATCCATGAGGCTTGAAAAACAGTATGGCGCGTTCTTCAAACCAAAACTCAACACTTTAGGACGGAATGTTCCCATTGGTGAAATGAACGCCGCATACCTACTAGCCTCTTCTGTAAGTGGAACCTGCCAATAACCCCTGACAAGATCTAGGGTGGAAATAAACTGAGCGCTACTAACTTTCTCAAGGCGCTCCTCGATGTTAGGGATCGGATAAATTTGATCCTTAGTGATGGAATTAAGCCTGCGGTAGTCGACGCAAGGACGAGGTTCCTTGCCCGGTACCTCAACTAAAATCAAAGGGGAGGTATAATCACTCTCACCTGCCTCAATAACACCGAGCTGTAGCATTTTCTTTACCTCAGCCTCCATAATATCGCTCTGGCGGGGTTACACCCGATACGCCTTGGATCGTACTGGCTCTGTGGAGGTAAGTTCTATATCATGAGTAAGTACAGAAGTCCTACCAGGCCTCTCAGAGAACAGACCTTGAAACTCTTGTAATAGCTGGTGTAGTTCGGTTTTCTGCTCGGGCGACAGCGGTGCTTTACTGATAAGGTCACTAATGACTTGACCGGTGTCTTCCCTGTTCGTCACTGAGCCTAGTCCTGGAAGCTCGACCGGAAGCTCTTCAGGAACGTTTACCATCATGCACACCACTGCTTCCCTTTGTCTATAAGGTTTGAGCAGATTACAGTGGTAAACTTGCTGTGCTTTCCGCTTTCCTGGCAGACTTACCACGTAGTTAACGTCCGACAGTTTCTGAACAATTCGTGCTGGGCCCTCCCACTGCACGTCTAGTTTGTTGTTTAGCGATGTGCGCAATATCATGACCTCATCGCCAACCTCAAAACGACGGGCCCTGGCTGTCCGATCATAATAAACCTTGGCCCTCTGCTGGGCCTTTGTCATTGCTTCACCTGACAACTCCTGTGCCCTTCTTAAGCGTTCGAGGAGTTTAAGCACGTACTCCACCACGACTGGGTCGTCGCCCCTACCTTCCCATGATTCTCGAAGCATGCGAAGCGGAGATCGAAGCGAGCGACCGTACACCAGTTCAGCTGGCGAAAACCCCGTAGCCGCATGCGGCGCGGTTCTTAAAGCAAACATCACCCCAGGCAGACACAGCTCCCAGTCAGTTCGATGTTCAAAACACAATGCTCTCAACACGCGCTTCATGACGGAGTGGAGCTTCTCAACGGAATTCGACTGTGGGTGGTACACTGAGCTGTGTAACAGCTTTACCCCACACCTTTCGAGAAAAGTTGTCGTCAAAGCGCTAGTAAACACTGTGCCCTGATCTGATTGAATTTCTGCAGGAAAACCAACTCGCGCAAATATGGACAGTAGTGCATTAACTATCTCAACTGAGCTGAGTTCTTTAAGCGGCCCTGCTTCAGGGAACTTTGTCGCTGGGCAGATCACAGTCAAAATGTGTCTGTACCCCGTGGCTGTTACCGGCAGAGGTCCCACTGTATCAATAACGAGCCGTCTAAAAGGCTCCGTTATGATAGGTACCAATTTCAACGGCGCCCTTGATTTGTCCCCTGGTTTGCCCACCCGCTGACAAGTGTCACATGTCCTCACGAAATGGTCTGCGTCCCGAAAACACCCTGGCCAATAGTACTCTTGCAAGAGACGGTCCTTAGTTTTCTTAACTCCTAGGTGTCCGGACCACGAACCCCCGTGTGACAAGCGCAACAGATCCTGACGATAGCATTGAGGCACGACCAGCTGATCGAACTCCACTCCTCTTCGGTCTAGATACTTCCGGTACAGGACTCCACCTCTTTCCACAAAACGCGCAGTTTTCCTGGCGATACCTTCTTTGACATTGCAGCGCACGTTTTCCAGGCTGCCATCCTTTTTTTGCTCGGCTATCAAAGCCGACCGGCTGACTTTTAGCAACCTATCAAGTCCGTCTGACGTAGGCGCGATGAGCAAATCAGTAGATAGCTCTTCTAACTTTCCCGAATCGGGCGTTTCCTCTCCAGTATCTGGCGCCTTTAACGTTACAGACTCAAGTTTATTCAGTTCGGGCGTGCTCGGAATATCAGCTTGCTGCGCCTCTGACCCTTTTTCGTTGTTTGATAACGTCGGCCCCGCAACTACCGCCTTTGCAGCGAGCTCCCGAACCTTCGATCTGGTTAAGGCCTGAACACTAGCTTCACCAAACAAAAGCCCCTTCTCGCGCAGGAGGTGATCGGACCTGTTTGAAAATAGGTACGGGTACTGGGGTGGCAGCATAGATGACACTGCCGCCTCTGTCTCAAGCGCTCCGAAAGGTCCTTCAATAAGCACCTTTGCTACTGGCAGACACACGCTATGAGCTTCCACGGCTTGCTTGATCCATGCGCACTCGCCCGTGAACATATGGGGTTCTACGTAAGACGGGTGAACTACATCCATCGTAGCTGCGGAGTCGCGAAGCACTCGGCACTCTTTCCCGTTCACGAGGAGGTCTCGCATGTAAGGCTCGAGAAGCTTCATGTTCTCGTCAGTGCTGCCTATTGAAAAAAACACAACTTTTGGTGTTGTTTCCGGACACTGCGCCGAAAAGTGACCCGGCTTCTGGCACGTATAACAAACGCGCGCTCGCCTCATCTCGAACCGCTTTCTTCGTTTGGCTGCCGCCGTCTCTTTACGTTTGGTCGGACTGCTTTCACTCGCATCCTCACTACGCGTGTTCCCCTTTGCTCTCATGGGTGTGAACTTCGGCCTCTCGAACTTCGAGCCAAATTCACCCTTTTGACCGTCCTTAGCTCCGCGAGCCCGACGCGTCACAAACTCCTCGGCTAGCTCAGCGGCTTTAGCCACCGTACAAACGTCTGGCCTATCCAAGACCCAGTATCGCACGTTCTCCGGTAACCGACTATAAAACTGTTCTAGCCCGAAACACTGCAGAACTTTATCGTGGTCACCAAACGCTTTCTCTTCTTTGAGCCACTCCTGCATGTTCGACATAAGCCTATACGCAAACTCTGTATATGACTCACTTCTGCCTTTCTCATTTTCCCGAAACTTCCGACGGAACGCCTCCGCAGACAGCCGGTACTTTTTTAGAAGACTCGATTTCACTGTGTCGAAATCCTCTGCCTCCTCTCTATCCAAGTGAGCGACTACGTCGGCCGCCTCGCCGGGTAACAAAGTGAGCAAGCGCTGTGGCCACGTTTCCCGAGAGAACCCCTGCTTCTCGCACGTTCGCTCAAAGTTAACCAGGAACAAACCAATGTCCTCTCCAAGCTTAAACGGCCGCATCAGGTCCGTCATTTTGAACAATACGCGTTCTCCTGCACCGTGTGCCTGACTTCCATTACGAGCGCGTTCCATCTCTACCTCAAGACGCTTCATTTCCAAAGCGTGTTGACGGTCACGCTCTTGTTGCTCTCGCTCTTTCTGTTCTTTACGTTCACGCTCTTCTTTTTCTTTTTGTTCTTTAAGTTCGCGCTCCTGTCTTTTTGCAGTCTCTCTCTCTTCAATGGTCTCAAGGCATTCCGACAGCTCGTCATCCTCAGCCTCTAACTCAAGAATAGCCTTTATCAGTTCTGGTTTTCTGAGTTTGTCTGAGACATCCAGACCCAACTCTCTTGCAAGCTCCAACAATTTCGGTTTGCGCAACGACTTCAAATCCATGGCTGCTCTGAATGCTGCTTTCTCTACTGCCTATTATTGTCTTGCCGCAACTAACCCGGCAGCAACGACAACCACAATTACCAGCTCTGTTTCTAACACTAACAAAAAGCCTGGCAAAGCTCAGAAGAAGAAAGTCCCGCACTCACCAAACCTCGCAGGCAGGAATTCCGCGCAGTCGTTCCGCTGCAGGCAACCAGTCATCACACAGGGCTCGTTGCACTGCTCCCGGATCGTCGTTGAGCTGCTCAGCATACAGTCAACTGCATCTCTTCGCCGCTGGCCTCCGTTGTCGCGATCTCACCGCTGGCAGACAGTTGTTTGAAGTCGGAGGCGATCCCACCGCTGCCACCAGTTGTTTGAAGTCGGAGGCGATCTCACCGCTGGCAACCAGATGTTTGGATCTGACCGCTGGTACGATCTGTTGGGAACTCGGCGCTGACGCCCGTGGTTGTACCTGGGTCGCAAGCCCCAAGGGTAGCGTTGGCCTGGCGGCCTGGGGTACAACTGGAAGCATCCGAAGGTCCCGGCAAAGCATGAGTCGACTGGTAACAACGAAACAACTTGTTTATTTTAACATCGCAAAGAGTTGGCGGTCAGGTTGACCGAAGTAGAGAGACGGGAGAGCACTTCACTCAACAGAAGAAATCGGAGCCCTCCTTTTGGCGTCCGGGGGCAGCTGTTTTTATACTCTCGCAGTTGAGGGCAAGAAGGAACCCCTCAAAAGACGAGCACGTGAATGTACAATGGGCTAATGGTGGCGCACACTGTCGTAGCGATGCCGTAGCACCATGTCGAGCACGATCTCGTAGCACCCTGTCGTGGCGCTGCCGGTCGGACACAATGACTGTAATGAGAGGATGGTCCCTGCTTTGGCATCGCCTGTTTCGGGCACAATGACTGGAACGAGATCCCTGCTTTGGCATCGCCTGTTTCGGGCACAATGACTGGAATGAGATCCCTGCTTTGGCATCGCCTGTTTCGGGCACAATGACTGGAATGCGAGGATGATCCCTAGGCGGTCGCATCGCCGCAGTCGCGCCTGGAAACACCTGGCGATGAGTGTTGCGGCGACGACGATCGGGCCAAAATGTCTGCCGCCCCGCCGCAGTCGCGCCGGCAAAACCACGTGTCGCAGGCGAAACGCAACACTACTTCGTCCGACGTCCTGTCTTTGTGCGCGCAAAAGTTTAATAAGAACCATGTACAGTCAACTCGCCCAAAACGTAACGCCTTTGGTTGAAATTGCCCGGACCACATGCGCTTTCCGGGTGTGAACACTGGTTGTCTATTGGCTGAAGGAAGCTGTTTCCGGATGGCGCCGGCGTCTGCAGCTGCTTCGCGCCTTCTGGAAAGTCGGCAGACAGCCTTGCCCGGGGCTGAAATACGAGAAGTTGTGCGGGTGATTTCGCACTCGCGAGAGACGATGATCTGTAACGCAACAAAAAACAGGACGGCTTTTCCTGTAATGTGCCGCGTTTTTTTTTTTTGAGGCCCTCTTTTTTCGTTTGGATAGCCCGTTCCGCTAATCCATATGATTGGGGGTGGTTCTCGAACGGAATGGTATCGGATGGTCTACATCATCACTGCGGCGTGATAGCACTGCGCCTAGGCCTTCTGCTGAAGCATCACACTCCAGCCGTGATTGAACCAGGTAATTTCCCTTTAACAAGGCACGCTTTGCTTCCTTGAAAGCTCTTTCCTGCTCTTCTTTCCAGTTCCAGCGTTGTTCTTTCGCCAGCTACCGACAGAGCGGAGTCAGGGTGGTAGCCAAATTAGACAAAAGTTTTGAATAGAACATTATTAGCCCCATAAACGAACTAAGTTGGCTTAGTTCTGCCAAGCTGCCAAGCGAGACGGCAGTGTCAGGATCTGCGGGGATTTCAAGGTTATTATCAACCCTGCCGCTGCCGTCGAGAAGTACCCGTTGCCCCGGATTGAAGATTTCTGGTCAGCGTTGTCCGGTTGACAGAAGTTTACCGAGCTCAACCTCAGAGATGCAGCTGGTGCTCCAGGATGCCTCCCGGAAGCATGTCACAATATCGACAACTTTGGGGCTCTTCCAATACACGCGGTTACTTTTTGGCATGGCCTCAGCCCCAGCCATATTTCAGAGGGAGATAAACAACATCTTCTGGGGCATGATGCATGTGGCGGTGTATTTGGATGACATCCTGGTTACTGGCAGCGACGACGGGGACCACCTGCAGAACCTCAACAACGTCCTGGCACGACTGCAGGACGCCGGTCTCAAGCTCAAGCTGGAAAAGTGCATTTTCCTGGCCCCTAGTGTTGAGTGCTTGGGACATGCCATTTCTCAGGCTGGGCTAGACCCGGCTCCCAGCAATGTTGATGCTGTGCTCAAGGTGCCTAAGCCCCAGAAGAAGGAGCTTCACAACTTCTACAGGAGTTTCCTGCCGAACCTGTCGGGGCATCTACAGCCGCTCCATCATCTGCTTCGAGATGCTCAGCTATGGGTCTGGAAGAAGGATCAGGACCAGGCCTTCCAGCGCAGCAAGGAGCTAATCACGAAGGCTCCAGTGTGGTACACTTCGATACTGCCAAGCCTATCGTCGGGACTATAGATGTGTCGCCGTACGGTGTGGGAGCCATCCTGGCGCACCGGGATAAAGATGGCCAGGAACGCCCTGACTCGTTTGCTTCTCGTCGGCTGCAGAGCAACGTTACAGCCAGCTGGACAAGGAAGGTTTGGCCCTCATGTTCTGTGTGGAACGCTTCTACCAGTATCTGGGGGGCCGGAAGGTCGAGGCGGTCACGGATCACAAGCTGCTGTTGCGGCTGCTGGGGCCTGACAAGGCAGTTCCTGTGCAGGCATCACCTCGAGGGGTACGCTGGGCCTTGAGGCTGGCAGCTTGATGATGATGTGTGGTGTTTTATGGCGCAAGGGCCAGGTTTGGCCAAAGAGCGCCATGACAAGTGGAAGTGTTAAGGATGTATTATGGAAGATGTGAATTGGCTGTAAAGAGGCCTAAAAATAGTCGCTGTAAAGTGCGTAAAATCTACGTGCTATAAAATTATGGCGATGTGTAATGACGAATACTATGAGCATTAAAATCCATCGCAGAAGAATGATGCATTGTTTAAAATGTGCGAGATGTTAAATTGCTTACAGCACTACTGCATCGCAAGAGCCCTTGAACCACAAGGGCCTAGAGTCATGTGCTATTCAAAATTATTATCACAGCGGCATCCTCTGAAGAGAGGAAGCGCTACGAACGTGTGGGGCTAATAACATGCAATACAACATCTTTTAAAAAACCTAGGACGGCGTTAGTGTCAAAGAGTGGTTCTGGACCAAGTAACATAACAGGATGAAGGGGGATGTGCTGCCGGTACGCTAAGAGAAAAGGTTTCTTTCATTCAGATTCGGCTTCCCGACACTCCAGTAGGACGTGGAGGACGGTCAGCCTCTCCCCGCATCCACCACATGTTGGAGGCTCGTTTCCCGTGAGTAAAAAGTTATGTGTGCCAAAAGTGTGTCCTATTCTTAGACGGCGAAATAGGACATCTGTCCGGCGGGATTTTGTTACAGGAGGCCAGAAACCTAGTTGTGGCTTTATTACATGCAGTTTATTATTTATTTCTTCGTCCCACATGCGCTGCCAGTGGTTTCGTAGTTTCCTTCTTAAGAAAGGCTTCAGGTTTGTGACAGGGACCGAAGCAGTAGGATTAACTGCATGAAATGAAGTTGATGTGGCCATCTGGTCAGCTAGAACGTTTCCCTCGATGCCCCTATGTCCAGGCACCCAGCATATAATCACATGTTGGTTAGATATATATGCTTTACATAGTGCGGAGTAGAGTTCATTAAATACTGGATTTGTGTAATTACAGAAAGACATCAAGGCCTTCACAACACTGAGGGAGTCCGTATATATAACTGATTTCTGGAGTTGTGATTGATTTATATGCTTTACGGCCGACAGCAGTGCGTAAGCCTCAGCCGTAAAGATACTAGTTTCCAGATGCAGTGCGTCGGATTCCGAGAAGGATGGACCGACGGCTGCATAGGACACCCCGTCGTGTGACTTCAATGCGTGTGTGTAGAACTCCGTGCAGGAGTATTTGTGCTGGAGTTCCCGGAAATGCATTTGGATTTCAATCTCTGGTGCGTCTTTTGTAACTTGAATGAAAGATATATCGCATTGTATCAGCTGCCACTCCCAAGGAGGTAGCAGCTTGGCTGGATGCATTAGGCGAAGCTCGACGAGTGAGACATGCATTTCATGACTAAGCTCCCTCACACGTAGCGAGAAAGGCTGTCTTACGGATGGACGATTATGAAAGAGTGTAGCATACGTCATCTCGTTAACGGTAGTATAGCAAGGATATTGAGGATTAGAGTGGACTTTCAGAAAATATGTTTGGCTGATGTATGTTCTCTGGAGATGAAGTGACCACTCATTCGATTCTGCATATAAGCTTTGTATGGGACTCGTTCTGAAAGCGCCAGTGGCCAGTCGGATTCCTAGGTGGTGGACTGCGTCTAGCATATTTAGCGCGCTCGGGGCGGCAGAGTGATAAATCACGGCACCATAGTCTAGTCGTGAACGAATGAGGCTTTTATAAAGTTTCAATAAACACTTCCTGTCACTACACCATGCAGTCTGGGACAGAAGTTTCATTATGTTCATCGTTTTTAGAGATTTTTCTTTAAGATGTTTAATGTCGGGGACGAAAGTGAGTCTGTAGTCAAGTATGACACCTAGAAATTTGTGTTCTTTGTTTACAGGTATCTGTTGTCCACGCAGTTCTATGCAAGGATTTGGGATAAGTCCTCTCTTTCTTGTAAAAAGAACACAAGAGCTTTTGTTAGGATTGATCTTAGATCCATTCATGTCTGCCCACAATGACACTTTGTTCAGGCCATGCTGTACCTGTCTCTCGCAGACTGCGAGTTTACAAGATTTGAAAGCTATTGGAATGTCGTCCACGTCGACAGAGTAAAAGATGGCGGGTGGTAATGAAGCACGAAGCGTGTTCATCTTCACGATGAAGAGCGTGCAGCTGAGCAAGCCTCCTTGGGGTACACCCGTTTCTTGCGCAAAAGGACGTGAGAGTGCATTGCCGACTTTTACCCGGAAGGTACAATTTGACAGATAGCTTTCTATTATATTAAGCATATTACCGTGGATGCCCTTTTCTGACAGGTCTCTTAAGATTCCGTAACGCCACGTTGTGTCATACGCCTTTTCCATATCGAGAAATATCGATAGGAAGAACTGTTTATGTATAAATGCGTCCCGGATATTCCCTTCAACACGTACAAGATGATCGGTTGTGGAGCGCCCTTCTCGGAAGCCGCACTGATAAGGATCAAGCATTTTGCTCTGTTCAAGGAAATGAATGAGTCGCCGATTTATCATTTTTTTCAAACACCTTACAAATGCAACTTGTGAGAGCTATCGGGCGGTAACTTGCCACTAAGGAAGGGTCTTTGCCTTGTTTCAAAACAGGGACCACAATGGCTTCCTTCCATGCGGTTGGAAGGTACCCTGCATCCCAGATGGTGTTAAAAAGTGTGAGTAGTGTAACTTGCGTATCATTGTGTAAGTTTTTGAGCATTTCATACATGATTCTATCAGATCCTGGTGCGGAGCTCTTGCATGCGCTCAGGGCAGCTCTCAATTCGGCAATACTAAAAGGACGTTTGTAAGGCTCATTCTCTCGACATTTTCTTGTTAATGGCTTACGTTCTTCTACTTGTTTATATTTCAGGAAGGATTGCGAATAATGATTTGAACTTGATACACTCTCAAAGTGCTCCCCGAGTGAGTCGGCCTGATCTTGCAGTGTATCGCCCTGTGCATTTACTAGAGGGAGTGAATATGCTTGCCGCCCTCTAATCCTATTAACCCTGTTCCAGGCTTTGGCCTCACCTCTAAACGAGTTAATACTCGATTAAAAGTTGTGCCAACTTTCCCTTCTAGCCTGTCGGCGGGTTCTCCTACCTTGGGACTTTACTTTCTTAAAGTTGACAAGATTTTCTGCAGTGGGCGAAGCGCGTAGCAACCCCCACGCTTTGTTCTGATTCCTACGTGCGATTCTGCATTCATCGTTCCACCACGGGACATGCCGTTTGCATGCCGAGCCACTTGCTCCACGTATGCATTTAGATGCTACATCTATTATGACGGCTGTAAAATACTGCGCAGCAGCATCAATTTCTAACGAGGACATGTCATCCCATGATATACTAGTTAAGTTTCGGAATTTCTCCCATTCTGCTGTGTCAACCTTCCACCTAGGAGCCTGTGGTGGATATTCGTTTTGTTTAATAAGTGTTCTTAATAGTATGGGGGAGTGGTCGCTTCCGTAAGGATTGTTGGTACCTTCCCATTCGAGTTCAGGCAGTATGGGCGGGGAAACTATGCTCAGATCAATTGAAGAAAAGATATTGTTTGCAAGACAGTAATATGTGGGTTTATTCTTATTCAGAAGGCAGGCACCAGAAGAAAAAAGGAACTGTTCAACGAGACGACCTCGCGCATCGATACGAGAGTCTCCCCACAGGCTGCTGTCTGCATTGAAATCGCCAAGAACAACATAAGGTTCTGGCAATTTATCTATAAAGGATTGGAATTCATGTTTCGTTAATTTGTAATGTGGGGGTATGTAAACAGAGCTAATGGTGATGAGTTTGTTTAGGAGAACCGCTCGAACCGCCACTGCTTCAAGGGGCGTTCGTAGATGTAAAGGTTGACACGCTATGCTATTATGAATAAAAATGGCAACACCGCCTGATGATACGACAGCATCATCGCGATCTTTGCGAAACGTGACATACGGTCGGAGAAAGTTTGTGTGTTGTGGTTTTAAGTGTGTTTCCTGTAGACACAGCACTTTTGGATTGTGTTTTTGGATAAGCTCTTGTACGTCATCAAGGTTCCTGAGAAGACCTCTGACGTTGCATTGAATTATTGGTGTATCCATATTGGAAGTAAATAGGTGCTGTGTATACGGAAACAGAAGTATTAATTACAGAGATTTCAGAGCTTAGGTTCCAGAGCTCTTTCGAGGCCCTGTAATCGGGGTTTTGCTCTTTTTGAAGCGTTCGAGGGAACCTCGCCGCTCCTTAGACGCTTGGTGCGCCTTGAGGATAGGTGGAGTGTCCATTGCCTCTTGTGAGGCGCCGGACACGTGATCTTGCGAGCGAGAAGTTTCCCGGGAAAGTCTCGCCTTGGAGGGCAAGACCCCTGCGCCCACCAGCCCGGAGGTCGATGGGGCTCCCTGAGGGATTTGGCTGCGCCGGCTGTTGCCAGCGCTGGAAGAGGCCGGGGAGGTTGGGGCAGTCTCGGCTGCGCCCACCTTCGGGGTTGGTAGTCCCTTCTGCTCGGTTGGTGGAGCAGCGCTAGCTGCGACCACCGTGGGGGCAGATGGCGTAACTGCCGACTCACTGCTTGTGGGTCGGACAGCCGCCGGAGGCCGTTGTGGCGCTGCCCCCTGACGCGCCACTTCGGCAAAGCTTTCCTTTGGCAGGTATGCTACCCGCCTTCGTGCCTCTTTGAACGATATGTTCTCTTTTACCTTTATCGTTACTATTTCTTTTTCCTTCTTCCAGGAGGGGCACGAGCGCGAGTACGCGGCGTGATCCCCGTCACAGTTTACACAGTGAAGAGAGTTCTTACAAGTTCCAGTGGCGTGTTCAAGGGCACTGCATTTCGCACATGTTTGGCGGCCCCGGCAGCTCTGCGAACTGTGGCCGAAACGCTGGCATTTGAATCATCTTAGGTGATTTGGCACATATGGTCTGACACGGAGCTTGATGTACCCGGCCTCTACAGACTCGAGCAGAATACTTGAACCGAATGTGAGTATTAGGTGCTTGGTCGCAATTTCTTTACCATCCCGCCTCAGCTTAATTCTCTTGACGTTGACAACGCATTCTGCTCACTGAAGCCCTCCAGCAGCTCAGCCTCTATCAGCTGGAGCAAATCATCATCCGAGACAACGCCGCGGGTGGTGTTCAGAGTACGGTGTGGAGTTACTGTCATGGGAACATTTCCAAATGATACTAGACCTGGCAACTTTTCGTTTTGTTTCTGATCATGCAGCTCTAACAGGAGATCACCACTTGCCAGCCTTGATACCTTGTTGCCTGGACCAAGGACATCAGTTAGAGACTTGGAAACTAGAAAAGGGGAGATGTTTCGTACTTGTTTATCGGATTTTTCTGAGTGGATCACATACTACCGTGGGAAGTTCGGTCTTTGACGTCCAAGGAACTGGAAAACTTCATCGGTGCGCCCTCTTTTATGAGGGCGATCAGGAAGCGGAGGGAAGGAGGTTGCCATAAAGGAATTGAATTTTCGGCAATAATGCTAGCCACCCACCGTGGAGCCCTACAAGGGGACGTTACAGGGACTGTAAAAACACGTCCTGCAAACGCCAGCTGTACGTTATCGCTATAACGAAATATGAGATAACCTAGGTTGGTTATTCACACAAGGTTAACCCTTGCTGCCTGGAAAATTAGAAGTGAGGGGAAGCTAGGAGAAGACAGGAAAGATGGAAAGTGAGAGAAAGACGAAGGTTGGAGGGAGAGCTGGAGACAGGAAAAGGCAACTACCGATTTCCCCCGGGTGGGTCAGTCTGGGGGTGCCGTCTACGTGAAGCCGAGGCCAAAGGGGTGTGTTGCCGCCGCCGAGGGGCCGTAAAGGTCCAAACACCCGGCATTGGCTCAACCCCCAGGATCCCCTTTTCCCCGGACACGGCTAAGCCGCGCACGGCTACACGCGGGAGGGTCTGACCCTCGTGTGCTCGGGTACGTGGTGTCGCAACGCACCAAACGCCTGCTGACGCAGACGCCCCTGCGGGGAGGCTGGCAGCTTACAGTTACCTGGAACCTTCTGATGCCCTGAGCCGCCTGCCCCTGCCAGAGGTGTCTGATGCTGTTCCGGAACCTGCTGAAGTGTTCATGCTACCCGGAGGTGTTCGCGTACCCGGAGGTGCTCTCTAGATCTGCGGTATCGCAAATGACTAGCCGGAACCCAGTCCTGTCGCAGGTGGTCAAGGCGGTGTCCCGTTGGGAGGAATTGGTTCAGCAGGCTTATAGCCACAAGGCCGCCGAGCTGAGCTTGCAGCAGCGCTGCCTACTATGGGGTTCTAGGCTGGTGAACCCACAAAGTGTCCAGTCCAGGGTCCTGCAGGTGCTGCACGCAGGTCATCCTGGCATGCAAAAGACCAAGAAGGTTCCCATGTTTGGTGGCCTGGCCTGGACCTGGAAAATTTTCACATGGTGCAGAGGTGTCAGATCTGCCAGGAGCATCAGCGGGCCTCACGTCATGTGGAAATCACCCCCTGGCCGTTCCCACAAAGACCCTGGTCCCGCCTGCATGTGGATATTGGGGGGCCCTTCAAGGGCCATTACTTTCTGGTGGTGGTGGACGCCTTTTCGAAGTGGGTAGAGGTTCTACCTGTCACCACTCCTTGAGCAGGTGAAACCATTGCAGCGGTGCGACAGGTCTTCGCCGCTTAGGGGTTGCTGAACGTCATCGTGGCCGACAATCATCCTGCTTTCGCGAGTACAGAGTACCTGGCCTGGCTGACGAAGAATGGAATCCGCCGGACGATGGTTCCACCGTACCACCCTGCTTTAAATCGTGCAGCCGAGCGGGTGGGGCAAACCATCGAGGACAAGCTCAAGAAGAGCCAGACTGGGGATGTACGGACGCAGATTGCCCGGATATTGTTCCAATACCGGACCACGCCCCACGATGTCACTGGCCGTGCCCCCTGTGGGCTCCTGCTGGGTCGGATGGTCAAGACACCCTTGGATGTCTTGAATCTGGACCTCTGATCCACAGTGCTCTTGAAGCAGCTGAAGCAGAAGCTGGCTACTGACCAAGGATGCTGTCCCGGGCTTTTCCAGAGTCAGGAGCTCCAGTTTTCGCCAGGAACTTCCGTCCTGCCCCACCCTGGTCTGCCGGACAGGTGGTGTCTCCTGCCAGCTCCTCATCGCTGCTCGTGCGCATGCCATATGGGGCCATTTGGCACAGACACGCCGACCATGTCAGGCCTCGCCTCGGGACCTGGCCAGCACCATCGACTGCCACTTCAGTGTTCCAGTCCGCAGGAGGACGACCGGCAGCACCCGTCGCTTCCATCGGAGCCCCGCCCTCCTCGGAGGCGGCAAGCGTTGCCAGTGGTGCGGCGCCCGTTGGGTCAGTGTTGAGCCCGGTACCACTCACAAGGCCGACCATTGCGGACCCTCCAGATGGAGCGAGACTCTCAGGCAGCACCCGGCGTTGCCACACAGGACTCGTCAATGCCGGTGTCCAGGCGGAGTACTCGACGGCGGAGGCCACCGGACCGTTACTCGCCTGGATAGCCGGCACCGTCGACCCGGTTAGGTGGAGGCAGAGCCTCGTACGTTGAGCTTGAACGCTGTTTTCGACAAACAAACTGGGGGTAAGGGGGTGTGACAAGCATGTGACGCCCTCCTCGGGCATAATCTTTCGTTGCCTGCCAGGCTCGGTAGGCAACATTGGTCCCCGCATTGCAATAAGCACCGACGAGCACAGCTGCTCGGCGGTCAGTCATCGTTCGTCACCACCACGCTGCGGAGCGTCTGTCTAAAGAAGGGTTCCTCGAGCCCTCCCTTGTTCACGAAGCCGGGCGGATCGTGACGCGTATCTCTGTGCGTCTGCGTTTCTGTGAGCTTGTGCGAACGTGCATGCGTGTTCGTGACTAAGTTTGTGCTAACGTGTTAGTGTGTGTGTGTGGGTGTGTGTCTGTGTGAGCGAACCAGCGAGCATTTCGCCGCATCCACCTACTCTTGGGGATGAATGGGATGTAGAGTTTATTTAAACCCATATTTGAATCTACCACACAAGAACAAATGACATTCATTGCATTTATAGCATTATCTCTTTCTAAAAGCGATATGAATGCAAAAAAAAAGAAATGTGGTTACGTTCCACTCTATGAAGAAGTGTGACGAGCGAGCTGTGTATGTGGGCCCGCTAATTTCTTTATTGTTTATTCAAGAATTACCCCGCATTGCTCGAAGGCGTTTAGCATGGGGGGTTACTGGAGGGAAAAAAACAAATCTTCATTGGTACACCAACCACACTTGCTCTTCACACAGCTCATTCCACTCCACAATAGTTTTGTCAAAAAAGGAATCCGCAAACAAGTACGTCCTAGCACGGTACTCGCGGATTTTAAGTGAATGGTCATTACGCCTAGAAATATAATGTGGTTCTTTAAAGTAGCTTTTACTGCTAATACCAGTCTTATTATTAAATATGAGGTACAAAAACTTCAGTCTCAACTTTTTCCGCCGAGAGGAAAGCAGTTCCCAATTCAATTCAAGTTTCATTTCAGTACAACTTTCTCTCCGCCCATACCGCCCCAGGACGAACCTAGCAGCTCGGTTTTGAATGCTTTCCAGTTTATCATTCAATTTTTTTTGCGAGGGGTCCCAGACGGCGGCACAGACTTATTCCGAAATTGGTCTCACACATGTTAAGTAAGCAGTTTTCTTTAGGTTCGGCTGTGAACATTTCAAGTTCCTCTGAATAAAATTGAGTGCCGTACCAGCTTTTGCAATGACGTCATCCACATGAGCAGACCATGAGCAGTCGGATGATAGCGTCACACCTAGATACTTGTATATAGGTTCGTTTTTTATCAGGGTATTATTTATCTGGTAAAGACTTACACTTCGTTTCTTGACATAAAAATTGTTACAGCGCAATCACATGTAACCACAAAGTATGAAGGACGGGACACAAGCGCAAAGCATAAAGGACACAAGTCCTTCATACTCTGTGGTTGCAATTGATTGCGCTGTAACAATATTTATGTCGAGTATGCACCAACTCGCCCAGAAAGAAGTTTTAATGGACTCCGTTTCTTCTTTCTTGTAAAACATCCATGAATACACTTTTTTTAAATTCAAATTCATCTTCCACGTGGAACACCAAGTATTAATACATTCTAAGACAAATTGTAACATGGCGGCATCTTGTTCACTCTTAATTTTCCTATAAACAACACAATCGTCGGCATACAACCGTATACATGAAGAAATACTAACAGAAATATCATTTACATAAAGTAAAAACAAAAGTGGCCCTAAGACTGAGCCCTGTGGGAGTCCTGACGTCACACCAGCGTATGCCGAGCTTCTGCCGTTCAAAACAACACATTGTCGGCGCTGAGACAGATAATTTTCAATCCAAGCGAGTACGCTTGAGTGAATATTTAACATCTTAAGTCTAACAAGAAGTGGATGTGACACTGTATCGAATGCCTTGCGAAAGTCTAAAAAGACACAATCTGTTTGACCTCCCTCGTGAACATCGAATGCCAATTCATGATAAAATTCAATTAATTGTGTTGTGCAAGATATAACTTTCCGAAACACGCATTGTTCGTTAATTAGTATATTATTATTTCTTATATGACGCATTATATCGGTATATATAATATGCTCAATGATTTTGCGCGAGATGGATGTTAGGGAGATAGGCCTGCAATTCGCGAAATCTATTTTCGAACCCCCTTTATGAATAGGTACAATTTGAGCGGTTTTCCAACCATTAGGTAAGAGTCCTGTGGATAGCGATTTCACACAGATTAAATAAAGGTACATCGAGATAGGTGTAGCACACCGCTTTAGTATACGTGGAGATATACCATCCGGACCGTTTGCTTTGGTTTCATCTAAGACCTTTAGGAGTGCCTCGCTCTAACGCTTAATTCAACTTGTTCCATTAAAGGACGTGTGCTTGCATGTGGTGTAGAACTATGATTGCATTTAGGTAGGAAGACAGATTGAAAATATGTATTCAAACTCGTTGCCTTTTCAGTATCGTCTGTAATTATTTGTTAATTACAAACAATTTCACTTATTCCTAAAAAATCTTATCCGCATCCTTTTAAAAACCTCCAAAAATGTTTAGGATTAGTATTCATTCTGTCGTTGAGTGTCTGAAAGTACTCTTCCTTCGTATTTTTTTATAGCAAACTTACACTCCTGTGTTGCTTCAGATATCTTATTCATGTGATTCACACTTTTAGCTTTTCTGTATCTATTAAATGCTCTTTCTTTTTTAATTATTCTGAGAATATGCAAATTCACCCAGGGTTTCTTACGTTTTTTGAGTCTGGTGGAATCTATGCTTGGAACATACTTGTCCGTAAGCTCAAGCAGTTTATTTGACTGCTCCTCCGTCGTGAGTCGGCCCCGAATTCCACTCTCTTCGGTATCGGCCCACGAATGGGGAGTTCTTCACGCCTGCATCACCTCCGCCACGGATCGGCCTGGTATTGCAATATCTTCGGGATCAGCCCACCTATCGGGAGTGCATAACGCCTGGGTCACCTCCTCCGCGAGTCCTCAAGGTATTGCACTATCTTCGGAATCGGCCCACGTCTGGGGAGTGCCTAATGCCTGTGCCACCTCCGCCGTGGATCAGCCCGGTATTGCAAGATGTTCGGGATCGGCCCACGTATGGGCAGTGCTTAACGCCTGCGTCACCTCCGCCGAGGGTCAGCCCGAAATTGCAATATCTTCGGGATCGGCCCATGTATAGGCAGTTCTTGACGCCTGCGTCACCTCCACCGCAGGTCGGTCTGGCATTGCACTATTTTGGGATTTTGTTCGGCATCCGGACACGGTAATGGGGAAAGTAGCCCAAGAGGAAGCTTTAGCTGGGGCGCTCCTATCTAAATACATGTGAAAGGAGAATTCGTTTTTCTCGGCAACCACTGCACCAAATTTCACGAGGTTTATTGCATTTAAAAGAAAAACCTAACATATAGTGCCTGTTTGTTTCGAATATTCGATTGAGGTCGTTAAGTTGTTATTAAAAATTTACAAAAATCAAAAATTTTCGAAAGACGAAACTATCAAGTTTACAACTCTGTAACTAAGCAACAAAAATGATAATGCAATTCTGTGAACAGCATCTAATAGTACAACTAAAGCCGACAAAATTGATATGTTACGCATGAATCTCTAAATATTCAGTAGTATGGAAATAGAAGTTTTGCAGTGCCCTTGTACACAACGTAACCACATCACGTAAGACATAAAATCACATACCGCATTTGTCCGCTTTTAATGTTCTAATGGATGCTGTTTAAAGAACTGCGATATCTGTTCTTGATGCAGAGCTGTGAAGTTGTAAACTTCGTGCTTCCATTTTTTCAAGCTTTCCAGTTCTAAAAATCTTTTTAACAAAATACAGGACCTAAAACGAAATTCCGCTTCCAACAGTCACTGCAATTTAACTTTCCCTCTCAAATGCAATAAATTTCATCAAAGTCGACCCAGGCGTTATCCCAGAAAAAGGTTTTTGCGTTTTACATGTATATGAATAGGAGGCGTCAGAGTTGGTCCCCAGCTAAAGCTTCTTCTTAAGATGACGCTTTAGCGCGGGTGCTATCTAAATACATGTAAAACAAAAATTCTATTTTTCTCGGCAACCACTGCACCAAATTTGAGGACGTTTGTCGCATTTAAAAGAAAAACTTATTGTCTAGTAGCTGTTGGTATCGAATGTTTTATTTACGTCATCATTGGTTTATTAAAACTGGCAAAATTCGCATATTTTCAGAAAAGGGTCATGCTACGCAAAACGTGAATAATAATAAAAGTGAAAATAATAAAAGTAATAATAATAAAAGAATAAAAGTGAATAATATTGATTTTCTTGAAAAAATTGGGCTAGATGACTACTGTGTGACTAAGTGTTCAGCAATGTATTTTAGTCGAAAAATTTTTTTGAGAACGTGAACGCTCTTTGAAATTTCCGCAAAGAAGCAAAAGTTGGTTTTTATTTAAGAGCATTTTATTGTCAGCCTTCTTTCATATGACGAATATGAAAGAAGAAAGAATATGAATATGAATTTTCCGTGTTTATTTCGATCAGGAAAAAAAGCAATAGAAGTTGCGTCTTCAGAAATTTTTTACATAAACCTTGTTATTTTTCAACTACAATAATTTCTTCCCGTTTTGCCTGTTGCTATAGTGCATTATAGTGCATGCTAAAGTAATTTGAAATTATTAAAAATATGCCTTTATAAAAGTTCCTCTAATGTTGGCAAGAACGAATTTCTTGCGATTTTCAGGTAGAGTTTAACCGTTAAAGACCTCGAGATAAATATATCTCAGATAGCTCAATATACGCACCGACCTCTTAGCTCGTGAGTATTACACTTTCGTCCTAGTAAATTTTGTCCGAAGTGAGAAAAATATTTTTGAAGTCAACAACCAATTGACCTTTTGCAAGGTAGTTGTGCGCATGAGCGAAAAGACAGCTCGCTAAGCGCACCCTCTACTTGGATGGAAAATAAACTTCTTCCCGCGTGCAGGGCAGGCTTGAATGCTAAGAGGCGACTGATGTGGCTGCGCTTTCAGCGATGGCAACTCATTGTTCTGCATACGGCTGCACGAAATATTTTTATGAAAGGAATAAGCTTAGTTTATTTAGGTTTCCGAGAAAGAATCAGGTCGTGAGGCGAGCAGCGTGGATTGCGACTATCAGACGCCTGAATCCCGTCGGCATGGGAGCCGAAAGAACACTCACGCATTTATGTCTGACTTTTTTTGAAATTTAGACAATCTACAATTGTCCAGGTCAACAAGGCTAAAGTTGACACACGTGACCACCTGACTAGGCCCTAGACACCCTAAATTTACGCAGGCACAGTTTCGACATGGTGAGTTACGAAGCACAAACAAATTTTTACAGGAAGACTACAACAATTCACGTACAGCAATGTACATACACTGCACAGTCACTGTACGCCAGCCTGGTCACGCCCACTGCAGAGCAAAGGCCTCTCCCATACTTCTCCAACTACCCCGGTGATGTACTAATTGTGACCATGTTGTCCCTGCAAACTTCATAATCTCATCCCCCCACCTAACTTTCTGCCGTCCTCTCCTACGCTTCCCTTCCCTTGGAATCCAGTCCGTAACCGATGGTCATTAAGGGTTACGGACTGGATTCCAAGGGAAAGAAAGCGTAGCAAGGGAAGTTAGGTGGGCGGATGAGATTAAGAAGTTTGCAGGGACAACATGGCCACAGTTAGTACATGACCGGGGTAGTTGGAGAAGTATGGGAGAGGTCTTTGGCCTTCCTGTGGGTGTAACTAGGCTGATGATCGTGATGTAAATTCAAATCAATCTAATTAAAAATGTGTAAAAACTGCAAATATGTTCACTTGACAAAAAAAAAACAAAGCACGGAATCCTAACTGGATCTCCTATACAATAAAAAAATGTTCACATGGCAAAATGTTCACTTGACAAAAAAAAAACAAAGGGAAAAAATTCTAGCTGGTTTATACACGATTCAAGAAAATTCTCTTTGCTTGGTTTCGGAAAGCAGGCAAAGAGGAACAGGTTTCCATGATATCTATCAGAGCAGGATAAAGGTTTAACAGATTAGGAATTTGCCAACTTAATAGCTTTGTTCCGTAATTCATCCTACATTTAAGCTTGATGAAATTGGTTCTAAATTCGTAACAGGATTCATGTTTGGTATGCCTCAAAGAGAAGAGTTGTGAATCAATTTTGAAATCTGAAAATGTGAACTCTGATAATCGCAGTTTGTATAGTGATTCAATATCCAGGATGTGACTCTGCTTAAAATATACTGATGTTGATTCACGTTGTGGTAGATTTTCAATAAAGGGCACACTTTTTTCTTTAATCGATGCAGACTTTCCATGTTAGACCTATTGGTGCACCAAACAAGCAGGCAGTAATGTATCGCGAATGAACAGTATTAAAATACAGTTGACATCATATATAACGAGGCAACAGTTAGCGAAACCTATTAAGCATACCAATACAATGTGCAATATCGCGCTTAATATAGTGAACAGGACAAGACCAACAAAGGTTTTCATGAAACTGAACACTTAAAACATTAATTTGTGTTACCTTTTCTAGCGGTCGCGACTCGAATGCCACATCATTATTAATGTAGACAGGTCTGTTAACAGGGGTAAAAACAATGTACTTAGTTTTGTCAACATTGAGTGAGAGTTCATTTGTAACAAGCCAGTCAGATAGATTCTTAATCAATAAGTTTACACGCGGAATTAAGGAACCTAAATTGTCACCAGAAAAAAATACACTTGTGTCGTGAGCGTAAAGGATAATAGAAGGCACCCGCCGTGGTTGCTCAGTGGCTATGGTGTTGGGCTGCTGAGCACGAGGTCGCGGGATCGAATCTCGGCCACGGTGGCCGAGATTCGATGGGGGCGAAACGCGAAGCACACCCGTGTACTTAGATTTCTGTGCACGTTAAAGAACCTCAAGTGGTCGAAATTTCCGGAGTCCAGCACTGCGGCGTGCCTCATAATCAGAAAGTGGTTTTGGCACGTAATACCCCATCAGAAGAAGATAATAGAAGGGCTTTGTGGGATAGATGCCATGTGATTGATGTATAAAAGAAACAGGGTAGGTCCTAGGATTGACATCTCATCATCAGCTTGGTTACGCCCACTGCAGGGCAAAGGCCTCTCCCATACTTCTCCAACAACCCCCGTCAGGATTGACACCTGAGCTACCCCAAATTTTATTAGCTCAGAATTGGACGTGGCATTATTAATAACAACATACTGGTAACGACCGGAAAGTAGTTCTGCAATAATTTTAATGAAGTGCCTCATATTCCATAATACGGTAGTTTGCTGAGAAGTATATTATGTTTAATTGAATTAAACGCTTTGCTGAAGTCTAGAAAAACACCTAATGTGTGCAATTGGTTTTCTATTTTGTAAGTTTATCCTTAATAACGAGCAAGGCAGATTCAATTGATCCTCTGAAATACGTACTGGCTGGGATAAATTAACTGGTGTTTGTTAAGATAGGTCGTAATTCGTGTATTAATCACTTTATTGGGCGTTCTATTACTTAGCGTTCCTGCAAGAAAATCTCCAAATGCCAAAAAATGTCTGTTGAACTCGTTGGCAAGAGCTTTACCACTCAGAACCGTTCCTCCAATTGTCATTTGTGTAGGTACATTTTTTTCTGATTTCTGTAGAAAATCTTTGACTGTACGCCACATTTTTTGAGGATGAAAGTAGATATCTGAAAATTTATGAGCATAGTATTGAATTCTACAGTTTTTAATATCAGCACCTAATTGATTTCTAACTTTTTAGTACTCTTTCAGAACTGTCAAGTCTTTAGATTTTACAAACTTTGAGACAAGTCTATTTCGTGCCTTGATTCGCCTGAGCAGGTCACGTGTAATCCAAGGCTTCCTTCCTTTTCTGCACTTTGGCATTGTTAGAACTGGGAAAGCGCATTCATACAATTCCGTTATTTTGTGCAAGAATTTGTCGTATAAGATATTAGTATCTCCGTCACGCTACAATTGGCTCCAGTCGAGAGAAGATGATTTGATGAAAAAAAATCAATTTTGCGTTGGTTTATAATGCGCTAACTATTTGGTCGGTAAGTATGTTCGAATATTTGTTTATTTGACCTTTCCATAAAGCCTCAGGTTGACAGGTGATCACTGATGTCACTCAGGAGTACTCCTGCCATGGTACCACGAATATCGCTGTTTGTTAGGCATTGGTCAATAAGTGTTTCGCTGGAGCCTGTGGTGCGAGTAGGCGTTGCGATTATATTAGAAAAGCCGTCGGCCAACATCATATCAACAAATTCATTGACCGAACTTGACTGTTCTAGTAGGTTAATATTGTAAGGAGAGGTCGTGCAATACTATATCTAAAAAGTTGAACGCAGAAGGTGGCCGATAAATTACGCCAAAGATGAATGCTTGTCTCATTAAAAAGTGATTCATAGGAAGGGCTCAAAACTGCACTGTGGAAGTATTTCGTAACAAAAGCTGTTTTTCATGTACAAATCTCCACCACCCCCTTTTTTGGTTTTCCCAAACAGCGCTTCACACCTATAACCAGGAAAGCGAACAACATCATTCGAATCAGTATACCAGGTGTCAGTGAAAGCCAGCGCATCAAATTCATGGTTGAATGACAACAAAAAAAATGTCCATTTCTTTTCCTTTGTTTCTTAAAGCGCTTGCGTTCAGATGATAAAAGGAAAAGCATTCGGATTTTGAAACCTTCATACATCTAAAAGAGTTGGCATCGTGATAAGGACTGTTATCCATTTGAACTGTCTTTCACAGTAGATATACACTATCTTAATAGCACATCATATCATGTTATCAATGTCACTTTCATCGCGGATGCATCGAATCGCGTCGGCTCCTTCAGTTTCTCGTGCAAATATGTGACCATTTTTTTGCCACACAAACCGATATTTATTTTCCCTGCCTTTTCCACTTGCTAGCCAAAGAAGGCGTTTGCTGAAAGGTGTCAGGTTGTCCAAAAATTTCATGTTTTGTGCTTCATTCTCAAGGCGCGAGCGTTTGCGCATTCACTCTTCCTTAAGTAGGACGGATGAAAACCGAGCAAGAAGGATAGGCTTCTTTCCCTTTCGTGCAGGTAGCCTATGAAGTGCATCTACGTTACTGTTTTCAAGCTGCGGTAGCTGAAGTTTGGATGCAAGATCATTCATTTTCGCGAGCAGGTCTTCGCGTGCCTCCGCTGCGAGGCCATGTACTTCCATGTTTTGCCTGTGACTATACTGTTCCAGCTCATTTAGCTGCATTTGACTTCGTGCTTGTGGACGTGCCCGACTCTATGGTCTCGACCCTACTTTCCAAGACTGTAATGTCGGAGTTTTGCTTGTCTAACGTACTTAATATTGTATCATATTTATCAGAAAGGTGCTGCATCGATGTTTCAATGTGACTTACTGTTTTCAATAGTTGTATCAAATGGTCAACTTTAGTGACGAGGGGAAGCATGAGGGTTGTCTTTTCATCTAGCTTTTCAATCTCTTCTGAATGTTTGAGCCTTCTGTTGGTGTTACGACGTTGCCACATCTTTTCTTTCCAAGTTCACATGTTGCACAGTTCCAGCTAGATTTCAGTGAGTCACCCTTGGCACAGAAATTCGATGTTTTCACCCCCGAGCATTTCCCTAGATCATACGAGTACTTGCAACAAGTGCATGTTATATACATGCCATCTTCAGGCAGCGCACTATGACATGTCAATCTTTTCTTCCGTATCCGAGATTGCCAAGAAAGCTATAATAAGCACCTCACTGTGGCAGCAGTGGACACAATCTGATCCACAGTCCTTACAAGAGAGGCTAAAAGTACCACCAACCTGCGAATAAGTGTAGAGTCTTTAAGAACGCGTTCAGTCTGCCGTCCATTGCTGCCACTGCGTGAATGTCAGCAGAGCCGGTGGTGTCTGTCTTTTTGTAACCAGCGTGCGGTCACGTGGCCTGTTCGCAGTTATCGACGCGAAGATCGGCACGATGATTCTTCGGCTGTCAGCCACACGTTCAGGCGCAGCTCCGATGATACCCTAAGGCCTTCGTGATATTCCAGTGGCTTCCTGTGAACAAGTGCAGAATGATTTAAGAACACGTTCAGTCTGCTGTCCACTGCTGCCACTGCGGGAATACCAGCCGAGCCGGTGGTGTCCGTCTTTTTGTAACTAGCATGTAGTCACGTGTCCTGTCCGCAGTTATTGATGCGAAGATCGGCACGATGATTCTTCGGCTGTCAGCCAGGCGTGCAAGCGCAGCTCCGATGATACCCCCAGGCCTTCGTGATATCCCACTGGCTTCCTGTGAACAAGTGTAGAATTTTTTAAGGACACGTTCAGTCGGCCGTTCACTCCTGCCACTGCGTGAATGCCTTTCATCACAGGCAAGTTTCTTTCTTTCTTTTCATTTTATTCTCGTTTGCACCCTTTATCATAGATAAAAACATCTTTTTTCCATCCTAGGCCGGCCGTCTAACTTCGTGAAGCACCCTGATTACGTTCCGACGGTCTTCACCTACATGCGTACTCTTGGCGACGCTGCTGTGCGACGACACGGCCGCTGGTTGAAACGGCAGCAGATCGAGTGTAAGTGCGCTGTTCGCCTAGTTTGTTATTGTTGCACATGTACACAGAACTCGCGAGTTCGCGCCTAGTTTTCTGTGATGCTTTCCATGGGTGCGCACAGCAACAGCAGATGATTTGTGCGCGAGGCACGACGCTTACTCAAACTGAGTGACACGGCCAGTAATACCGCTATCACGCGGGCCCATTTAATTGCGATAAACTCCAATCCGTATCGGTTTTTTTGATCGCGATCAACAGTGGTCGCCGTCACGCGGTTTAATCTAATCCGGATTGAGTTTGACGCTAACGTCAGCCAAATCGCGATCTCAGCCGCATCCCAATGTGCAGATTACGTTGGTCTTGATCCTGATTAAAGCCTAACGGCGATTATATCTGACCGTGTAGGAGCAGCTAATACTGATCAAACCTAATCTGGATCGGTGTTAATCGCGATTAAAAGTGGCTGTGTGACAACGGTACGACACGAGCTTTTTTTTTTGGAAGTCATTCACGTCGTGTGAAGCTTTGGCATTCTTTGTGATGAGTTGATACCGCTCGAAAGTGTGGCTTCCCCGATCCTTCGCATGTTCATTACGCGAGTGTATTCGATGAAAGCGGCATCAAGCTCGAGTCGCTTAGCTCACCCGTCTGGTTTTATTCTTGTTTTCCCCCAAACGTGCCTTTGCAGAACTGCAGTTGTTGCGGGCACTGAGCGAGGAGTGAAACGACAGGAAAACGGCGATTCCGATCGAGCCCATGCGCCCCAGATTGGCCAAGGTAATATAGCTGCATGTTTTTTTAAGTGCGGTCAGTTTTACACTTCGGCCTGGTGATGATCACCAACTTTAACAATGCGACCCCAATATTATGGTCTCTTCTGAGGTTCTCAGTAGGAAAAAGAAAGTTCTTGTATTTAAGCATGACTCGCTGTTCGAAAGCTCTCCTTAAAACAGGCGGAATTACAACTAGGCAGGTGGCAATTAGCAATAACGCACTTTCGGAACAGTACGATGTTTAACTTTTTGCTTTTCTGGCACTTGCTTAAAATGTTGTCTTAATCTTCAAGAACGTCATGTTGCTCCCCACACATCCTGACACACGACATAAGGCCTGGGGACGACACAGAGATGCTGGAACCTGCAGACGGCGTAAATGGTACGTTCAAGGTATTACATGTACCATCTTAAGAGAACTAACAGCGACAAGGCTATCGAGCATCTCCTTTTCAATGTACACAGCTTTATGCCCAAAATTAGCCTCTTCAGAACGTGCTTGGCCAACTGGACAGCCGAACCTTTATAGAGACAAAGATTCTGGATGCTTAACTTCATCCATAATCAGCCCACAAAGCTACTTATCAAATCAAAGGGCCTGAAAAATAATGAGTGAAATAATGAGCGAGTGAAGGAACTTTTTCTCCTCTTCTTTTAACATCTCATTCCTTCTCCGCTGTGCAGGTACAAAACTGGACGTTGATATCGTTGACCTCCTAGCCTTTCCTCGTCTTTCTCTTTGTGTGTCAATAGAAGCTCCTCACCCAATGTGAAAAGGTGCTGTTCATCTGTCATTCCATGTGTGCTTCAGGTTTTGTAGTGTTTCTTCGTTTTTCTGTTATATTTGCCTTACAATGCCACAATAACAGCAGGTTTGCCTTGCACAGGAGGACAGCGCGTGGTATTATTGCATAAACGAGACACCACATAGTTAGTTTTGGCTGATAACATTGAACAGTTTGAGTTCATACTTATTAAACCAGCATTATATAAATGAAATACTAATGCTATTTTCAGACCGAGGAGCTACACTAGAGCAATGCCAATGTTGCAGAAGTAGTAAGGAGGCTCTGCTCAAGAACGAAGCGAAAGTTGGCCACCTGCAGAACGAGGTTTCAAGGCTGGAGAAAAATAACATGCAGCTTGAAAGGCGGCTGGATTTAGTACAGTCACACCTACTGACATTAAGCCTTATCAAAAACTCGCCAAAGGAGTGCATCTTCTATACAGGCTTTCCCAACTTTGAGGTATTTCAACTCATGCTAGGCTATTTGACACCTTGTGCAATCAGAATGTCATACTGGGGATGGGGAAAAAAGAACCTGAAACTCGAGGCAGGCCTGAAGAAACAGAGCTAGCTACAGTTTTTCATGACGCTCGTGAGGCTGAGAACTGGCATGTCTGGACGAGAATTGCCTCTTAACTTCACGCTGTCGGAGAGTCAAGTAAGCCGTAATTTCGCAACCTGGATAAACTTTCTGCAAAGAGAGATAAAAGAACTAACCAACTTTCCATCACAAGAAGCAATTAGGCAGCACCTTCAAAAATCCTGTCAGAACTTCAAGGACACACGACTTGTCTTGGACGCTACTGAAGTGAGAGTACAACAACAAGCATCACTGAGTGCACAGCGCCAAACATTATCGACATACAAATACTACAACACCTATAAGGCTCTCATTGGTTGTACTCCTGGTGGATACTTAGCCTAGGCATCTAGTCTTGGGGAAGGCTCCGTGTCTGATAAAACAATCATTCAATATAGCTCCCGGCTGGAGCATTTAGAACCAGGAGACGCAATCATGATGGACAAGAGTTTCACATTCCCTTATTTGTCTCCTGGCATCCCAGTTCACGAGGGTTGCAATGTGGGCTTGTTGGCAATGCATCTTCAAGGCGAGTACGGTAGCGCGATTAAAAGAGGGGACAAACGAAGACACGTAGGGAAACACACAGCACTAACTTCCAACAATTTTTATTATCGAAAACCAGGTCGTACTTATACACTCAGACAACATGAGTCAAAGCCACGTGAACATATTCACAATCGGAGCGATACATATTGTGATACGTTAAGCCATGCGCAAAAATTTCAGTTCTTTTTCGGAGAGAGCCAATGATGGTTTGCTGATACCTGAATCCCCTAGGGCATCAATCTGCTCGGCTTTTATTCTAAGTCTAGTGAGTTCGCACTTATTTCTACCGGTAATGATTGTTGATTCGAAGAGAGGCGAGCACTTATGTTGCTTACAATGAAGGGAGAGAAACCCATCTGATACAAGTTTGTCGACTTTATTTTTGTGTTTGCGCAGTCTATCATTAATGCATCTGCCCGACTGTCCGACGTAATACTTACCAAACTATAACGGCATACGATATATAATTGAAGTCTTACATTCTCTGAACTTCTTCCTGCGTTTAACTTGGCAGCTAGGGGCACTTTCTTTCTTTTCTGGTCTTGTTTTCCTGCACAGGCTGATTAGTTTGTTGGGTGCTGAAAAAACCACATCACTGTTACCTCGGCGGGCAATTTTCTTTAGGTTGCGCGACACCCAGTGGATATAAGGAATCACTGTTGGTCTTTTTTCTCTCGGTTACTATTTCCTTCGGTTCGTTCAGCAGTATCTGATTGCGGCACTTGCCTAAGTATTCCCTCTGCAACTATGTGTCTTCTTTTGTCCCATCTTTTAATCGCGCTACTGTACTCACCTTGAAGATGCATTACCAACAAGACCAGATTGCAACCCTCGTGAACTTTATTTCTAGTACATCGGGCTCTTTTATGCATGTGCTTCGAAAATCAGAAGAAACTGTTGCACTCATAGCCAAAGTGGTGTGCAAAGCCCGATCTCTGGGGTTTTGTATGCGCGAGAAGTTCCTGCCTGAAGACGTCAGAATCCTCTTCAGAGGATGCGCTCCTTGAGCAGGGCACGGGACGAGGATCCTGAAGATTATGCGTGCAGAATGGCTGCGGCAAGCGCGACTTCTGAGGGCCCACCTCGGCGCACAAGTGTGCTGCACCTACGAGCCTAGTGTGGCGAATAACCAAGTTCACAAGTACTCTGCTCTGACACAACAGGTCACGGGATACCTTTGGCAACATCAACTGGAGCAGCTCCGGGCAGAAGCTTTCAAGGAGCGGCACGTCCCATCGAAGCACACAAGTAACAAAGTCCACATTCCTGAAGGCTTTGCCCTGCCAGGAAAGGTGCGTCAAGTCTTAGAACGAGGTCCTAAGTTCACCATCGAAGCTAAGAGCATGAAACCGGAGCTACATTCTCTCGTGCGGCAGATCTCCAGGCGTGCACCAGAAGACGAAGGCGTGAGGAGGAACTCTGAAGGCGTGGACGTCCCGAACAAATGTAAGCTTCAAAGTTCCAAGTTACCAGTGAAACACGTTGTTACATACTTAGTTAAGAATGCACTGTTTGTCCTACCTGCTGACAAAGAAGGAGGCTTTGCATTATTTTCACATGGTAGCTACAACAAAAAAGCTAATGAAGCAATAGCAGCCGTGTTCAATGAACACAAGGAAATTTCACTGGCGAAAGTTAATAGCAGAGCTGTTGCGATGTGCCGGGACATGAACCTAGATAAAGTATTGAAATCAGTAGGAAAAAGCAAGAATGACAGTCTCGATGTATTTTTTAGCGCGAAAACTCACAAAGAAGGTGTCCCCTTCAAGGTAATAGTATCGGAGAAAGACACGTGGCAGAAATCTATTGCAGTCTATTTATTAGGCAAACTTGACCTACTCGAGATTAAAGATCCGTTCATCACGAAAAATTCCGAGGAAGTTTTAGCCTTTGTAGAGGACAACTGTAACGCAGGACTAAAGGCCTGCTCAGCAGATGTGAAGGATCTGTATTATTCTTTGCCGCAGACTGAATTGTTGTGTTCAATCATGTATAGATGAATTTGGGGCTGTAAGATTTAGTACGAAGGCGGGCACAACCGTTAAATATTTGTGAGAACTTTCAGACTTGTACATGAAGTCAACATTTGTGCAAAGAAATGACATTGCGTACCTTCAAAAACAAGAGTCTGTATAGGATCCTGCTTAGCGCCTGTTTTAAGCAACCTGTACTTAGCCAAGCTAGACAGAGACCTGTGCTCACGCATCAAAGATACAAAAGTTCTTAAAATATTTAGATTTGATTTTTTGGTGTTCGTCAATGTTAAGCTAGACAACTGTGACACAGAGTGTTCAGTTATTGGTAATATTATACGCGAGTGCCTTTGTCCACTAGAAGTTACGTTCGAAGTGCCTATAGAACAAAAGATCAAATTTCTGGACGTTAAATTTACCTTCGGTGATGATCTAACTTGCTGGTGTTAGTTCGAGGATAAATAAACCGTTGTTGTCATATCATTCAGCCCATTCCACACTGGTAAAAAGAGGAATTGCGAAAATGTGTTTTGCTAACGCACTTACTAAATCATGTCATCATTGCACTGACGAAGCATTCGCACAACAAGCCATGCGGCTACATGAAGCAGGTTATCCCAATCATGTACTGGCATCAGTTGCAGAGGGAATACTTAGGCAAGTGCAGCAATCAGGGACTGCTGAACGAACGGAAGGAAATAGTAACCGAGAGAAAGAAAGACCAACAGAGATACCTTATATCCACCGGTTGTCGCACAACCTAAAGAAAATTGCCCGCCGAGGTAACACTGATGTGGTTTTTTCAGCACCCAACAAACTAATCAGCCTGTGCAGGAAAACAACACCAGAAAAGAAGGTGCCCCTAGCTGCCAAGTTAAACACAGGAAGAAGTTCAGTGAATGTAAGACTTCAATTATATATCGTATACCATTATCGTGTGGGAAGTATTACGGTGGACGATCGGGCAGATGCAATAATGGTGGACTGCACAAACACAAAAATAAGGTCGACAAACTTGTATCAGATGGGTTTCTCTCCCTTCATTGTAAGCAATATAAGTGCTCCCCTCTCTTCGAATCAGCAATCATTACCGGTAGAAGTGCGAACTCACTAGACTTATAATAAAAGCCGAGCAGATTGATGCCCTAGGGAATTCATGTATCAAAAACTGTATAAAAGAACTGAAATTTTTGCGCATGGCTTAACATATCACAAAATGAATCGCTCTGATTGTTAATCTGTTAACGTGGCTGTGACTCATGTTGTCTGAGTGTATAAGTACGACCTGGTTTTCGATAATAAACATTGTTGGAAGTTAGCGCTGTGTGTGTCCCTATGTGTCTTCTTTTGTCCCGTCTTTTAAACGCGCTATCGTACTCGCTTTGAAGAGGCATCCCAGTGCATCGTCCCCCATTTCGTGAACCTCATGAGCGACAAATGCCAGCTCAAAGTGTTGAAGAAAGTCATCGCATTGCTTGTGCACGTTTTCATGCGGAACGAGTGATAGCAAGGGTTATAAGCTTCCACTTACTGGATAGGCCATTTCCTATTACTATGATAGATATAGCAGAGCATGTTTTTCAAGTCTGTTGTTATTTGAGTAATTTGAGAAATGTGCTCATAAAAGACCTTGACTGATAGTCAAAGACCGAACAAATATGTCTATGATGTTGAATAAGCCTGTGTATACTTTTAGGAATAGAGACTTTCTAGATTTACACCACTTTTAAATACTTGAAGAAATGAGTATCATGTGTTGAATGAGCCTGTTCATTGGCTTTTTTGAATAGGGCTACTTCTTGAATGGCATCCAGTGTCAAATGTATCATAATGTCAATAAAACTGTTCACTGATGCTGTAAAATGCGCTTTCGAAGCTTTCATACACTGAAATGTTTTGGCCCGGGCGCTGTCTCAAGTGTTATCGTGCATGTTCACTGTTGTCTCTCAAATTCAATATATTAAATGTTTGCTACTATCAATCATTTTAAGGCTTCCTGCTTTATTTTTTTCGTACTTTGTTTAACAAAAGCGCCCTATTAGAAAGAGCTCAGCTGTTCAGAAACAGAAAAGATAAATAGAATTCATTAAGTTCGAGTTGAAATTATGGTTGCCATTGTGTTTAAGGCCAGCAGTACTGACTGTTGTTACCTTGCTTTTTGTACTTGGCGTTAAAAAGAAAATACCCAGTTGTCATGCAGCAGCAGCAGCCTTACATTTTATTTAAGCTTCCGAAGCTTTACAACGAACTCATTTGCAGGCTCACACACATAAAACCTGCTTGAAGCTTCTTAAATGACACATACTGACAATTTAGGTAGAACTTTCCAAGCCGCTGAACACGTTTAACAGCAGCTCAGGTACAAGGTACAGCAGCTCAGGCTCTGCTTCTAATATGGGACAGCGCGGAGGCGTCGTTGTTGCCCAGAAGTGGCCAACAAAATAAATCCGTTGCACATGGATGTTGTCTGATTGACATGGCTCCTCACTCTCTGTGCATATGACAAAGTCGCAGCATGTGTGCCCAGTAACGGCCACCGGGCCCTGTACTTGGTAGTAGCAAGCATAGTCCTTTTTTACGACTACTTCATCACCTTCTAACTTGCAGCAGCAGTTTCTGTCTGCACATGCTTCATCAGCAGTGAGCCCTCTCTTATATAGGGGGCACTTGAATTCAAGCAGGCCTTGCTTACCATTGATGGTCACAACTCTATCTGGCGAGGCTACTAGCGATGGCATGTCTTTGTGTATATGCAGGCCAGTTTATTCGACCGTAACAACATTGTCTGCGCACAACTTTAGCAACTCGTAAAGTGCAAGAGCATCTTTTTCATGTGCTCGGCCATATGCAGTCGCCTCAGGTTTTGCCTTTGACATGGGTACAGAATGATTTTCAACAACTACTCAGGGTTTGTACATCTGCATGTTCGCTTAAATACTGATGCTGTAATTAGGCCAGTGCGTTCTTGATACAGTGTTTGTTTTCGGCCTGACCGACTGTCGCCTCACAAACTTTCACTATCTCGTTCTCACTGAGAGGTATGAGTGACTTTAAGTTGGTACTTATTTCTTCAGTGGCTATATCGCTCCAGAGGTTAACACTGTCACCAATTACTCTTTTTCTTCAATGTCATTTGGGACCACCTCAACTGACGGAGCTATGTAATGCAGTGCCTGCAGTGTTGGGCAGGCACTGGCAAGTTTTTTTGAAAGACAGTATATCTTCAGTTGGCGTTGTCTTCCGCTTTGAAGGGCTGTAGTTCCATTTTACTTTGGACCGTGAAGGCTTATTGGTTACATGCTTTCGGAAAGAAATGTCCTCCAATGACAGTTGCGGGCGGTCTTTTTTACTGTAATGGAAACAAAGTGCAGTAAGACTCGTACGGCGTCAGTGGAGTGATTTCGACAGGCATTTTTTATAAGGGCGCACAATCCAGAATATCACCGCATTCAATGCATTCAAGACCTTGAATTAGCAGAAGTGCACGTTGTTGGGCGAGTCGGTCGTACATACTTAAAGAAGGGAGTTGCGCTAAAAAAGACACGGACGTGTCTTTTCGGTCCATGTACTACTTAGGTCCATGGTCCATGTACTACTTAGGTCCATGTACTTACTCGTCCGTGTCTTTTTTAGCGCAATTCCCTTCTTTAAACTTGAATAAGCAATGCGCATTAACATTACACAATGGCAGTAAAGATGCAGGAAATGAAATGTTCATTTATGCTATCTTAAACCTTCTTCACGAACTGCACTCCAGCTCCCCTTAGGAAATAGGGCGCCGCAGGTAGCATTATTGTTGCCCAAGCATATGCCAGCTATTCACTCTGTCCATGTCACAGTCACAAGATGTGTTACAGTGATGCAACCCTGAACTTCATAATAAGCATTATCTTTGCATAACCTTACAGTTTGCAGGAACTTCTGTAGGTGCACATTGAGCACGCTTGGCTCACAATTAAAAGTTACCGTCCTGTCTTGTAAGGTGACCATCCATGGGATGTATTTGTATACATGTAGGCGAGGTTCATGAACTTCATTATACCAAGCGCAGTTCTGCAGCACCTCATACATGACAATAATATGTTTTTCCTGTGCTAAGCCATGGTGAAATCATAGCAACACAACTTTCTACCTCGTTTATTGCATGGAAGCTCAAGCAAGGATAGCGGTGTATTTTGACCACAAGCACGTTTGTGGTCCAGCGTATCTGCTCCAACCCTTACGATAGAATATGCCCTTTCAGCTATTTTTGCTTCTTTTGCACGAGAGGTATTCTGGAGTTGTACGTATTTACACTGATGGTTCCACAAACCTCCAGTGTTCGTACAGTGCTGTGGTTGTCCCAGCAAGAGTTATTACCATGAGCTTTAGGACTGACCACCCAACGACATCAACAACTGCGGAACTAGCTGCGCTGCAAGCTTCACTTTGTTTAGTCAATCACGAACCACCTCGACAATGGCCAGTCTTCAGTAACTCAAAGGCAGCCCTTCAATCTGTCCTGTCAGCTGTGCTTTACGGAGCATACGAACAGCTCGTATTTGATATTAGATGCCTACTCCATACATCACATAAGAAAGGAAACCATGTGACGTTTCAGCGGCTGCCAAGTCACTACGACGTAATAGGGAAAGAAGACGCCGATTATGCCGCTCGGGCAGCTCTTGAAGACACCCACACAGAGGCCACACCACTTTCATGGTCCGATGCAGCCAGGAGACTTCGAGTGATTGCACACGAGGTCACGCTATCTTATGGTGCACATCAAGCAACCAGACCAAACGTAGCAATCGTGAATAACACCTGCCCTGTATGCCAACTGGACTCTCCCGAGGAGAGCCCACTCTGCTCTATCGCATATCGCTAGGGGTGGAATTTATGAAATCTGATTCATTTCTCATTGGAATAGCCGACAATGCTCCTTGCAATGCCTGTCTTTGTGAGGAGACGCTGGAACACATCGTATGCGACTGTCGTGAATATAATGTTCAGAGACGGTCCCTGACGTCTGTTCTAGCGCCTTGACAATAGATCAGTGTCAGTTGAAACGATTCTCAGATGTCGTCGACAGAAGACATCGCAGCTGAAGGCGACAAAGGGACTACTTAGGTTTTTACCGGCTTGGACAAGTGGCTATCACAGGTATGTCACGTACCAAGCAAGAGTGATGGACTGTGACTGACGATGTATGTGCTGTGATATGTGCTCTCTTTCTCTCACTTCTCCCCATCTTTTAGTCTACCCCATCACGCTCCCATGTGTAGGGTAGCAAACCGCTTGTGCCAAACTAGTTAACCTCCCTGCTCTTCCTTCACTCTTTCCTTCCTTCCCTGAGCGTCCGCACATTTGAAATGTTAACCTGCATGCAGTGTGGACACATACTATTGAACGTAATAAATTTTCATTCAAAATGAAACATACATTTGATTGTCATTATGTTAATTAATCTGCAGAAAACTTAAGTAATGTTTAACAGTCTCGGAAGAGAACAGCAGTTTACGATAGGTAGCGAGGCACTGAAAGTGGTAAGGGAATACATCTACTTATGGCAGGTAGTAAGCGCGGATCCGGATCATGAGACTGAAATAATCAGAAGAATAAGAATGGGCTGGGGCGAGTTTGGCAAGCATTCTCAGATCATGTACAGCACGTTACCATTATCCCTCTAGAGAGAAGTGTATAACCGCTGTGTCTTACCAGTACTCATCTACGGGGCAGAAACCTGGAGGTTTACGAAAATGGTTCTACTTAAATGGCAGACGACGCAACAAGCTATGGAAAGAAGAATGATGGGTGTAACGTTAACGGATAAGACAAGAGCAGATTGGGTGAGGGTACAAACGCGAGTTAATGACATCTTAGTTGAAATCAAGAAAAAGAAATAGGGCATGAGCAGGACATGTAATGAGGAGGGAAGATAACCGATGGTCATTAAGGGTTACGGACTGGATTCCAAAGGAAGGGAAGCATAGCAGGGGGCGGCAGAAAGTTAGTTGGGTTGATGAGATTAAGAAGCTTGCAGGGAAGACAGGGCCAGAATTAGTACATGACCGGGGTAGTTGGAGAAGTATGGGAGAGGCCTTTGCCTTGCAGTGGGCATAACCAGGCTGATAATGATGAAGATGATGTTTTCACGTTCTCCTGGAACAATCCACTTGCATGGCAAGTCTGTGCATGAAGCTTGCTCGCCTGGTCCCTCTGGTCCTGCTTCCAGAACAGCAAACAGCAGTCCTGCCACATGCTGGCATGTTTCGCTCAGTCTGCAAGACATGTTTTGCAAAAAATAGATATAAAGGAAAGATCGCATAGAATCCTAGGCATCGGAAAAGCTCGCGACACTGGAACGAAGGGCCAGTGACCTGCTGTGTTACCATATCATGCAGCTGACGAAAGCAAGCTCTCCCTATGCGCATACACTGTGCAGAGCAAGAGACATAACTTTCCTGCTTACACACTGAATCCGTCTTCCGTATGGGCGCCCATTGGTACTTTGGATAGCGACTGTGCCCAGTCTTGATAACAGTTCCCGATTGCAATAGAAAATTACTGTTGCCGCACAGCTCAACATCCTGATTGCTGGTCACTAAGCTACATCCTTACCGGACAGGATAAAGGTATCGACCGCGACAAGTGCCTGTGTGGCAAAATAACTAGGCCGACAATGCTGCACTTTCAGAAACTTCAACGACGTCATGCCACAAAACGTGACGCTAGCGTATGCGTCGCATGCGCAGTGACCGCGGCCCACAAATGCGGGGGGCCGCGCACGCCGCCGCGATAAATCCGTCCCACTGCTCGAGACGCACTTGTGTGCGGCTCCTGTCGCAAATTTTTTATACAAAACTAACAGAGGTGGTAGTTATAAGCTGCCAGCGCACGCATATACAAAAAAATGCATGCTCACCCAGCAACGCATTCACAGTGAGCTCCGACCGTGCTTCCTGTGACTCGTTCAAACCACGCCGAAACAATGTAGACGTCGCTCTTCATAGATGGTGAGCATGGCGCTCGAACCAGCCCAAAGCGCGAATCACCTGTTTCCAAGTTCATCACCGCATTGCGAATGTAGCCTTCTTCCTTCAAGGCCTAGCACCGATGCACCTGGCATCGGTGCTAGCAAACGTTGAGCCTGCTGGAATGCAGGTATCGCCAAACGTCGTCGGTTGTCACTTAGCACTGCGAAAAATCGCCTGTCGCTCCAATCTCCGAAAAGGAGAACAGGATTGTATCTTCCTCGATCATCGGCAAAGGCGTGCAACAAGAAGCACCACTTCAAATTCATCAGAAAAAAAGACAAAAAAGTCGACAGCGAGCAATGGCTTCCGCAAGGCAGCACGGCAGCTCAGGCACTGTTTTCCATCCAAAAAAGTTTAGGCCGCTGCTCGGTAGAGGGCGCGCAATATTTTGCAAAAGGTCAATTTCAAAAGTACGCACACCTAATATGTGGCGCAGCTCTCCTCGTCGTCTGCGCATCGTCATCTGCGCATCGTCGTCTGCTCTTTTGTCATCTGTAGGCCAGCAGACGGTGGCTAGTATACAGGGTGATAATTTTTCACTTTTATGATATTTTTAAAAATCGCATCAAATGCATTCCATAAAACCAATGAATAAAAATACTGCGGATACCATAATTCTAGTCTTTGAGCTGTATTTTTCAGACAGGCGGACGTTGTGCATCAAAAATCGAAACACATATTCAACGAATTGTCTAACATTCACAAACTTCCAGTCAATTATTGTACGGCACAAATTCAAATTTATGAATTGTAGCCGGTGAAATTGTCAGACGTATTCAGTTAGCATGAATTTCGAGAATTACACCCCATTTCGAGATATTGATTCCCAAAGTATGGGACGAAATACAGTTAATTTCGTGCTTGAATGCATAAAAGAGCGTTTTAGAAAAGTAAGCGGACCATCAGTGAATGTTTAGGCGTGTTTGATGGTGCATATCTCGAGACTGGTGGCATTCTCGGAATTCGTTCAAGGTGGATACGGCTGACAATCTCACTAGCTAGAATTCATAAATTTCAATGTGAGCGGTACAATAATTAATTCGGAAGTTAATTAGTGAATGTTTGTCTATTCGTTTATATGTGTTTCGATATTTAGTGGAAGTGATGTCCGCTTCTCTCGACAATTCAACTCAAGCACTAGAATTATGGTATCCGCAACAAGCGATCTTTAAATATGCCATCAAACTGAAAAATAGTCACCCCGTATACTAGCCGTCGTCTGCAAGCGGCAGATGACGAGGAGAACAGCAGGTGACAATGAGCAGACGACGGGAGCGGCGGCAGGGACACAGTGCATGCTGGTGATATTGGTTGTTGACTTCAAACATTGTTTTCTCGCTTCAGAGAAAATTTACTCGAAGGAAAATTCCTAAATCACAAGCTAAGAGGTCGTCGCATATATTGAGCTATCTGACATATTTTTATCGCGAGGTCTTAATGCTTAAAGTAAGCTTGAATATCACAAGAAATTCACTTCTTGCCAACTTTGGAGGTATACTTCTAAAAAAATTATTATTAATTTCAAATTATTTTTAGCAGACACTGCAGTAACAGGCAAAAAGGGAGAAAAATCATGGTAGCTCAAAAAATAACGCAGTTTGTGCAAAAAAATGCCTTAAACGGCACTTTTATTGTTTTTTACTGAGCCAAATAAACATGGAAAATTCTAAAATGCATTCAATTATAATGTCATATGAAAGTAGGATGCCAATACAATGCTGTTAAATGAAATTCGTTATTGAACCTTGTTTCAAACCTGAATAAAAGAAACCTACTCCCAACCAGCTTTTGCTTCCTTGCGGACATTTAAAAGAGCACTCATGTGATCAAAACATTTTTTGCAACAAATATATTTGGGGAAACTTATTTACACAATATCCGTCATCTAGCACATTTTTAAAAAGAAAATTAAAGATGGTCACTTTTGGGTCGGTACCTTTCGCGTGGAATGAACCAAAACAAAACCATCAAGTTTACAACTCTGTCTTTCGGCAATGAAAAATGATCACAATTCTGTGCATACCATCTAACAGTATATCTAAGGTGAACAAAATTGATATATCACACATGAGCCTAAAAAAATTTTGTAATATGAAATACAGCTTTGGCAGAGCCCTTGTACACAACGTAACAAGTTCACGTAAGATATAAATTGAAAAATCTAATTTGTTTGCTTTGAATGATCTAATGGATGCCGTTGACAGAACCGCGATATCACTTCTTGATGTAGAGGTATTAGTTTGTAAACTTCGTGCTCCTACATTTTCGCACCTATGAATTTTTGAAAATTCCTTTAACAAAATTCGGCACCTAAATAGAGATTCCGCTTCCAACAATCACTAGAATTTGCCTGTCTCTCTCAAGTCGAACAAATTTCTTTAAAATCGGCCCAGACCCGCCGTGGTTGCTCAGTGGCTAAGGTGTTGGGCTGCTGAGCACGAGGTCGCGGGATCGAATCCCGGCCACGGCGGCCGCATTTCGATGGGGGCGAAACGCGAAAACACCCGTGTACTTAGATTTATGTGCCCGTTAAAGAACCCCAGGTGGTCGAAATTTCCGAAGCCCACAACTGCGGCGTGCCTCAAAATCAGAAAGTCGTTTTGGCACGTAAAACCCCATAATTTAATTATTATCGGTCCAGGGGTTATCTCAGGAAAGCGTTTCTACGTTTTACATCTATTTGAATAGGCCGCTTCGGAGTTAGACCGAATCTAAAGCTTCCTCTTGACACCTTCGCTGTAAAAGAAAACAATAAAAGAAAAATAACCGCCTCAGCCGTCAATATCGCCGCCCCAGATTTCGTCAGGATGGCACTGTCATCATCGACACGGCTCCGTAAGCAGCTACCAAGCTGTTCACTTTCGTTATCTTCCTTCCCTCGGCGGCAGCGCATTGCCTTGATGCCAGCGACGCGCTATATCTGTACCATAATTGCGTTATGCATCGCTTCTGCAACCAAGCAAGCTTTCGCGGGCGCACGTTCACTGCTGCACTGAATCTAAAGCTCTAAACTGCTTGCCTTCGAGAAAACAGCCTGAAAAAAATCGAAAGCAGACTGGCCACAAGAAACATGTTCACGGGGCCATACTATTGACGACAGCATCACAAAAGACTAGGCGCGGTCAGGTCGACTTTACAGATTTGTATGGATTCAGTGATGGGCTAGTTGTCTCATTATAACAGAAAAATCGGCGCTTCAAGTTGTTAGCGCATTGTTTATGTGGATCCTCCTTTGTGTCCCGTTTCCAAGCGCTGTTCGTTCTGTGACTTTACAGATGTTCTTTTTCTGCGTCAGTTACGCTTTCCAAGAGCATTTACTTGTAAAGTGTTGCTGGCATGGCTCTTACAGAAGCATGTTCAATCAAAATGACTTCGCTCGGCTGGATAATTTCGAGGACGGGCTCCAAACTACTCATCTTCTTTAGCCATTTAAGATCAATTACAAAATTTAATTAACGTAGCTTCGTTAATTACGCACACAACTTCTCAACTTGCTTCGCATCCAGAGGTTAGGAATCTGAACACCCGAATGATAAATTGATGTCACCAATACTTGTATTGGTTTAATAGTTTCGTTTGGTGCAGTGAAAAGCAGCCGGCATATTGATGGTGTTGTAGGCTTCTTATAAAGCAAGTGTGAAAGCTTGGGCAGGTTATCTTGGCGCAAATCAACTGCATGAGCTTAAGCACATGTGCCCAACCGCGCACTTCTGCATTTACAACCGATTCTGCTACATTAAACAAGAAGCCCGTCAGCACTACGGAACATCACACAAGGTGTGCGAAGACGTTGTGCGTGCTCCCGATTAGATTTCTGAGCGTTGATGGCATCAGGCTTGGTTTCCTGGCATCATCATGAATAAAAACAGCTGCCTGGAGGAAAGCATTGGGTACATTTTCAGTAATTTGTAACATATGAATCAGCACGGACATGTACGTTAGAGCGAAAAGAACTGAAGTATTACGACGAGGGTTTCGCTGCATGTATTTGGGATGTCTAATTTTAACGCTACAGTAAAAAATACCGTGATTTTGTGACAATTAATGCTGGCATACGTACAGCTCCAACACAGTACCCGTAGTGAAACCGGCCCCTGGACTACAGGGCTACATTGAACCACGAAATGCTGGTTTAAGAAATACCAATATCAATACCAACAAATACCAATATGGAAAGTGTTTAGCTGTTCAATTTTTGGTAGGTCGGCGCCGCTGTGCAGTCCGGGGGCCATTTTTACCACGAATACTAGGTTTTAGCTAATATTCAAAGCAACTGTACACTATTATTTGGGGGGGGGGGGGCTTATTAGCGTCTAACCACTGTGCCAAATTTATCGGTTAGCTCAAGACGCTCCTGCGCGTGTTTTTAATATCCAGTATGTTGTCACGGTAGACGGTAGTTGGAGAAGTATGGCAGAGGCCTTTGCCCTGCAGTGATCGTAACCAGGCTGATGATGGTGATGATGGTGATGATGATGATGATGATGATGTTGTTGTCATGGATTCAATAGCGAATGAGCGTTATCTTATCGGGTTCCGAGCTTGAAGCGAATACTGGCGTACATTCTCAATCACATATGACGATCCGTGATTGCGCTGCAATCTACCAGCATTCGAATCTGAGAAACCGATGCCTTGATCCATAGATCACATCCCGAGGAAGCACTGCTTTGCGCGCAACCATCGTTGTGCTTCGAGTGCTATTTTCTCTTCCAGCACATGCACACCTTCATCATCATCACCAGCCTGGTTGCGCCCACTGCAGGGCAAAGGCTCTCCAATACTTCCCCAACTATCTCGTAAACCATAGTTTTTGTCGATTGGATCGAATGGTTATCCTCGGAATAAATTGGTTCTTTAGTTCACATAGTTTGTTTTTAAGCAACAGCCAGGGATGATGAATCGAATGGTTATTAAATTTATCTGCAAAGGTAGAAAAGTGTGTTTAATTCAGTATTTATAGCCACATAGTTACCTAGTTACCTTTGTCATATAAACAAATTGTCTTCTCGTGCATGTCGCGTGGTGGGGGAGCGAAAGGGAAGGCAGCATGAATACCTTTGTGATCAGTAATCTCACGAATATATGCAAGGCATGTTAAGCTTTCAGGATGACAGTTTAGTATAAGATCTAAAATATTGGCAGATGTCCCCGACACACGGGTTTGCTCCAGTACTAGCTGTCTTAAATTGTAATTTGTACATACTTCTATAAAGTCACTCGCTTCAGTTTGATTTGTTAGTAAAGCAGTGCCATTGTGCCAGTTAATGTCTGAAAAATTAAAGTCTCCAAAAAGGAGAATAATAGCATTGGGATGCTTTGAAGTAATTTCATTTATTATGTTGTTTGAGAGATTAGAAAAGTCCGGTTGATGGTGAGGGGGTCGATAACAAACACCTAGCAGTACTGTTTGCGGGGAACATTGACATTTTAACCACAGTGTTTCCAAGTGGCTGTCAATGTTAACTCGCGTGCACGGCAATTGTTGGTTCACGGGAATCAGAACACCTCCGCCACGTGCGTATGTCCGATTGCATCGATAAACGTCGAAGTTTGGAAGATCGGCGAGGACTTCTGCGTCACTGATTTCTTTTGTAAGCCACGTTTCTGTTAGTGTCAGTAAGTTACTGGAGGATGATGACATAAGATTTGATACGTGTTCACGCTTTGGCAGAAAGCTGCGTATGTTCGTGAAAATTACTGAACAAGAGATATTATTACGTGGGATGGGAGGGCGAGTTCTTATATTCGTGGGAGAATGCAATTGCTATGCTGTTTCTTTGACGGTCTGTGATGTCTCGTCAAATATGTAACGTTTAGTACCTATGTGCAATGTATTGCAACTCAATGAAAAGTGAGCAGACTTTGCTTTCGCAAAAGCGACAGGGTGCCTGCGGGCGTTCTGCACAGCCTTAGAAAAATCTTAGCCGGCCCTGTGTTCAGCGCCTTTGAACTTAAGGCCATGTGATGGGACAGCCTCTTTTGTCTTAAAGTACGTAAATTTAACAATTATAGGACGACGGCGCCCAGCGGTATGCCTCACGAGACGCCTCCCCCTTCGTACACTTGCTCACAACTTCCCCATGGCTGGCTCCACCTGACACCACTTAACTTCAGACGGGTGCTAGTGGCCGTGGAATCGGGGCTGTCTTGATCAATTACAGCGTAACGCAGAAAGCGTAATTGCAAACCCCGCCGCCTCCTGTCACCCGCCGAGAGGAATTTTTCATTTACCGAACGGTAGTGCCTGGCGTTGGTTTGGGTAGTTGCCAAATTCCACCCCTACATGTACGGTCACACATTTTCTGTGGTTATCAATGACCACGGTTTGTGCTGGCTCTCCTGACTTAAAGACTCCACTGGACGATTGGGTAGATGGGCGCTACGGTTCCAATAATACTCGTTTACTGTTTTATACAAGTCAGGCCATTTGCACAAGTACACCGACTGCTTCTCCCGTCATCCTGTCAACCACCTGAATATGATGCGGATGACACCAACTCTTGCGTCCTGGCCATTTCTTGTGTGCACGACGTCCGCACTGAACAACGGCATGATGACTGCTTGCGTGTCCTCATCGAAAGTATCAATTCTGGACATTCGGAGACGACGCTGCGCATGTTCGTGCTCCGCGACGACGTGATCTACCGTCGCAGCATATGTCCTCAAGGACCAGAATTTTTACTCGCTGTACCACGCCATCTCCTGACATCCTACCTTGAGCAGTTGCAGGACGCCTCTACTGCAGGACAACTCGGCATTTCGCGTACTTACGATCGCGTACGGCGCCGCTACTAATGGCCAGGCCTGTACCGCTCCATGCTCCTCTACGTTTCAGCCTGTGTGCTCTGTCAGCGCCGCAAGAAAACCTGCTGTGCTACCCGCTGGACGCCATCACCCCATCGATGTGCCCTCAGAACCTTTATTTCGCGTCTTTCTCGATCTTCTCAGCCATTTTCCGACGCAGAATTCTGGCGATAATTGGGTCGTTGCCACGACTGATTACGCGACCCGGTACGCGAACACGCAAACTTTGCGCACAAGCTGTCCAACTGAGGTGGCATATTTCCATTTGCAAGACGTCATGCTGCTTCACGGCGCATCCCGGCAGCTCCTCACTGATCGCGGCCGCGCCTTCTTCTCCCGAGTAATTGAAGACCTACTTCCCTCCTGTTTTGCCAAGCACAAGCTTTCCACCGCCAACCACCCGAAGACAAACGGACTGACGGAACGGCTCAATCGCACGTTGACATAAATGCTGTCTATGTACTTACGTTTCCAACGATTACAGTGATTGGAACAGCACGTAACCCTCCGTGACCTTTGCCAATGATTCGTCCCGTCACGAGACGCTGTTTCTCTCCCTTTTACCTTCTGTTCGGCAGCCACCCTTCTTTGTCTATTGACATACTGCTTCCTTCCTCGACGAGCACTACCACTGAATATGCTCGTCTTCCCCCGGTCTAACACGGTACGCCAGATTGCCGACTGCCGGCTCACTGAGTCTCAGGCCGCGCAGAACAACGGCCGACATCGGGACGTTGAGTTTCTCATAACTCCGTTGTCCTCCGATGGACGCCATGTTCCAGCATCGAATTGTCGGAAAAGCTGCTGCTACGCTACACAGGGCACTACACAATACTGCGTTAGCTTGGCAATGTGAACTACGAAATCGCTCCGCTGGACTGGTATGTCTAACGGACATTGTGCATGTGCCTCGGCTGAAGCCTTACTTTGCCGCTAGTTCACGTCCCTGATAGTTAGCGTCGAGATGGCGCCTTTACAGGCGGGGTTATGTTATGGCGCGACCAAGAGTGGCGCCAGACAGAAGATGATTTGACGTGTAGAGGTGGGAATCGCTCTCGACAGCCATGTTGTTTATACATCGTGGTGTCTTGTGTAAATATATTGTAAATACATCTTTATATGTTACTTCTCCAACGTAATGTTATTATTATTATTATTATTATTATTATTATTATTATTATTATTATTATTATTATTATTATTATCAATTGAACAATTCTCGGGATCGGCCTTTGTGGCCTCTTATAAAAGAAAGCAAGGGATGCCAAGCGTGGAAGCTTAAGAAGACAAAATAAACTTAATTGTGCGTGAAATACAATAGGAAACAGATATAAAACGAGTAAATAATGAACATGAAAAGGAGACAGAAATAGGCAGATTAGAGTGGTATAACGAACACTTATTCATGAAATCCTTTCAACCACCATGTACATCGACGTAGTCTTCTTTAGCGTCGACACTTGATTGACCCTTTCTTTTGAAAGCGAAAGCTTGACTGGCCGCGAACTTGCGCTTTCGCCGTGGCGGTGCTCCGTGGAGGCACATGACGTCACAACGCGCGCATCGCCACGGATATTTCTCTCTGTCTCTCGCTACCTAGTCACTCCTGCGCATGCGCCACTAGTAGCACCGAGCCCAGGTGTTCCGCCGCTGCGCAGCGCCGGGCCTTTCTGCCACCGCCGTTTGGTATGACGTCACACCGCGTCCCTCGTCGTTGCGCTCGCCTCCGCTCGCTTCGCCAGCTGCGTCGCATGCCCGATAACATGTCGGAGGATTGAAAAGGAGAGCTCGCGTGTGCCGCAATCACAGTTGAGGCGGCAGTATGGACGGCGACAATTCTGATAAGCAGTAGGAGGCCTGGAATGGACATCGGAACGAGATGAAAAGGAAACGAATCGCCCAGGAAACAGACGAACAGCGCGCCGAACGACTGGCTAAACGCCGCAACGTAGCTAGACAACCAGACTAACCTGGACTTGCAATCAAGATTAACCAAGTATAACCATGTTGTGCCTTAGCTTTCGCTACGTATATCCTGGTATAGCAGAGCTAAGCCACTGCCAATTTTTTCTCTTTTTCTTCCCTAAGAAAACATATTGAATTCCCTGAGCATGCTCCACGCATCAGCTTATTCTTCCCCTTTTCCCCCATCGATAGTCGGACAGAGTGAGCCACGCCTACAGGAACGCTACCAAGGAAAGCAGTTGCTGTCCTGAACTGCCCTGCTGCACCTCGTTGAAGCGTTGACTCGAGCGAAATTCCTTGTTCGACCACAGCTCATCACTTCAGGCGTACATCTTCCTGTGAACGTATTGCTTGAATGGGTTTATCAGTGAGAGACACGACTGCTACGCACCCTCTCTCGACCGATGACGCGACCGGTCGATGTCCCTAATTCCTGGACACGTTACTGTAATGGCTGGCTGCGCTTAAAAGCGAATGATTTTCTTTGAGTATATTTCAGTTGGTAGTTCGCCTTCGTGTGCTCGTTGTATTTCGCCGCTCGATTTCATTCGATTACTTATTTCATGCCTGTTACTAAGATAGCGTGCTGTGTTCTTCGAGTGTAATATGTTGAGCCTATCCATGCTACATTTCACGCTCCAAACACCTTACATTTGGTATTTATCGGTGGTTCTTGCCCCTCCCTCCACTCACACTGCGTGAAGAGAAAATGAATCACATAACTAAGCAAAATGCGAAGGCATATGCATTGCACTTACGCGCGGGTTCGTAAAAACACACCCAACTATCCTTCGCGAGGCAACTGCGTGCCCTCTGAATGGCGCACGTTTACAGGTTTGGGAATTGACTGCTACTTTAGGAAGGCTGAACGCGCCATGGGACGCCTGCTAAGTGAGTGAAGGGCCCACAACATAGAAACGTGGCTCACTTCTTGAACAGTGTTGAGACTGCTGAAGAAGAAACAGAAACGGCAATGCCAGCGGGGTCCTCGTGGCCTACGCAATCTTCTCCCGTACGCGAGAATGCCAATCGCCAGTGACTCTCCGTCGGGACATGTATATTGATGCCAAACGTTCATTTCCTGGCCAGTTGTGCTTCGCTCAAGTCGGGCTTCTAAGCTCGGCACCAATTAGTCTTGACGGATAAAGTTGACCCTGCATCCCAGGGGACCTCACAGAGACAAACCAGCGCTCTGGCTATTCGGCATCTCTGCCAAAAAAACGGCGTACCCTTTCGCTCTGGTGCCGGGCCGCTCATCGGCATTCGATTCGGGATTGGCCTGAAGCTGCTGGAAAAAAGTAAACATTCGCAGTAAAGAACTTGGGTTAGCCGCTGGTCTGCTTGGCAAGCACAAAACATCCCAGAACTACTGTGCAAACTACGGATCTTAAAGCTGACTCAGTCGATAAGACGTTATTAGTCGGAGCTCAGATTATGCTGTAACGTAGACACTCGCCGAGGGAGAACGCTTTGCCATGAAGGTACCTCTTAGCACATGGCAAAAGCAGAATACATTTAACTAATGCTCAAGCTTTCGCAGATTATTCATCCTTTTCTCCTCTCTCCAATAAAGCATGAAAATTAAGTCGTGATATCTGCTGTTTTAGAATGCCTATTAGATTAATGACTTGCAAAAAGCTCGCCCATTCGAACGCATGCGGATCGGATAAATCTTCCCCTAGGGTTAAACGGGAACGTAAAAGTAATTTTTGATGGTGGTTGCAGTGTACTGATGTATATGGGATAAAGAAATTTTGTCTCAGGGCTTTATTGCCACAAAAGGCAAGAAAAAATTTAAGTGTCAACCATATTTAGAATTTATCATCATCATCATCATCATCATCATCATCATCATATTTTATATACACTGCAGGAAGAAGGCCTCTCCCTGCGATCTGCAATTACTCCTGTCCTGCGCCAACCGATTCCAACTAGCACCCGCGAATTTTCTAATTTCATCGCTCCACCTAGTCTTCGGGCGTCTTCTACTGCGTTTCCCTGCTCTTGTTACCCACTATGTAACCCTATAGTCCAACGGTTATCAAAGCTGCGTATTACATGACCTACCCAGCTGCATTCTTTTCTCTTAATGTCCATTAAAATATCGGCTATACCCGTTTGCTCCCTGATCCGAACAGCTCTCTTTTTGTCTCTTAACGTTATGCCTAGCATTCTTCGTTCCATCGCTCTTTGCGCGGTCCTTAACTTGGTCTCGAGCTTCTTTGCCAATCTCCAAGTCTCTGCTCCATATGTCAGCACCGGTAAAATGCACTGATTGTACACCTTCCTTTTCAGTGATAAAGGTAAGCTTCCAGTCAGGTGCTGACAGTGTGTGCCGTATGCGATCAAACCATTTTAGAGCGCAGCTCTTTGGCGTCCGTTCCTGGGTTTCGCGTCGTCGTCGGCGTTGTCGTCGGCGTTGTCGTCGGCCTCGTAACCAGCTCCGCCCCCCTTTCATCCCCCCAGCGCTAGCAGCGACCGACTGATACCGCTGGATGCCGCTGTCGCCGCTAGAGAGTCAAGATAACGTGACTGCATAGAACACCGTCGCCGCCATGCAGAAAGAGGAGGAAAGGGTCCCCCCCCCCCCCCTGTTCTTGTGTGGCGGATAGGGTGCTCTTCAGTTGCATCAGTCAGTCGCTGCTATCTCTTCCCTCCTCCCTTTATCGTGTTGTCCGCTTGCTGCGCGCGCTTCTGCCCCCATCGTTTGCCGCTGGGTGTACACGCCGCCCCCCTCCCCCCTCTTCCTGCGAGTCTCCGGTTGTCAAAGCGCCGGCTCGAACTTAATTCCTTTCTTCGCTCCTCCTCCAATGCAACCCCTGTGCGGTGGCAATCAGAGAGCCAGATCGGTGGCGGCGGATCTGTATATGTGCACCGCCCGAGCCGAAATTGCCGCTGCCGTTCGCCCTGTGCGGTGGCAATCAGAGAGCCAGATCGGTGGCGGCTTGACATAAAGACAAACAGCAATTTCCTAACACTTATGCGGGAGAACATCCCGTTCCTCTCGCTCGTAACGCGTCCCACGGCTGTGACAACCTCGCGAGGCACTTGTATAGATCTCGTCTTTGAGAATCAAGCATTGGTGTACCAAGTCGAACATATATCAGTCTATTTCTCCGACCACAAAGCTTCCTTCATGACTGTCAAGAACTGTTAGTGGAGTCTTTGTTAAAGGAATACGTGTGAAAAATAAAAAAAAAATTCTGTGATAGCGCATACATGTGTTGCTCGATTTCTTTGCCTCAATCTATCGAAAAGGTGAAACAGCTTATTTGCTGCGCTCAAATTTCGCATTAGGAAGTAACGTAATCCTCGGTAATTATTTATTGTTCTATGAATTTCATTCTCATGCTCAGCGTTTCCAGTGATTAGTTGACCTAGGTAACGTACTCCTTCATAAACTCTAGAGGCTGACTGCCGATCCTGAACCCTTGTTTCCTTGCCCGGCTCTTCATCATTATCTTTGTCTTCTGCATTAATCTTTCACCCCACCATTACACTCTCTCTGTTAAGGTCCTCAATTATTTGTTGTAACTCGGCTGCAGTGTTACTGAATAGAACAATGTCATCGGCAAACCGAAGGTTGCTGAGATATTCGCCGTCGATCCTCCCTCCTAAGCCTTCCCAGTGTAATAGCTTGAATACTTCTTTCAAACAAGCAGTGAATAGCATTGTAGAGATTGTGCTTCCCTTTCTGACCCCTTCCTTTATAGTTATCTTCCTATTTTTCTTGTGTAGAATTAAGGTAGCTGTGGGATCTCTGTAGACAGTTTCCTAGGTCTTTACCTAATCGGTCTGTAATCTTTGATTACCTAATGCCTCTATGACTTCTGGTATCTCTACTGAATCAAATGCTTTTTCGTAATCTATGAAAACCACATAGAAAGGATTATTGTACTCTGCGGATTTATCCATTACCCAAATAATGACATCGATGTGATCCATTGTAGAGTATCCCTTCCTGAACCCAGCCTGTTATTTTAGTTGACTAAAGTCCAGTGTTGCCCTTATTCTATTGTGTATTATTTTTGTGAATATTTTACATAATACTGGGAGTAAGCTAACATGCCTAATTTTTCAATTCTTCAACGTCTCCCTTTTTATGGATTAGTATAATGCTTGCATACTTCCAGTTTCCTGGGACCTTTGCAGTCGATAGACACTTCGTTTAAAGAGCCGCCAGTTTTCCAGGCATTATGTGTCCTCCATCTTTGATTAACTCGACTGTTAGTCCATCTTGTCCTGCCATTCTTCCTCGTTTCGTGACCTGCAAGGCTATTTTGACCTCATCGCTATTTATAGGAAGAGTTTCTGTATCCTGTTCATTACTGTTTCTAATGGAGGTATCCTGACTCCTCTGGGTACTGTACAGGTCAGCATAGAATTCTTCCGCTGCTTTTACTATACCGTCGATATTGTTGATGGTATTACCCTGCTCATCTTTCAGTGCATACATCTTGGTTTGTCCTATGCCAAGTTTTCTTCTCACTGATTTGAAGAATTTGAGGTTGCTTCCATTTTTTACGGTTTCTTAAGTCTTTCTCACGTTATAGTTCCGAATATCACGTATTTTCGTCTTGTTGATCAGATTTGGAGTTCCACGAATTCGATCTAAGCTCTTGAGTTGGACACTTTCAATCTTCGTCATTTCTTTATTAGGTCCTTTGTTACTTGGGCGAATTTGCCTGTTGGTTGCCTTGGTGCCTTACCTACGACTTCAATTGCTGCCTCTGAAGTCAGCCTAGTTACGGTTTCATTCATTACCTCTATGTCATCATCACCTCCCTGTTCTAAGGGTGCATATTTGTTTGCAAGTACCAGCCTGAATCTGTCTCCTTTCACACTCACTGCCTCTAGGTTGACCTGTTTCTTCTTGACCAATTTTGCTCTTTCTCTCTTGAAATTCAGGTGAATCCTAGCTCTGACTAACCTATGATCACTGAACTTTGCCCTAGGTATCTTTTCTACATCCTGCACTATGCTGGGGTAGGCAGAAAATATGAAATCAATTTCATTTATTGTTTCACCATTAGGGTTCTTCCAGGTCCACTTTCTGTTGCTGCGATTCGTAAAAAAGGTGTTCATTATTCGAAGTTTAGCCCTTTCTGCGAATTCTACCATCATCTCTCCTCTAGGGTTCCTAGAATGAACGCCGTAGTTTCCAATTTCTTGTTCCCCAGCCTGCCTTTTTCCCACTTTTGCATTGGAATCGCGCATGAGTACAGTATACTGAGTTTACACTTTTCTCATCGCAAATTCAAGACCTTCAAAAAACTGGTCTACTTCATCATCATCGTGACTGTATGTTGGAGCGTAGGCTTGTAATACCTTTATTCAATCCATATTATTAAGTTTGATTACGAGTACTGCTACCGTCTCATTAATGCTGTAGAATTCATCAATGCTGCCCGCTATGTCCTTTTGGATTAGGATTCCTACCCCGTATTGCTTATTATCTGGGAGACCTCAACAGCAGAGGACATGACCGTTACTCAGCAGTGTATAAGCCTCACCGGCTCTTCTAATCTCACTAAGGCCTATAATATCCCAAACAATGTCTTATATTTCCTCAATGACTCCTGCTAAGCTAGCCTCACTCGACATTGTCCGGCTGTTAAAGGTTGACAGGTTCACATTCCATTGACGGCCTGTCCAGACTCAGAGATTCTTAGCATCTGCTGCTGCCTTACAGGTCTGACCGCCGGCTTAGTCAGGTGCTCCGCAGCTGCTGGGGAATGAGCCCCACAAGAGCCCCACAACTACAACAGATATCGGTGTCATGCGAGAAAGGCCATTAAGCGGGTCGGAGAAAACATTCCCAAAATACTATTCGCGAATTTTGTAATATTCCATTTCAATTTTCATTCCTCATTTCTTATCATTAGCCATGTCGATTCGCTGATCGCAGCGACAATGGCATCTCGGTGTTCTCTCTACCACTTCCAAACCAATCATAAATGTAGAAAGAAATGAAATGGTACCATTACGAAATAGGGCATATGATTTATTAATGCGATAGCATTAAGGCTCCCATTCAGCGGAAAAGACAGTGGCATCCACGGTGGGTCGAGAAACCCACGTCACAGTCACGTGATTCAGTCACTCCGTACATAGTGGAGACAACCGCAGTGTCTACTACGACATTGGCCACGCGAATCGCGGACGCCTTAGTAGACAACTTTGGCTGATGCCGTAGGGATGCGTTCGCGGCACTCGTTCACGCATGCATTCCTTGTAAGCAAATGAATGCGAAGAAGCAACATTCGCTGTGTATGAGTAAAAACCGCTGAAGGGAACATTTATGCTATCGCGTAATACCCATAAAGGCGCCGCTTATGTGTTCCCCTATCTTTTTAAACTGACACCCAATTTGCCCTCTCTAAATGCCCTATCGGTCATGATTTATACAATGGGCTTTCTATTTTCCCGATGGAGATATCAACATCCTCATCAACAGCCTGGTTACGCCCACTGCAAGGCAAAGGCCTCTCCCATACTTCTCCAACTGCTCGGGTCATGTACTAATTGTGGCCATGTTGTCCTTGAAAACTTCTTAATCTCATCCACCCACCTAACTTTCTGCCGCCCCTGCTATGCTTCCCTTCCCTTGGAATCCAGTCCGTAACCCTTAATGACCGTCGGTTATCTTTCCTCCTCATTTCATGTCCTACCCATGACCATTTCTTCTTCTTGATTTTAAATAAGATGTCATTGCCTCGCGTTTCTTCCGTCCCCGAATCTGCTCTTTTCTTATCCCTTAACGTTACACCCATCATTCTTCTTTCCATAGCTCGTTGTCTCGTCCTCAATTTAAGTAGAACCCTTTTCGTAATCCTCCGGCATTCTTCCCCGTACGTGAGTAGTGGTAAGACACAGCTGGTATACACTTTTCTTTTGAGGGATTACGGCAACCTGCTGTTCATGATCTGAGAATGGCTGCCAAACGCACCTCAGCCTATTCTTATTCTTCTGATTATTTCAGTCGCATGATCCGGATCCGCGGTCACTATCTGTCCTAAGTAGATGTATTCCGTCACTACTTCCAGTGCCTCGCTACCTATCGTAAACTGCTGTTCTCTTCCGAGACTGGTAAACATCATTTTAGTTTTCTGCAGATTAATTTTTAGACCCACCCTTCTGCTTTGCCTCTCGAGGTTAGTGAGCATGCATTGCAATTGGTCCCCTGCGTTACTAAGCAAAACAATATCATCAGGGAATCGCAAGTTACTAAGGCATTCTCCATTAACTCTTATACCCAATTCTTCCGAATCCAGGTCTCTGAATACCTCCTGTAAACACGCTGTGAATAGCATTGGGGAGATCGTATCTCCGTGCCTGACGCCTTTTTTATTGGGATTTTGTTGCTTTCTTTATGGAGGACTATGGTTACTGTGGAGCCGCTATAGATATCTTTCAGTATTTCTACATTCGGCTCGTCTACACCCTGATTCCGTAATGCCTCCACGACTGCTGAGGTTTCGACTGAAGCAAACGCTTTCTCGTAATCAAGGATATATATATATATATATATATATATATATATATATATATATAGTCATATCACAAGAAGCCAACAAACACTGACACCAAGGACAACATAGGGGAAATTACTTGTGCTTAATAAATGAAATAAAGAAACGATAAATTAATGGAAATTAAAGTGGATGAAAAAACAACTTGCCGCAGGTGGGAACCGAACCCACAACCTTCGCATTTCGCGTGCGATGCTCTACCAATTGAGCTACCGCGGCGCTGTTTCCCCATCCACTTTCTTGGGTATTTATGTGTACAAGTAGAACCCTGGGAGTGTTAGCCAGCGCCACCACTCACAGACCTTGGCGGCGGACGTGGAACGGACGTGGAACGCTCCTTCCAGGTTGTTTTTTCATCCACTTTAATTTCCATTAATTTATCGTTTCTTTATTTCATTTATTAAGCACAAGTAATTTCCCCTATGTTGTCCTTGGTGTCAGTGTTTGTTGGCTTCTTGTGATATGACTAATAAAAATCGGGACCCTCGGTTAACCCCCTCTCTCCTCGTTTATATATATATATATATATATATATATATATATATATATATATATATATATATATATATATATATATATATATATATAAGGTTTGGTTATATTCTGCACATTTCTCTATCACCTGATTGATAGTGTGAATATGGTCTATTGCTAAGTAGCCTTTACAGAATCCTGCCTAGTCCTTTTCGTTGAGAGAAGTCTAACGTGTTCCTGATTCTATTTGCGATTACCTTAGTAAATACTTTGTAGGCAATGGACAGTAAGCTGATCGGTCTATAATTTTTCAAGTGTTTGGCGTCCCATGTTTCATGGATTAGGATTATGTTAGCGTTCTTCTAAGATTCCGGTACGCTCGAAGCCATGAGGCATTGCGTATACAGGATGCCAGTTTTTCTAGAACAGTCTGCCCACCATCCTTCAACAAATCTGCCCTTACCTGATCCTCCCCAGCTGCCTTCCCCCTTTGCATAGGTCCCAAAGCTTTCTTTACTAGATATAGATTTCTAAAATAGTCAAGCCTATTTTAACCCTGTATTGATGAGTGTCGCCTACAGGCAACACACCCCATTTTTTTCTGGCTGAGTTCCGGTATTGATTAGCAAGTGTCTGGCTAAAGCTGTTCGGCCAACCCAGAATGACACACCGAAAGTGTTGTTTGTTGGTTTAGAGCTGGGACGCCGGACGAGGAAGTCTGGCATGAAACTCGCTTTTCTCTTAAAGCGCGGTGTTGCGTTTCGCCTGCGACACGCGGTTTTGCCGGCGCGACTGCGGCGGGGCGGCAGACATTTTGGCCCGTTCGGCGTCGCCGCAACGCTCCCCGCCAGGCGTTTCCAGGCGTTTCCAGGCGCGACTGCGGCGGGGCGGCAGACATTTTGGCCCGTTCGGCGTCGCCGCAACGCTCCCCGCCAGGCGTTTCCAGGCGTTTCCAGGCATGTTCCGATGCCACGTGTCTTCATGTGCGTGTGTGAGTGTATGTGCCATTGTGCCCGAACCAGGCGATGCGACAGCAGGGGGTCACCCTCTCCTTCCAGTCATTGTGCCCGACCAGAGGCGCTCCGAGAGCCGAAGTTACCCTCTCCTCCCAGTCTTTGTGCCCGACCGGCGGCAGTGTGCGTCACCTTAGCCCATTGTACAATCACGTGCTCGTCTATTGAGGGGTTCCTTCTTGCCCTCAACTGCGAGAGTATAAAAACAGCTGCCCCCGGACGCCAAAAAAGAGGGCTCCGATTTCTTCTGTTGAGTAAAGTGCTCTCCCGTCTCTCTACTTCGGTCAACCTGACCGCCAACTCTTTGCGATGTTAAAATAAACAAGTTGTTTTGTTGTTACCAGTCGACTCATGCTTTGCCGGGACCTTCGGATGCTTCCAGTTGTACCCCAGGCCGCCAGGCCAACGCTACCCTTGGGGCTTGCGACCCAGGTACAACCACGGGCGTCAGCGCCGAGTTCCCAACAACCGATGCCATCGGTGGGATCCAAACATCTGGTTGGCAGCGGTGAGATCGCCTCCGATCCCAAATAACTGTCTGCCAGCGGTGAGATCGCGACAACGGAGGCCAGCAGCGAAGATATGCAGTTGACTGTATGCTGAGCAGCTCAACGACGATCCGGGAGCAGTGCAACGAGCCCTGTGTGATGACTGGTTGCCTGCAGCGGAACGACTGCGCTGAACTCTTGACTGCGAGGTTTGGTGAGTGCGGGACTTTCTTCTTCTGAGCTTTGCCAGGCTTTTGTTAGTGTCAGAAACAGAGCTGGTAATTGTGGTTGTCGTTGCTGCCGGGTTAGTTTGCGGCAAGACAATAGTAAGCAGTAGAGAAAGCAGCATTCAGAGCAGCCATGGATTTGAAGTCGTTGCGCAAACCGAAATTGTTGGAGCTTGCAAGAGAGTTGGGTCTGGATGTCTCAGACAAACTAAGAAAACCTGAACTGCTAAAGGCTATTCTTGAGTTAGAAGCTGAGGATGACGAGCTGTCGGAATGCCTTGAGACCATTGAAGAGAGGGAGACTGCAAAAAGACAGGAGCGCGAACTTAAAGAGCAAAAAGAAAAAGAAGAGCGCGAACTTAAAGAACAGAAAGAAAAAGAAGAGCGTGAACGTAAAGAACAGAAAGAGCGAGAGCAACAAGAGCGTGACCGTCAACACGCTTTGGAAATGAAGCGTCTTGAGGTAGAGATGGAACGCGCTCGTAATGGAAGTCAGGCACACGGTGCAGGAGAACGCGTATTGTTCAAAATGACTGACCTGATGCGGCCGTTTAAGCTTGGAGAGGACATTGGTTTGTTCCTGGTTAACTTTGAGCGAACGTGCGAGAAGCAGGGGTTCTCTCGGGAAACGTGGCCACAGCGCTTGCTCACTTTGTTACCCGGCGAGGCGGCCGACGTAGTCGCTCGCTTGGATAGAGAGGAGGCAGAGGATTTCGACACAGTGAAATCGAGTCTTCTAAAAAAGTACCGGCTGTCTGCGGAGGCGTTCCGTCGGAAGTTTCGGGAAAATGAGAAAGGCAAAAGTGAGTCATATACAGAGTTTGCGTATAGGCTTATGTCGAACATGCAGGAGTGGCTCAAAGAAGAGAAAGCGTTTGGTGACCACGATAAAGTTCTGCAGTGCTTCGGGCTAGAACAGTTTTATAGTCGGTTACCGGAGAACGTGCGATACTGGGTCTTGGATAGGCCAGACGTTTGTACGGTGGCTAAAGCCGCTGAGCTAGCCGAGGAGTTTGTGACGCGTCGGGCTCGCGGAGCTAAGGACGGTCAAAAGGGTGAATTTGGCTTGAAGTTTGAGAGGCCGAAGTTCACACCCATGAGAGCAAAGGGGAACACGCGTAGTGCGGATGCGAGTGGAAGCAGTGCGACCGAACCTAAGGAGACGGCGGCAGTCGAAGCCGAACGCAGAAAGCGGTTCGAGATGAGGCAAGCGCGCGTTTGTTATACGTGCCAGAAGCCGGGTCACTTTTCGGCGCAGTGTCCGGAAACAACACCAAAAGTTGTTTTTTTTTCAATAGGCAGCACTGACGAGAACATGAAGCTTCTCGAGCCTTACATGCGAGACCTCCTCGTGAACGGGAAAGAGTGCCGAGTGCTTCGCGATTCCGCAGCTACGATGGATGTAGTTCACCCGTCTTACGTAGAACCCCATATGTTCACGGGCGAGTGCGCGTGGATCAAGCAAGCCGTGGAAGCTCATAGCGTGTGTCTGCCGGTAGCAAAAGTGCTTATTGAAGGAACTTTCGGAGCGCTTGAGACGGAGGCCGCAGTGTCATCTATGCTGCCACCCCAGTACCCGTACCTATTTTCAAACAGGTCCGATCACCTCCTGCGCGAGAAGGGGCTTTTGTTTGGTGAAGCTAGTGTTCAGGCCTTAACCAGATCGAAGGTTCGGGAGCTCGCTGCAAAGGCGGTAGTTGCGGGGCCGACGTTATCAAACAACGAAAAAGGGTCAGAGGCGCAGCAAGCTGATATTCAGAGCACGCCCGAACTGAATAAAATTGAGTCTGTAGCGTTGAAGGCGCCAGATACTGGAGAGGAAAATCCCGATGCGGGAAAGTTAGAAGAGCTATCTACTGATTTGCTCATCGCGCCTACGTCAGACGGACTTGATAGGTTGCTAAAAGTCAGCCGGTCGGCTTTGATAGCCGAGCAAAAGAAGGATGGTAGCCTAGAAAACATACGCTGCAATGTCAAAGAAGGTATCGCCAGGAAAACTGCGCGTTTTGTGGAACGAGGTGGAGTCCTGTACCGGAAGTATCTAGACCGCAGAGGAGTGGAGTTCGATCAGGTGATCGTTCCACAATGCTATCGTCAGGATCTGTTGCGCTTGACGCATGGGGGTTCGTGGTCCGGACACCTAGGAGTTAAGAAAACTAAGGACCGTCTCTTGCAAGAGTACTATTGGCCAGGGTGTTTTCGGGACGCAGACCACTTCGTGAGGTCATGTGACACCTGTCAGCGGGTGGGCAAACCAGGGGACAAATCGAGGGCGCCGTTGAAATTGGTACCTATCATTACGGAGCCTTTTAGACGGCTCGTTATTGATACAGTGGGACCTCTGCCGGTAACAGCCACGGGGTACAGACACATTTTGACTGTGATCTGCCCAGCGACAAAGTTCCCTGAAGCAGTGCCGCTTAAAGAACTCAGCTCAGTTGAGATAGTCAATGCACTACTGTCCATATTTGCGCGAGTTGGTTTTCCTGCGGAAATCCAATCAGATCAGGGCACAGTGTTTACTAGCGCTTTGACGACAACTTTTCTCGAAAGGTGTGGGGTAAAGCTGCTACACAGCTCAGTGTACCACCCACAGTCGAATTCCGTTGAGAAGCTCCACTCCGTCATGAAGCGCGTGTTGAGAGCCTTGTGTTTTGAACATCAAACTGACTGGGAGCTGTGTCTGCCTGGGGTGATGTTTGCTTTAAGGACCGCGCCGCATGCGGCTACGGGGTTTTCGCCAGCTGAACTGGTGTACGGTCGCTCGCTTCGGTCTCCGCTTCGCATGCTTCGAGAATCGTGGGAAGGCAGGGGCGACGACCCAGTCGTGGTGGAGTACGTACTTAAGCTCCTCGAACGCTTAAGAAGGGCACAGGAGTTGTCAGGTGAAGCAATGGCAAAGGCCCAGCAGAGGGCCAAGGTTTATTATGATCGGACAGCCAGGGCCCGTCGTTTTGAGGTGCGCGATGAGGTCATGATATTGCGCACATCGCTAAACAACAAACTAGACGTGCAGTGGGAGGGCCCAGCACGAATTGTTCAGAAACTGTCGGACGTTAACTACGTGGTAAGTCTGCCAGGAAAGCGGAAAGCACAGCAAGTTTACCACTGTAATCTGCTCAAACCTTATAGACAAAGGGAAGCAGTGGTGTGCATGATGGTAAACGTTCCTGAAGAGCTTCCGGTCGAGCTTCCGGGACTAGGCTCAGTGACGAACAGGGAAGACACCGGTCAAGTCATTAGTGACCTTATCAGTAAAGCACCGCTGTCGCCTGAGCAGAAAACCGAACTACACCAGCTATTACAAGAGTTTCAAGGTCTGTTCTCTGAGAGGCCTGGTAGGACTTCTGTCCTTACTCATGACATAGAACTTACCTCCCCAGAGCCAGTACGATCCAAGGCGTATCGGGTGTCACCCCGCCAGAGCGATATTATGGAGGCTGAGGTAAAGAAAATGCTACAGCTCGGTGTTATTGAGGCAGGTGAGAGTGATTATACCTCCCCTTTGATTTTAGTTGAGGTACCGGGCAAGGAACCTCGTCCTTGCGTCAACTACCGCAGGCTTAATTCCATCACTAAGGATCAAATTTATCCGATCCCTAACATCGAGGAGCGCCTTGAGAAAGTTAGTAGCGCTCAGTTTATTTCCACCCTAGATCTTGTCAGGGGTTATTGGCAGGTTCCACTTACAGAAGAGGCTAGTAGGTATGCGGCGTTCATTTCACCAATGGGAACATTCCGTCCTAAAGTGCTGAGTTTTGGTTTGAAGAACGCGCCATACTGTTTTTCAAGCCTCATGGATAAAGTGTTGCGGGGACAGCAAGAATTCCCTTTACCGTATCTAGACGACGTAGCGATATTCTCCGCATCCTGGTCTGAGCATATGGCACACTTGCGGGCAGTGCTAACCCGCCTGCGCGAAGCGGGCTTGACAGTAAAGGCTCCTAAGTGCCAGTTAGGACAGGCCGAGGTTGTCTACCTCGGTCACGTGATTGGTCAGGGTCGTCGCCGCCCCTCTGAAATAAAGGTGGCCGCTGTGTGAGACTTCCCGCAACCGCGCACGAAGACCGATATTCGGTCGTTCTTAGGTGTCGCCGGCTACTATCAGAGGTACATCCCCAGGTACTCTGATATCGCGGCTCCCCTGACGGATGCTCTAAGAAAGTCAGAGCCTCAAACAGTCGTCTGGGACGAGACAAAGGAAAGAGCTTTTAGCGCCCTAAAGAGTGCCCTAACCAACCAGCCTGTGCTACGATCGCCAGACTATACAAAAGGGTTCATTGTTCAGTGCGATGCTAGTGAGCAAGGCATGGGCGTTGTACTGTGCCAACGGGAAAAGGGAGAAGTAGAACACCCCGTCCTGTATGCTAGTCGTAAGCTGACCAGTCGTGAGCAGGCGTATAGCGCCACCGAGAAAGAGTGTGCATGTCTCGTGTGGGCCGTTCAGAAATTGTCATGCTATCTAGCCGGCTCGAGGTTTATCATTGAGACGGATCACTGCCCTCTCCAATGGCTGCAGACCATCTCTCCCAAAAATGGCCGCCTCCTGCGCTGGAGCCTCGCTTTACAACAATATTCCTTTGAGGTGCGTTACAAAAAGGGGAGTCTCAACGGTAACGCCGATGGCTTAAGTCGAAGCCCCTAACGTAGGAATCAGCCTCAAAATTGTTTGTTACTGATGTTTTTCTTCCTGAGGCAGGATTTTTTTTAACATATTGCTTTTGTTTAGTGTTTCAAAGTGATGATATGCTTTCTAGTGCAATTTTCCAATTTGTGGACGCGTTCTGAGTGATGCTAGACTACTGTAAGGAACTAGGCAGTGGTATAAAAAGGGGAAAGAGCCTGGCAGGGCTTAGTGAGGGTTGTGCCGTGCTTGCTGACTGAGCGGTTGAGTTTCAGCGTAGTTCTAACGCTTGCCGGGAACGAGAACAAAAATGTGAACTCTCCCGAAGTCACTTTGCAGTGTCCCGTGCGAACCTGAACGAGAGAACGAGGCCTTCTCTGTGCGCTGCGCTCAAGAAACGTCGAGGGACGCCCGACTTCGGTTATGAGCATCATCGAGCGACATCCCTCCGGACAGCGGATGCAGTCCCCTGTCCATCGGGATCTCCTTCCCCCGGCGGGGCGGTCTGTTGCGTTTCGCCTGCGACACGCGGTTTTGCCGGCGCGACTGCGGCGGGGCGGCAGACATTTTGGCCCGTTCGGCGTCGCCGCAACGCTCCCCGCCAGGCGTTTCCAGGCGTTTCCAGGCGCGACTGCGGCGGGGCGGCAGACATTTTGGCCCGTTCGGCGTCGCCGCAACGCTCCCCGCCAGGCGTTTCCAGGCGTTTCCAGGCATGTTCCGATGCCACCTGTCTTCATGTGCGTGTGTGAGTGTATGTGCCATTGTGCCCGAACCAGGCGATGCGACAGCAGGGGGTCACCCTCTCCTTCCAGTCATTGTGCCCGACCAGAGGCGCTCCGAGAGCCGAAGTTACCCTCTCCTCCCAGTCTTTGTGCCCGACCGGCGGCAGTGTGCGTCACCTTAGCCCATTGTACAATCACGTGCTCGTCTATTGAGGGGTTCCTTCTTGCCCTCAACTGCGAGAGTATAAAAACAGCTGCCCCCGGACGCCAAAAAAGAGGGCTCCGATTTCTTCTGTTGAGTAAAGTGCTCTCCCGTCTCTCTACTTCGGTCAACCTGACCGCCAACTCTTTGCGATGTTAAAATAAACAAGTTGTTTTGTTGTTACCAGTCGACTCATGCTTTGCCGGGACCTTCGGATGCTTCCAGTTGTACCCCAGGCCGCCAGGCCAACGCTACCCTTGGGGCTTGCGACCCAGGTACAACCACGGGCGTCAGCGCCGAGTTCCCAACAACCGATGCCATCGGTGGGATCCAAACAGCGGTGAGAGGAGGCTGCAGCGCTGTCACACACGTGGCAACTGCAATGTACTCTTAGGATTCGCGCATTACGAGAACTGTCGGTACATATTCCAGACGAAGCCATAGGTGGCTTGGAGTGAAACGCACTTCCAGTTTTCTGCCTGGTAGTTCCCCGCTATTGCTGAAAACGTTTCCGTAAAATATGTTTTTATGTTCTTTGATTATGTTTATACTCACAGTGTTTTGCACGTTTAGATAGAAAGGAAGAACATTTTTCGGGTAGTTATATGTGTCGTCAGGAAACAGTCAGAAACAGCGCTAAAGGCCCAGAGCTGTAAATGTGCGTCATTCAGAGGACACGCCTTTGCCTCGTAAAAGATAGTAAAGTATGTTTTTATTTATGCCGCGCGTAGCTGCACTCTGAATGTTCTCTCATTTCATTAATTGATTCCACCTAGTTTGTTTTCGTACAAGGTGCGAGGAGGTAGGAGAGAACTACCGAGAGACAGCGACTGTAAGGATTTTGAGCGCGAGATGCAGCGTAAGGTTGCTTAATATAACACGCTAAGAAACCACAGCAACATCGCTTATTTCGCCCAAAAAAATGAACCACTTAACATTAATCCTGCTATTTATTTTCAGAGCCAACGCATTGAACTGGTTGATGAAGTTAAAATTCTTGGAGTGTATTTTTCTTCTAATTTACGTTGGGATGCCCGTATCAAACATCTCTGCGGCAAACTCTCTGCGGTTACCGGTGCAATTGCACGTTGCCGCGGATTTCTACCTACGAGAGCAAAACTTCAAATATACTATGGTCCCTTCTTATCGTATATAAATTACTCTTACCTTGTCTGTGCTACAACATCTAAATCTAACTTGCAAAAGCTGGTAATACTTCAAAAGAAAATCGTTCGTTATACAGAGAACGTTAATCGGCTTTAACCAACAGATAATATATTTTTCAAATACATACTAAACCGCGTAGATAAATTATACGAACATAGATTACTAGAAACAATTTACTTCTCATCCGAATATGTCAAGAATTACTTTACATCCCTTGTTCAGCTAGAACTCTGCACTCACCGAAACACACTACACGAAACCTCGAGGTGTGGAAGGTCCCATGGTTTCGAAACAATTACAACCTACAGTACTAAACAAATATATGCACACAGCTACGCTAAATAAAATGGTTTGCGTGACTACTTTCTTCCTTTATAGTGACACTTTAGTATGTTGCATTCAAGTGTAAAATGTCATTTTTATGCATACGTGCGATGTGCAATGTATGTGTATAAAGCCTTCAGTGTATATATCATGTGAGTGCTACTGCCATTCAGGGACCCTGGGCCTCCGTCAAACTGCTGCGACAGCTTTTTGCCCAGGTGTCCCTCCAGTTCCTTTTGTTTCTGGTAAATAAAATTGATTGATTGATTGATTGATTGATTGATTGATTGATTGATTGATTGATTGATTTATTCACATGAATCAACAAAGTGATCGGAGGCCAACTACAAATTCAAGTTTGATCACAGTAGAATATTAGCTTTTATGCGCAGCCAGGCCACGAGCGCGTCGAGGTGAAAAATAGCTGCTTATATACACTGAGCTACTGTAGACTGGTAGACTGAACCTTTTTTCGACTGTCTGTTACATTGAAGTGTGCTATTACAACAGCAGTTATGCACGAGAGTTCGCGCTGTTGGGCTTCACTGCCGATGTACCGTCACGGTGTGGATGCGCATGCGCAGTACTTGAGCGGAGGGCTCGAAGCATTCGGATGCAAGAGAGAGAGAGAAAGAGAGATAGCAAAGAGAGGAAAGGCATGGAGGTCAACCAGAATAGCGTCTGGTTTGCTACCCTGCACTGGGGGAATAGAAAGGGGGAACACAAAGAGGAAAGCGGGATAGAGGGAGCACTTTGCATGCAGCAAAACGCCTTGAAATTAGTCAAATCCAAGTAAGTGCCCCACCGATAGTTCGAATGCAAAGTTGACGAATCCAAACGGACGCAACGCCGCGCTCCGGCTGTGTGCATTCCATAGTGCACACACTGCTCTGAGCGGTGAACGTCTCCTTTCTTTGGAAAATGCTTCGTCTTTTGTCCCAAGTGCCAATTTATATTCATAAAATATGCTTCCATTGTGACTATAGGCCTTTTGCGCTTGCTGCTTGCGAAAAGCTGCTCCGGGAGCCCGTACAGAACCAAGGACGCTTCAGCTTTTACCGTATTGTCTAAAGGCATAGATGAAATGCATAGATGAAAAAGCTGATAGATGAAACATGAGCCACGTCATCAAGGTAGTCAAGAAGTGAATGCTCTAAAAAATGCAAAAAGGTAAAATAAAGTATATAAAATAAGAATGCTACGAACAACGAGAAAGGAAGAGGAAAACACTCCGGAAACTGAAGCTTGACCACGGCACACGGCAGCGATGAGCAAGTCACCTCTTAAAGCCTAAATATGCGGCCGAAAACGATGGCCATCAGGTTTCCTGTGCCCTACCTCGGTGTACTAGCGTTCAGCCTTATGCAGTCCGTGTTCGTAGCTCCCGCTTCTGGGGAGAGGCAAGTGAGTCAGTGACTAATCGAAATGCAGGCACATCGCGATAGGCTCACCGGAGTGCAATGATTGGATGGAACTCCGACCTCTGCTGAGGAACGTGACAGACTGGGTGAAGAGCGAGTGGCGATGCTGGAGCTGCTTGTCGCTTCGGCCGGGTCCTTGCCGATCGCAGCGCCATCTCTCGATTAGTTTGCGAAGCTCCGTCTGCACCTAATGGCGAAAAGAGTGAAAGATCCTGGCTCAGAACTTCACGCTGAGTTTATCAGGCGGTAAGCAAGATAGAATGTGGGCGAGGAAAAAGTTGGTGTTAAAATAAGTAGAACCTTTAGTAGCATAGAGTATAATCACGTGCGTGCTTGTAAGAGGCGGCACTTCCGCACGGTAAAGCCCAACCAAGGCAACTAATGCCTTTAATAAAGGAAATAGTTTTCTGGAAGAGTTCGGTTATTCACTTGTAATCATGGTCGATGGTTCCTGCACAATTTTTTTTATAAAAATGAAACTCATGCAGTTCAATTGCCTTTTTTTTCTGCACAGTGTTTAAGAATGCAATGTGACCAGCTTGCCCAGCTACTTATTCACAAGAACTCGCTTTCCGGTGATCAGTTCTTGTCGGTTTCCTTGATATCTTGGCATTTGTTTTTTTTTTCGCGTTCTCATTAATACCTCTAGTTGAGATTGTTCTCCCTTGGCTTATTTTGGCAATATATTGGCAAACCATATTGGCGCTGTGTTATGTGTTCATAATTAAGAAGTTCCAGCTGAAACCACCTCAGGATGACTCTCGATATTAATGCAATTAGCATTGGACTAATTTACTGGCGCACACATTGCCTACTCCAAAACGCGTCATTATGAGGCGTGTACTGCAGACATGTGCCTTGCACATTTATGTTGCCCCCATCTCTCTAGGGATAGATGACCCTTCCTATTCCTTTCTCCATTTAGCGGCTATGGTGTTGCGCTGCTAAGTACGAGGTCGCAAGGTCAAATCCCGACCGCAGCGGCCGCATTTATTTCGATGGGGGGGCGAAATGCGAAAACGCACATCTTACTTGCATTAGGGGCACGTTAGAGATGCCCTGCATGGAGCTCAAAATTATTCCGGAGTCCCCCACTATGGCGTGCCTCATAATCAAATCTTGGTTTTGGTACTTAAAACCTCAGAATTGAATTCCTTTCCGCAGTGACCTGTGAAACTTCCACGATACTCTGGCTTCTGGCGAATCCCACGCTTCCTACTGATCATCTAGATTGCCACTTTACAATCTCCCAGTCGACCGCCTTTTATAGTTACACTAGTTATTTCTATCGCATTTGGCCACAGATCGATGTTCTAACGAGGCCTCGCCCAGTGTCAGCGCGTTAGTTTCGACGGAATGGCCATTTCTTAATCTACTAAAACCTCAACCAAATAATCCAAAGCCCGTGACGCAAGCCCAGTCTTTAGTTAGGGCCAAATTCACTGTGAGCACACAGTAAAAGATCAACAACAAATTGCTCTCGGGCTTCCCTATCACGTATTGATGATTACGATGATGATGATTTATTGCCATCTCCTTTGAAACGAGGTGGTAACAATGGTCACGTAGCCTGCTTGAGCTAATCAGGTACGTTCTTATCAATATACAACTGTGCCCACTGCTCCTTAATCGTGTCTTTCTTTCTTAAGACTTGTACTTGCCTGTAAGGCATCCAGTGCTATCAACCTCTTTTCTGCTTTTTTCCCACAAATCCTCCAAAGATCTCTTCCTTATTTTGACTACTGACCATTGAATGCTTCCATACGCTTTCAATACCAGGGCCTCTGGAAGGTAGACGTTCAGGTCATCATACAGACTCTTGCAGGTGTGTAATGGGTCCATATGGTGTGCAGGTAGACCACATGCCCTCGCCTAAGCTCAGCGATGCCCTCGTGAACGTTAAGCACCGTCCACCACAGCATAAATTGCGTGGTGTCGTGTGTGCTATCCCCTGCGCGCAGTGCGACTACGTATATATCGGTGAAAGCGGAAATCTTGAAAAAAAATTCAAGGAGCATCGATACGAAGTAAACAAGCACCGCGTCGCATCCAGTGCCCATGCGGAAGATGCTGACACCACGGGTCACCAGTCCTAACAAGTGAAAGGAATCAGAGTCAATGGTTTTATCTTGAGTCACTTCATATCCACACAACGGCACGCACTTTGAATCGTAACGACGGAAATCTTAATCCGATCTACGCCGGCACCATACCTCATGCACTCAACCGCATACAACCTCGTTCTCTTCCTGTTTTATTGTGACATGGCTCCCGTGTGGGTGCCGGAACGTCCTTTAAGAAAAGGAAATCATCTTGGTCGGCGTCTGTTTCCTATTTTCGCCATGATTATTCCCGATCAGACGAGACTTCGTCAGACCCTCGAATACGATCATCGGATAAAATTGATGTATTACGCACCGCTTTGTAGTGTTCCACTAAACTGTGAATCAGACATTTACAAAACCTTAGTAAACGTTGTGAAAAATAAGATAAGCTGTAAAATTAGAGATCAAATTTGCCGGCGTTAAATGCTTTAACGGATGCAGTTTATAAAGCTGCGACAGCTATTTTTGGCGCTGCGTTGCGGATTTGTAAACACCGTGCTTCCATTTTTTAACACACCAATTTTGGCAACTTTGGCAAAGGTATTCCAGGCGCTAAATCAATTTTACTTCATACAGTAACTAAAATGTAACGCTTTATTTAAAACGCAACACACTTCATTCAAATAAGTCCAGTGCTTGTCTCATAAAGGCATTTGTGCGCTGTACACGCCTTTCTATGGGCGGCATCGGAGTTGGCCCAGAGTTAAAGCTTGCTCGCAAGTAGTGAGAACTTACCTCGCCGTTCAAGAAGCAGTACAGCAGCGCCACCACAAACCCCTGCATAAAATGATAAATACAAGACGAATGACTATATATCTACAACACAACATCTTGCAGTGAACAAAGTTTCGTACCACGACCACAATGGCGTGCTCATCTTCTTGCAGAACTTACGTGGTATATTTGTACAAAAGTTTGTTAAAGGTTCTAAATGAGTACGTTCTCTACACCCATTTCTTGTTTTTAAAGGGGTTCTGAACCAACACTCGGGCTTAGTAAAATAACATAGTCTGCGGGTAGCATGCGCTGCTGGGAACATTCGCTGTCGAACGCGGTGCGTGGAGCTCGCAAGCCAGATCGCGAGGTCACCTTTCTCTCAAACGCCCACTTTTGACGCGTTATTTTGTCATCGAATTCGCTATTTCGTAATTTCTTTACACGGCTGCTATCAACCGATAGCTGACATAAAGCTGCGGTCGGCTACATGGCGTAGATACCACGGCCACCTCGGGCTGCCACCATGAGTCCAATGGCTAAGCGCACTTCGGCTCGCTGGGGACAACTGAGTTTGGCTTACGCTTTAGCGCCTCCTATGCGCCAAAGTCGTGGCGTGCACGTTAAATTTCATTTTGCGCGTTAACGTAGACGTCGGGACTTCCGCTTTTGGTGCATACGACGCTCGAAGCCATGCAGCATCAAGACAGCAAGTTGGGCCAGCTGGTTGGGATTTATAGTAAGGTTCGTTACATCGCAACACAAGGCAAGGGCAAAAGAAGGTAAACGACGACACGGCGCTGACTCTCGACTGATATTATATGGAAGATATGTCTAACATATATCGAGGTGCCAGTTCACAGCCATGACATCCACGAGACACAGATACGTCAAGGTAACTATGACCAATTGACGCATAATCAAAACGGACATAGGTAACGCAGTTCCTTGTCATGAAGACCGATAGATGGTTCGCTTATAGATGCCTTGTCATTAATCTTTATATTGTAAGCCTCAGCGATTTCCCTTGCCAATTGGCTCGCGTGTTTATCAATGACATTAGTTTATTTTTTTTAACTGGTGGAGACAACCGCACGAATTGCTTTGCTCCGGCAGATGAAGCGGCGCAACACCTCGAAGAGATAGCTCATGCTCCCTAAGTCGAACATTTACACAGCGCTTCGTTTTCCCCACGTACTCTCTACCACAAGATAATAGAATGGCATATACGACCTCCTTAACACAAGTGATGTACCTGTTCACATGATTGACAGTGCACTTTCTCTTTACTTCGTTATTCTTCAGCATATTACCAACCAACGGGCATATGCGACCTATCTTATGTTTCGCATAAAAACGAACATCACTGCTGTACCTTGGACCAACGTTCTTAAGCCCATGCGCCAACCTAAGTACATATGGTACTATTGCGTTATTTCTTTTTTCTTCTAGTTTAGTTTTGCCACCTTCGCCATTTATATTCGTGATGCCACGAACCATACTTTCATTCACAGATGAAATAATCACTTCAAGGTAACCAGCGTCCAGTAAACAATTTGCCTGATCAAAAAGGGCAGCCTTCGACATATGAAAACACCACTTCTTTAATGCAGCATGTAGGACAGCCTTCGCTATAGCCCGCTTCACTACCCTAGAATGACCAGATGTATAGTTCAAAATGGGCTTAACAGACCTGGAATCATATTTCCAGCACACATGATTTTTACCAAAGCTTAACCTCAGGTCTAGAAATTGCAGTTGATGATCCATAACGACTTCGAAATTAAAATCAAGGCCCATGCCATGCTGGCTGAATACCGTCAAAATTTCATCAACACCGTCGGGATGTATGTCACTGTTAAAAAATATAATGAAATCATCAACCTAGTGGAAAACCGTATTGGAAAGCTTAGCGAGCCGGCCCTCTGGTTGTCTATCAATATAACCTAGAAAAAATTCACTGATGATAGGAGCTACACACGAGCCAATGCATACCCCCGATTTTTGTATATGCAGACTTTCTCTCCATGAAACAACGGTAGATCTCAAGTAAAAGGAAAGAAGTTCAAGCAAGGCCTCTATTGAGATGCCGCAACTATTGATGAAAGCTTCTTCGCCATTGTAACACAATCTGTAATTTTTAACAGATTTCATAACCTGGGCACGTTGAAGGGAGTAGTATGTGTTGTCCACATCTGCGCTGAAGGCACAACGGATGTTCAACGAACTGTCTCCCAGGTACTTGCATAAAGTATGCAAATTGGCTATTCCGAAAGGATCAACTATTGTTAAGCGCACAAGATTCCTCTGTAGAAATCACGACACAATTAACCGCCACGTGCCCTTTTCGGAGACTATGGCACGAAACGGCACGTCATCCTTATACGATTTCATAGTAAAGAAAACCTGTAGTTCCAGAATTTTTGGTTTCTTTGCGCTGGCCGCCAAACGTTGCCAATTCATTCCTTCCAACAAAGATAGTGCTTGCTGCTTGACTTTCACAGCCTTAGCCTTTACACCTTTGAAAATTTTCCGAATTGCATCCTCAGACTTTTGTGAATACGCATCAGATTTCCTGACAACGAAGTACCCTTCTGTGTCTGCTATTAACAAATGCGAATTCTTTTCATACAGAAAATGAAGTGGGGTTTAATCACGTCCTTGCCACCACGCCCTCTTCTTGTCCTAGCAATGGTATCTACAATACATATGGCAATGGGCGGGGTATGTATATACAAAATTAGCTATATGGCTTATATGTAGCTTCTATAATTAGTGATATTCTTCTAGGTTATTTTAATAGCACGTTCTTGAGGGCTAGTTGGTTTATTGCTTAAAGTAGGTTGAAACTGCGCGAAAAACTAGGACAGCGAAGGAAACAACACACATGAGCGCAGGGATTAGCCAATTATATGGTTAGCCAATTAGGTTATATTGATAGACAACTAGAGCAGGGGCTAAGCCAGGGGGGGGGGGGTGCTTATGGGGCTTAAGCGCCCCCCTCCTCCGAAATTTTTTCGTGCATATACAGCCGACCAAAACAACCCATGCGCCGGAAATCATTCTTGATTTGGCCAGAATGTCATTTTTATGCTCTAAAAGACATTCCGACGCGAACATTGCGAACTCGGGCTGAATTTCGTGGCAACTAACTGCCACGTACGTACAGTCACACAACGCAAGGAGTCCTATCCGAGCACAAAGTTTCAAAGGCGTTTTCATGGCGAGTGGGCTCGTCGTGGCATCTCGCGGAGGCCGCGGAATCTACGGAGCTCATAGATTTTACTTTCGAAACCTTATGGGCATAAAGTTCTGATAAATTTCTGATGCGAAAGGTGCACTGACATTTCCAAAGTCGGGCTTTAGATTTGCAATTTCGTAACGTTGAAGGTTTATTGTTCTTTTAAACATTCGATAAGAAAGGTTCATTGACTTTTCTAAAGTCGTACATCGTATCATACAACTAGGGAAGCCAAATCAACACACTATCATACAAGTAAGCGCGCAGCGAAGCCCTATGAGACGAAGCGTTGTGGTGGTTTATTTGCGCCGTCATGTCGTAGAAAAGATTATTAGCTTATTCTTCACCTACTCCAAATCATCGATGTCTAAACAGTAAAGCCAGCAAAGAAAACTACGTTATTATTCATTTTTTCTACTTTGACTTTTATTGGCGACGACACATTCAGCCTATTCAGTTCTCTTGTTCACGCTATTAGCGTGCTGCCAGAGCCAGCCAGAGCGCATGCGTTTTTCTCGTGTTGCCCCGACCACCGCGCCGCACACTTTGGTACGTGTTCGTTTTTCTCAGGCCGAGTGGATTTTGGCCTGCGACAGCTTTGGACGCTTCCTGGCTAGCAGACGAGAAAAAGAAACAATGGTCGCTCGCCGCCATCACTGTGGGCACTCGATGGACTGCAACGCCTCTGCTTGAGGTCATCCCTTTGGTGTTATTGAAACCTCTCCGGAAAGTCTTGTCTCGCCGGTGCAGGATACCGAGCAGTATGCATATGGTTTTCTGTGGACCAAGCGTCTCACGCTTTCTTCGATATTTCTGCCGCATTAGGTGCCCAAAGTAGGCATTCGATTTAGGCCAACGCGATTTCCTTTCTGGTTTTTTTTCTCACTTCAGTGACCCAGCCCCACAAAGAAAGAAAGACGTTGCGGCGCAGCGAACTGTCGCATGGTGAAAGTTCAATTTTGTTAGTTCTTTTGCGGATAGGGATGCGCCACGGGACTCTGATACTCTTACTATACTATTGCGAAGGCCAATTATATGAACACTTCAGGTGCATTCCTGCTGTCGCCGTCATGTTCCGTGTAAACTCCAAGAACTGAAATCGAAAGTTTGCCGTCAGCACGTCTGGCCGGAGAAATACATGCAGAATAAACGCGAAAGGACGGCGTGATTTCAAGTGCTCAACGACTACTTCTACAAGCAACAATATCGGAGTGCAAGGTTAAGATCCGTATGCTGGAAAACGATACCTTCTATGCCCGTCACCGACTGGAGTTCCTGTGCCCTGCCGAATTCGCTTCAATACAGCTACACGCTAACTTTCAAGGAAGCGATAGAAAACGAAATAACGACGTCATGCACTATGCCAAGCTGGAAAGGCTGCGAACATCCTGAAGCGGTACGTCCCTAAGTTTACGAAGAGAGGCTGTACACAATCTCTCTTCATATAAGCCTGACAAAGCGGAACTCTCGGTCTCCCGCCTTGGTCTAAACTTTAGTACAGGCCCACACGAGAAAAGAAGTAGCTATTTGTGCTGTTGAAAAAGCTGCAAGCCAAGTCGACGTCACTGCACGTGACGAAGCTCGCATGCGCGTTCATAATGTGCTTTCTAGTCTTCGAAACCCTTCTGCAAACTCCGCGCTGTCGCTAGAGGAGCATGATGCTATCGAGCGGCTTCGACGCAATCCAGACATTGTCATTCTTCCCGCTGACAGAGGAAACGCAACTGTTTTGCTTGATAGTGGTGACAACATCAAAGAGATGTTGGAACCTATACACGCCTGACGCGTGATCGCACAGGAAAACTGCAAATAGACTTTCAAAAGCTTCTAGCTGACGACTTCCATTTGATCCCTTCCCAGCACAAATCACTCCATTTCCGACCAATTTGTCACAACGAATCAGCTCCTGCTCTTTCATCATCATCATCATCACCACCATCAGCCTGGTTACACCCACTGCAGGGCAAAGGCCTCTCCCATACTTCTCCAACAACCCCGGCCATGTACTAATTGTGGCCACGCCATGCCTGCAAAGTTCTTAATCTCATCCGCCCACCTAACTTTCTGCCGCCCCTGCTACGCTTCCCTTCCCTTGGGATCCAGTCCGTAACCCGTAATGACCATCGGTTATCTTCCTTCCTCATTACATTTCCTGCCCATGCCCATTTCTTTTTCTTGATTTCAACTAAGATGTCATTAACTCGCGTTTGTTCCCTCACCCAATCTGCTCTTTTCTTATCCGTTAACGTTACACCTATCATTCTTCTTTCCATAGCTCGTTGCGTCGTCCTCAATTTGAGTAGAACCCTTTTCGTAAGCCTCCAGGTTTCTGCCCCGTAGGTGAGCACTGGTAAGACACAGCTATTGTATACTTTTCTCTTGAGGGATAAAGGCAACCTGCTGTTCATGATCTGAGAATGCCTGCCAAAGGCACCCCAGCCCATTCTTATTCTTCTGATTATTTCCGTCTCATGATCCGGATCCGCCGTCACTACCTGCCCTAAGTAGATGTATTCCCTTACGACTTCCAGTGCCTCGCTGGCTATTGTAAATTGCTGTTCTCTTCCGAGACTGTTAAGCATTACTTTAGTTTTCTGCAGATTAATTTTTAGACCCACTCTTCTGCTTTGCCTCTCCAGGTCAGTGAGCATGCATTGCAATTGGTCCCCTGAGTTACTAAGCAAGGCAATATCATCAGCGAATCGCAAGTTACTAAGGTATTCTCCATTAACTTTTATCCCCAATTCTTCCCAATACAGGTCTCTGAATACCTCCTGTAAACACGCTGTGAACAGCATTGGAGATATCGTATCTCCCTGCCTGTCGCCTTTCTTTATTGGGATTTTGTTGCTTGCTTTATGGAGGACTACGGTGGCTGTGGAGCCGCTATAGATATCTTTCAGTATTTTTACATACGGCTCGTCTACACTCTGATTCCGTAATGCCTCTATGACTGCTGAGGTTTCGACAGAATCAAACGCTTTCTCGTAATCAATGAAAACTATATATAAGGGTTGGCTATATTCCGCACATTTCTCTATCAACTGATTGACAGTGTGAATATGATCTATTGTTGAGTAGCCTTTACGGAATCCTGCCTGGTCCTTTGCTTGACTGAAGTCTAAGGTGTTCCTGATTCTATTTGCGATTACCTTAGTAAATAGTTTGTAGGCAACGGACAGTAAGCTGATCGGTCTATAATTTTTCAAGTCTTTGGCGTCCCCTTTCTTATGGATTAGGATTATGTTAGCGTTCTTCCAAGATTCCGGTACGCTCGAGGTCATGAGGCATTGCCTATACAGGGTGGCCAGTTTCTCTAGAACAATCTGTCCACCATCCTTCAACAAAGCTGTTGTTACCTGATCCTCCCCAGCTGCCTTCCCCCTTTACATTTCTCCCAAGGCTTCCCAAGAAATTAGTCCTCTGGACTAATTTCTCTTCCATTATCGTCGAGGGTGCCACTGGTACTGTATAAATCTCTATAGAAATCCTCAGCCACTTGAACTATCTCATCCATATTAGTAATGATATTGCCGGCTTTGTCTCTTAACGCATACATCCGATTCTTGCCAATTCCTAGTTTCTTCTTCACTGTTTTTAGGCTTCCTGCGTTCCTGAGAGCATGTTCAATTCTATCCATATTATACTTCCTTATGTCAGCTGTCTTACGCTTGTTGATTAACTTCGAAAGTTCTGCCAGTTCTATTCTAGCTGTAGGGTTAGATGGTTTGATACATTGGCGTTTCTTGATCAGATCTTTTGTCTCCTTCGATAGTTTGCTGGTATCCTGCCTAACGGAGTTACCACCGACTTCCATTGCACACTCCTTAATGATGCCCACAAGATTGTCGTTCATTGCTTCAACACTAAGGTCCTCTTCCGGAGTTAAAGCCGAATACCTGTTCTGTAGCTTGATCTGGAATTCCTCTATTTTCCCTCTTACCGCTAACTCATTAATCGGCTTCTTATGTACCAGTTTCTTCCGTTCCCTCCTCAGGTCTAGGCTAATTTGAGTTCTTACCATCCTGTGGTCACTGCAGCGCACCTTGCCGAGCACGTCCACATCTTGTATGATGCCAGGGTTAGCGCAGAGTATGAAGTCTATTTCATTTCTAGTCTCGCCGTTCGGGCTCCTCCAGGTCCACTTTCGGCTGTCCCGCTTGCGGAAGGTATTCATTATCCTCATATTATTCTGTTCCGCAAACTCTACTAATAACTCTCCCCTGCTATTCCTAGGCCCAAACAATAAAACGCTCCTTTCCTTCGAGCGCTTCCTAACCTTACGCGAGGCCTCCTTACAGCGAAGGACCGATGGAGGAAGCAAGCATACTCTGAACGCTCCCTTCACCCGTCCTCACGTAAGGAGCGGTTGCCGCCATGCCTGGGTTCGAGATTATCTCTTAAAAGCTTTAGGCGAACACCAGAACACCACTATTCAATGAAAAAGGTTGTATCGTCGCACAATCTTTAAGTTGATGAGCTAATATAGAGAAGCGTGGACGCTTTCTTCTAGTTTTGTTTACTAAACCTAAAGAAGTAGCGCATTACAATGCGAAACTTGATGTGCTCCAGCAACGCTGGCACGCCGGCGTCTTGCAACGCCTAGCAACGTCTAGCAATGCTTTCATGACGCACGCGTGACTGAAACGAACATGCCTGGCAAGACGTACTGTGCTCACGCTTCTCCGCAGGTGGGCGACAGTGCGCATGCGGAAGCGAATGCCACGTGGTTAAGCAGTGAGGTGAAGCGCTCGTTCAGGGCAAGGAGCGGCGTAAGGGCGCATGAATGTAGCTTTGGAGCTACCTTATGCTGAGGAAGCACCAAGGAAGCCTTCACCGAGGGCCCCTCAGTAAGGAAGCTTTCAGAGTGACATAAGGTAGCCTCACCGCAATGAAGGCTTCCTTAGTGAGGTAAGGAAGATTTCATTGTTTGGCTCCTTATGCTGAGGAAGTACGAAGGAAGCCTTCACCGACGGCGCCTCAGTAAGGAAGCTTTCAGAGTGACATAAGGTAGCCTCACTGCAATGAAGGCTTCCTTACTGAGGTAAGGAAGATTTCATTGTCTGGCCCCTAGTGCCTATGCCATATTCCCCCACTGCCTTGTCTCCAGCCTGCTTCTTGCCTACCTTGGCATTAAAGTCGCCCATTAGTATAGTGTATTTAGTTTTCACTCTACCCATCGCCGATTCCACGTCTTCATAGAAGCTTTCGACTTCATGGTCATCATGACTGGATGTAGGGGCGTAGACCTGTACAATCTTCATTTTGTACCTCTTATTAAGTTTCGCAACAATACCTGCCACCCTCTCGTTAATGCTATAGAATTATTGTATGTTACCAGATATATTCTTATTAATCAGGAATCCGACTCCTAGTTCTCTTCTCTCCGCTAAGCCCCGGTAGCACAGGACGTGCCCGCTTTTTAGCACTGTATAGGCTTCTTTCGGCCTCCTAACTTCACTGAGCCCTATTACATCCCATTTACTGCCCTCTAATTCCTCCAATAGCACTGCTAGACTCGCCTCACTAGATAACTTTCTAGCGTTAAAGGTTGCCAGGTTCATATTCCAATGGCGGCCTGTCCGGAGCCAGTGATTCTTAGCACCCTCTTTATAGCGTACCAAAGATACACAAGCAAGGTGTTCCTATGCCGCCCATTGTTGACTGCACTAGCTCACCTCTGTAAAAGCTTTCCGGATTCTTACACCGGATCATTTCGCCGCTCTTTGAAAAAAGCGGTGCCCATGTACGCAATTCAGGCGACATTATTGAAGAGATACGGTACGTCTTGGTTTCATTTGATGTCAAGTAACTATTCACAAGCGTTCCAGTAAAACTGGCTGTAGAGGTTTGCACCGCTGCCCTCGAAGCTGATGGGTCGCGGACCGATAGGTCTCCGATTGATGTTTTAGACCTGTGCCGTCTCCTTAGGTTCTGTTTGTCGAATACGTACTTCGTCTCCAAACAGAATTTTTACCTGCAAACGCATGCTACGGCTATGGGTGCATCTATATCAGTTTCTGCTGAGAATTTGGTCATGGAGGATGTCGAACGTCGGGCGTTTGCATCTTTTACCCCTTTTGCAAAGGTTTTCCTGGGATATGTAGATGAGTGCTTCTGCATATTTCACAAGGATGCTCTCGCTGCCTTTACTCCTCGCCTTAACAGCGTGGAACAGGCGATTCAGCTTACTGCCGAGCAAGAAGCATACGCTTGTCCACCGTTTCTTGATGTTATTGTCAAGCGCGGTGGCTGTGGCCTTTCTTTTAACGTCTACAGGAAGCCCGCACATACAGGTAGGTACCTGCGTTTTAACTCAGTACATCCGCTTTCACAAAAAAGGTCCGTTCCTGCAACATTGTTCCAGCGAGCAAAAACCATTTGCGCAAAACAGGAGGACTGCACGGGTCATATTGGGAGCATCTGTGAAGATTTAAGAACCTGTGGCTACCTTCCGTCCTTTTTGTCCACGGTTAGGACAGAAGTTTCACTCTCAGAAAGACAGCGTTCTTCGTCGTCTTCGAAGAAGTGCGCTGCCATTCCATATGTCCCTGGCACAAGGGAGACCATTGCTCGTATCATGCGCCGGAACGACGTTAAAATTGCGCATGTGCCGACCCGCAAGCTAAGAACCCTTTTATTAAGCGTAAAAGACGAATTGCCAAAGGGAAATTTTCCCAGTGTAGTCTACGCCATAACGTGCAAGCACTGTGATTACAAGTATATCAGCGAGATAGGTGACCTCAAGGAACGTGTGAAACCTTACGAGTAAGACGTCAAGAAACGACACGTGGCCTCGAGTGCCCTTGCTGAGCATGTGGAATCTACAGGCGACAATATTGACTGGGCAAGTGCGCGTGTCCTTACCAAGAACAAGCAGCTTGCGCCATTCCTGCATCTAGAATCCTTGCACATGCAGACCACGGCGCCCACGCTGAATAGGCAAGACGGAACCCTTCCGACGGTGTACACTCGCTGCTTGCGTCATGTACTGAAACGCACTTAAATACGTTGTATCTCTGCTATGGCTTTTGTTGTGAAGAGGGCTCCCGTATGGGGAGCCGAAACGTCATTTAATTTTCAGTTATCTTGGTCGGTACATCTTTTCGAGCTTATTCATGAAGCTTCAAGGGCGTGCCGCATGCTGTACCTGCGAGCGAAAGCGTAGGGAGGAGGGGGGATAGGTGAGCCGACGATGGTGTGCGCAAGGAAGAGGGCAGGAAGTGAGCCGCCTTTCGTCGCGCGCATCGGGAAGTGTAGAGGAGGGGAACGGACCTCAGGATTCTGAGATCTGTGATTGCGCGTCATGTTTATTTGGCTTGTTTGAGACATTATAGACAGTGCCTTTTGTTTAGATACGTAGATTTATTGGATACTTATACGTATGTTTAAATATCTTGTTGCGAACTTTTATGTATACATGCAGTGAACTTTGTTTCCAGTAACACTTTGTTGCCCTTTTTCAGGCTGTATATTCGCATTAGAATATTCCATTTTATCTTCGCATTTCTAATGTATAATTTGCAGAACTACTTTTTATAAGTTCTCTCTGTTGCGAAGATAATTTTGGTGCAATTACTCTCAATACACTTCCGTTGACAGCTGCTTCTGCGCAATAGGTTGGAACGAAGGACAGCGTAATTGAGATTTTTCCCTAGCCTTTGCATATGTACAAAAACATAAAGAAGGTCCTTCAATTTCAAAGTTTCAATAAACTATTTGTCCTCACCTTGTTCATTTCATGAACTTCACGTTTTTGATACCAGCGGCATGCACTACTTTGGTGGTTTTGAACTGATATAGTTCTAGAGCTCGGGTGATGTTTTCTTTTAAAGAGACAAAAAAGGTGGAAGCATTGCTATCAGTTACTTCTGGCACAATTTCTTGGGACATACGAATATATTCTTTTATGAAAAAAATACATATCTAACATGTCTTGAGAGTGCGTAGCAGTCAAGAATTCGTTTGCAGCATCTTTGGCAATGGCAATGCAGTTATCATTGATGTATTTAATCCCTAGAGAAATTCTTTAAGGAGCAGGCCAAGCTGGAACCAATGTTATGCCAATGCAGCAGCCATCGTGCTGCCAGCGTAGCACCAGCGTTGAGCCATATCGTTGCCATTATTAATGCCAGCTTTGAGCCAATGCCCTTTGCATGACGAATATTCTAGATACGCTGGCTTTAGAGCACGCACACATTCTTACCGCAAACCTTTTTTTTTGTAGCAATTGTCCCCCTTACCGTCTTCCTCAATAGTAGCTAGGAAAGCTCGACAAAAAGATGTCAAGAAGCAGAAGCCATATATGCTTGCAAATAATTATAAAAGAATACTGAAATTGACGTTTATGACAGTTTATTTGCGAATAAATTTTCACAAAGAGGCATTTTCCGTGGACCTAGATGGGTGACGCTCGGTTATCTTCAAACAGTTTATTTACAGGCACTGCCCTCAGGATAGGAATTGGGCAAGGTGCCGAGGACGGTGGGCTGGCCAGGGGTTTCAGGGCAGGGAGCTGACGTCGGTAGGCAGGTTGGACAGTGCTTGGATGACGGCGGGCTGATCAGGCGCCCGAGGACCACGATAACGCGGTGGTTTCGTTGATATTGCTACCATATCCCATAGCGACTTCACCTTTACTTGGAGGAAATGCTTGTACTGTAAAATAAAAAGAAACATTATCAGAGATGTTGGTGTGACAAATGTATGTGGCAGCGTTTTCATTTGAAAAATCGCCATACTGCAACAATATTATAAGTCTGAGCAGAGAGTTCGAAGGGGTGAATCAAGAAACTTTCTTGCAAGAGATTTGTCAGGTAACACTTATTAATATTTCGACATATATGGCATATCTTGTACAAGGTGTAACGTAATATTTAGAACAGACATAAATGCGCAGTATCCGTCCGCCTTGTTCACAGCCCACACCTAGTCAGCGTAGCACTTTATAATTAAACAATTGCAGCAATACCTGCTACAGCACAAAAAGCCTAGTTTCAGACTGTGTAGACAAAATGCGGCCTTCGTGCGAAATTTTTAATGTGGAAACCGAGAAGTTCCGTCAGGAAACACTAGTAAAAGAGGCATTTATTATACGAAAAGAAAGAAATACTGTCGGCTGGAAATGATGCTTGACCTATAACAGTGAGAAGAAGCGTGGTTCCTCGGTATCACTAGCAGGATCAGGCCGCGCGCGTGGCTTGATAAAATCATAGACCTGGAACTTGGGTGAAATTCACAGAGATTTACACCTGGTTCTACTCCGGGCACTATTCAAAGGCTGAAAATAAAAAGAGCTATGTAATTACAGGCACTCTACATTAGCCAGGCCTGTTTCAGTAATATATATATACCGCGTGATATTGCTTGGGTGATATTGCTCCTTATAAAACTTATAACATGCGCAAGAAAAATGCACTCACCATTGTAAGATCCATGCTTCTGTGTATCCGAGTTCATCCCACATCGAAGACGGTGGCCACGAGCGCCGACTTTTTTTGTAATTGTTGTTTCGCCTATATTAATTCTAACACTCACAAAAATTCGTGGCCGCATTGCTGCGTATTTCAAGATGTAGGCTTCTCAGTAGGAATGACGACCGCAAGTGAGCATTTTTCACGAGAGGAGTGCGCTGGCAAGAACGGACAAGACGGCAAGCACTCAGGCGGTGTGCTAGCGACGCATAGAAGGAAAGAGTGAAAGGAAAGGGTGAACGAAGAATATGGCGTAAACGCCACCTTCCCCCGCTGGACCTAGCCCGACCGCGTTTTGGGGTGGCAGCGACGGAGGGCGACAAGGAGGACAATAGTGACCCCGCCGCTTTCCCCCATGCTTCCGAGAGCACACAATTCGACACAGCAGCTTATGGCTGTCTGAACGCTTGACTGATAGCATTGACCAGGCTCACGTGGGTGCGTGGGGAGAAGCAAGTGGGGGCTGACGGACGGAAAGCTAGGCCGAAAAAAAATATACGGAATGCGCCGTGCCTACTAAACCAAAGACAAGAGGTTGTTGACACGCAAATGCCAAAACGTGCAATTAATTTTTTTTTCTGCCAAGGGCATTCATACAAGGAGCTTACTGCACATGCACGAACAAACAAATATATTAGAATAGGAGCATGATGATTATGTCGCTGCAACATGCCATGCATGCTAAACAAACAAACAAAAGTTTCACTAATGCATATGCGCTCCATCTCGATGCAATATAAAACGGTTCCATCAGCTCTGAGGCACTGTAATTCTCGATTCGCCTCAGAATCCTGACCCACCAAAGCCCCGGAGCGTGCATGCAAAATATACAATGCGCAGGCAAATTCGCAATACTGTTGCTTCTTATGGAAAGCTCATGTTCTTATTCACGATCAATAAAGCAGCGGGTAAATTTATGCGACTTCCCCTGCTTGCTACGTGGTACACTGGCTTTTCTCTTTAGGGGACGCATTTCGGTAAAGGAGAAGTGCAAAAATGGCGGTATACCATGCATGAAGTTGACATGGGAGAACAAATTTCTGGTTCCTGCGCAGTGTGCCTGTGATCAGTGCGTTAGTTTTCAAAACACGTTGTTCAATCTCAGCAAGTCGTAGAGCACTAAAAGCTGACAAGGCGAAAATTGGCTTATTACGGGCCAATGTCCTCCAAAGAAAGCCAACTAGTAACCCATATTGGCAAATCCATACGAAAGTCGGTCCAATAATTCCCGCCTTGTTGAACGGCAGTGCCAATATTGTTTACTGACTGTGTAATGTGGGCCAACATTGGATCTCTATCAGAATGGCACAGCCGATATTGTTTACTGACTGTGTAACGTGGGCCAACGTTGGATCTCTATCAGAATGGCACAGCCAATATTCGCGCCACGCTGTTAACCTTAGGCCATCATTGGGCCAGGAATCAGAATGGCACTGCCAATATTGGAACCACGCTGTTAATCTTAGGCCGTCATTGGGCCAAGAAGTGCCAATATGTTTCCAACGTTGGCCCAACCTGACGTGCCGCCTGGGGAGGTTAAGCTTTGGTAAAAATCATGCGTGCTGCAAATATGATGCCAGGTCGCTTAAGCCCATTTTGAACTATAAATCCGGTCATTCAAAGGTAGTAAAGCGCGCTATAGCGAAGACAATCCTAAATGCTGCATTAAAGAAGTCATGTTTTCATATGTCGAAGGTTGCCTCTTCTGATAAGCTAAATCGTTTACTGGACGTTGTTTACCCCGAAGTGATTATTTGATCTGTGAGTGAAAGTACGGTTCGTAGCATCAAGAGTATAAATTAACAAGGTGGCAAAACTAAACTAGAATAAAAAGAAACACAGTAGTGCCGCATGTACACAAGTTGGCGCATGGGCTTAAGAACGTCGTTTCAAGGTACAGCAGTGATATTTGTTTTTCTCATAAACATCAGAGATGTTGCATATGCCCATTGGTTGATAATATGCTGAAGGATAGGCAAGTAAAGGGAAAGTGCACTGTAAAGTATGTGAACAGGCACATCAATATTGTTAAGCAGGTTGTATGTGCCATTCTATTATCCTGTGGTAGAGGGTACGTGGGGCAAACGAAGCGCCGTGTAAATGTTCGACTTAGAGAGCATAAGCTATCTCTTCAAGGTGTTGCGCCGCTTCATCTCCCGTAGCAGTGTAAGTCGTGCGGTTGTTACCCTTATTAAAAAAATAATGTCATTTTTAAACACGGGAGCCGTTTTACAAGGGAAATCGCTGAGGCTTACAACATAAAGATTAATGACGAAGCATCTAGAAGCGAACCATCTATCGCTCTTCATGACAAGGAACTGCGTGACCTGTGTCGATTTTGATTATGCGTCACTTGGTCAGAGTTATCTTGATGTATCTGTGTCTCGTGCATGTCATGGTTGTGTACTTGCAACTATACGTATTGTTACAATTTAAGGTGCGTTTACTTAAGGATGAATTGATGAAAGGGGGCCGCGCCGACACGGAGCCGCTGGAAAGACAAGCGCACTTCGTTCTCCTGTTCCTCCGTTCTTCCTGTAGCTTTAGCGTAACACTTCTCCCTTCACAGACGAAGCCCGTTGGGCGAGTAACTGTTGCGTCCACTCGGAGTCACGGGAATGTCATTGTTTCAGGTGGGCGACGTGAACAAGGTCGGCAGCCATTAGAAACGAGACGCGCAATCGAATAGGTCACATCACTTAGGCGATTGGTGATGACGAAAGGCCCGGTGTAACGATCCAGAAACTTCTGGCGCAGGCCGCGCTTGCGAAGTGGTGTCTAAAGCCATACTATGTCCCCTTTGTCTTACGACACATTCTTATGCGTCGTAATGGTAGCTGATCTTAGAGCGGTCCTGGGATGCCAACGTACGGAGCTGAGCTATTCGGCGAGCTTCCTCAGCGCGGCAGAGAGTCTAGGCAATAGAAGAGTCCACATGAGCAGTAAAAGGTAGAACGGTGTCATGGAAGCTGCAGGGTCATCTGATATAAAGAAGATAGAAAGGACTGCAGCCGGTAGTTTCAAGCTTTGCAGCATTGTAGGCGTATGTGATAAAAGGCAAGATATCATCCCAATTTTCGTGCCTGGAATCGACGTACATCGAAGGCATGTTGGTCAAAGGTGTATAGTGCGCTCTACGAGGTCATTTTCCTGCGGGTGATACATGGTCGCGTGGCGAAACTGGCAAGTACAGAGACACAACAGCCCTTCGACTACGTCGGCCACGCACTGACGACCACGATCGCTCACAATAACGCGAGGGGGCCCATGACGCAGTATAATGGAGGACAGCAGGAAGCTCGAAACATCAAGAGCCGTGGCCGTTGGCATCGCTGCGGCTAAAGCATAACGCGTCAGATGGTTGACGCAGACTATAATCCAATGGTTGTCGTTTGTTGAGCGCGGTAATGGGCCGAGAAGCTCTACTCCAACCATTTCGAAAGGAGATAATGGTGGCGCCAAGGGTCATGGAGTCCGATCGGAGCAGTATTAGGGGGCTTGAATTGCTGGCACTGTTACAACTCGCCACATACTTTTTAATATCCCATCGCATACTTGTGAAGTAGAATGGGCGATGAATGCGGTAGTATGTTTTGGTGAAACCTAGGTGCCCAAGGGGTCGAGTCGTCGTCCATAGCACGAAGCACGTGGGTTCCCAAATTCTTAGGTATCCCTAAGAGAAGGCGGGCGCCATCAGTCGCATAATTCTTCTTGCAGATCAGGCCATGTTGGATGACAAAGGGATTTTTACCTCTTGGTGGAGCAGCTGAGGCGAAGAGGGCATACAGGCTGCGTGGCCAGGTCAGGAAAACGAAGTGGCAATCCAAGTGGCCAGGTCGGGATAAAGGATGTAGTCGACGGCGGCCAGAAACTCATAGAAATTTTTGGCGTCACATGCACTTGTTCGTAGAGGCAGCCTCGAATAACAGTCGGCGTCCGCATGATGTCGGTCACTCTTGTAACGGACTGCAAAGTCAAATTCCTGCAAACGTAGCGCCCATCGAGCAAGGCGGCCTGACGGGTCGCGGATACCAACCAACCAACATAGTGAATAGTGATCAGCAACGATCGTGAAGCGGTGCCCGTAGAGGTATGGGCGGATCTTCTGGACTGCAAAGACGACAGCGGGACGCTCATGCTCAGTGACGGTGTAATTCTGTTAAGCTTTGCTAAGCGAACGGCTAGCATAGGCGATGGCATGCTCGACGTCACCAAAACGCTGGACGAGGACGGCGTCGAGGCCGATTCCACTCGCGTCGGTGTGCTATTCTGTTGTGGCAGAGGTGTCAAAATGGCGAAGTATGGATCCGGAAGAGGGCAGGAACTTCAGTTGACGAAACGAGGATTCGCAATTTTCTGCACAGGTGAAAGGGTTATCCTTGCGCCGCAATGAAGTGAGAAGGTAGGCAGTATCGGCAAAGTTGGGCACAAAACGTCGGAAGTACGAGCAAGGACCCAAGAAGCTCCTCAGCTCACGTTGTGACTGCGGTTGTTTAAAGCCGCTAACTGCACCGACCTTCTGTGGGTATGGTCGCACCCCCTGCTTGCCCACTAGATGTCCAAGTATTAGCGCCTCTCGTTGGCCAGAGTGACATTTCCTGGAATTGAGGCTAAGGGCAGCTTGTTGATGGCACGTTAGAACAACGTCCAGTTGATGGTTCTGCTCTGCAAAAGTGCGGCCAAAAATGTCGACGTCGTCTAGATAGCACAAACCTCCCTTTCAGGCCGCACAGTACCGTGTCCATAAAGTTTTATATGTTGCAGGCGCTTTTCCCAAACCAAACGGCATGAGGTTGAATTCAAACAAGCCTTCTAGTGTCACAAAAGCGGTTTTCGCTTTGTCAGCGGAATGCATGGGTATCTATCTGCCAGTAGCCCGATCGGAGGTCTACAGATGAAAAACAGGTTGCGGAATGAAGGCAGTGGATAACGGCATCAATCAGGGGAAGCGAATACACATCGTTTTTCGTCACAGAATTGAGGCGCCGGTAGTCGACACACAACCTCCAGGACCCATGTTTCTTTTTCACGAGAATGACCGACGCAGCCCAAGGACTAGAGGAATCTTGGATGACGCCCTTGGCTACATGTCGGCGACCTGTTGAGCGATGATCTAGCGCTCTGGCGCGGACACGCGTTAAAGCCTGATGGGATGCGTGGACCCCGTTGCGATCCTGTGGCGAGCCCGCGTAGTTGGAACGCGAACTTTGTTAGCGTTCTGCGCGAAATCAAATAATGACGCATGCTTGCTCAGGACGCTGACCAGGGCTTGACGCTTCTCTGAAGATAGTGACTTGTTTAACATTCTTAAAAAAAAGGTAACGAGTCTTCAGGGACACCGTTGTCAGCCCCGTGCTCTCAGGATTCGTGTGACTTGTCATCAGTTAACGCGCCTATGCTGAGACTCGTATGCACTTCAAAAGAGGCAAGTCGCATAACACTGGGTAGCACAACAGACTGGGAGGCTAAATTTGACACCCACAGTGTAGTTCTTCAGCAGGCCACAGAGAGGACGCATCGAGGTACGAGCACACTTTTCTGCACAGCCATCGTAGGCTCAGGCTCAACAATTGCATCAAATGTATCGGCGTCGACACCGCAGGAAGCAACTCGAACTCTGGATAAGGAACGTGCCGGTAAGACAGCATCTTCAATGACGACGAGAGCGCGTGAACAGGTAACAGGTTGGTCGGCAAGAGGAGAGAGGAAAAGGTCGCCGGTACCGCAGTCAAACGTGGCACCGCACTGTTGTAGGAAGTTGAGGCAAATTATTACGGTGTGAGTGGATTAAGCAAGCACTGTCAATTCGGCTTGATGCACGTTATCGGAGAAATAAACGCTCGCGGTGCACACACCAATAGGACGGAGCAACTCTCCACTCAGAGCACGAAATGCGTAAGCATTATCCCAGCGAAACATCACTGAAATCAAGGCTGATAACGGAGACACTCGCTCCTGTGTCCATAAGGCCAACGAAGGAACATTGTCCACTAAAACACAAATCTTGTTATGACACATGGTGACTGGCGGTGGAATAGGGGCGTGTAGTTGATGATGACAGGACGAGCGCGATAACGCTTGTCCTGTCTGCTTCTAGTCTGTGTCCGTGTCACTTCGCGCTACAATCCAAGACCTTGCACAACGTCAACACTTACTCGATGTACGTACGTCGTGCAGGTTTCGCCGGGAACTTGGGCTCGCTGCATTACGGTTTGCTCTGCACAATTATTTTTAGCTGCCGGATCTCCGAAGCAATTCCTGATTTTGTCTACGGACTTCACCCACGTCGGCATGCTTTCTTCATGGTTTTCAAGCGACACAGACGCGGTTCCCATGAGGAAGAAGGCAACGTTGTTAAGCTGGGCGGTGACATTCCAGCCATTGAACCGACTTGCGCGTTAGTAAAAGCTGAGCCATTCGTCCACGTCTTCCCCGGCTTTTCCGGCGCAATTTGGTGGATGTAGGGCTGCCATGGGTAGCTGGAAGAAGGTGGTGGGTTGTCGCCGTCTGAAGCCATCTGTGTTGGCACACCAGCAATTGGGCGAATTTGGCGAAGCTCCCTCCATGCATTGTGCTTCTGCGGGCGGTTCGTCATCGTTCTTCGAGGGCGCCGTTGTTTTACCATACACGACCCACCAAAACTGTTACGATGGGATGCGGTTAATTAAAGATGAATTGATGAAAAGGACCGCCCCGACACCGAACCACTGCAAAGACAAGCGCACCTCGTTGTGCTCTTCCTCCATTCTTCCTGTAGCGTTAGCGTAACAGTCTGTTATACATACCTTCAATACAAATATCAGTTGAGAGTCAGCGCTGTATCACCGTTTTATACTATCCTTTTGTCCATGTCTTGTGTCGCGCTGTAAGGACCCTTACAATAAATTCTAACCGACTGGCCCAACTTCCCATCTGGATGTTCTCAATGAAATTTGTAACCTGGCAGCCAGTATACTTGCCATCAAAAATCGACTCCTATTCACCGTCGAGTTCTCTCACAGAAACTACTAAAGCGGTAGTTGGGGCTGTACAAAGTTTTCCGACGCCTGAGTGACAAATACGAGGCTGTTGCTGACGCTCCGCATGGCTCGAGGTGTAAACAGCATGTATACTAGATGTTGTGGTCCGGACAAAGCCCTACGTTTTGGAGTGAATTCACAGCACTACAATGGTGTGCATACGCTGGAAACGTGACTAGAGCATAGCGATGATCATTGAAGAGTGGCTTGGCTTAACGACCTGCCAAGAAGGAAAATGGTGCGAGCAAACTAGACAGTACCCTCTCTGGGGGTGAAGAAAGTTGGTGCGTCGGCTGGCTGTATATAGCGAGAAATATAGGGCGAATAATATTTAAAGGGAAGGAAAACGGAGTGGTTGGCCGGAGGAACGTGCCTTTGGCCTGCCACTACACGTAGGGCACGAGGAGAAAACAGGAAAGTAGAGGAGGAATTACGATGGGAAAGCCCTGTGCGATAAATCCAACTAGATCAGTGCTCCTAGCAGCGCAAGAAAACGTATACTATAAATATATAGGCACAAACACTACACGACAATATAATACGGGGTGATCATTTTTAAGTTTTGCGGAATATTTAAAAGTCGCGTGTTGCAGATAACAAAATTCTTGTCCTTCGGCAGCATTATTCAGACAGACGAATATTACTCGCACGGGAAATCGAAATATATATTCAACTAATTCAAAAAATGACTAGCTCTCCTATAATCGAGAGTAGATGTCAGCCTCAAATGAAATCCGGGAAAGCAGATTTGATGGAGATGATACTAGCCACAATCTGAAAATGGGTGTGTTGCATGTTCGCAACGGCACACCACACCCAACCACACCCAACCACACCCCACCACAACCCACCACACCATACTGCGCACTGGCCCACATGGACACTGCCCAGCTAGAAGAAGAAAAGCCTCTGGAAGAGGCGCCACGCAGTGTGCCGCCATCTCTCGAGGCGAGGCAAAACCCGCACCGCGGAACTCACGGTCCACTGGCTTTCGAACGAGCACAGGCAACCCTGTCTCCGCGAGAAACGACGACACTGAAGTGCATGGTGCCCTGTATCTGCCGTTTGAACGTGGCAATGGGAAATGACAAATAAAATTTCTGCGTCCTAGAAGTTACAACTTGAGATATATTGTGAACAAATGCTAGGAAGAACTCGCAAGCAATACTTTTTGTAACTCGTTTGAGCAGTAACTAGCATGTGTAGTGCGATACTGTACGGAAGGGCTGCGGGCCCGAGACCACATTTTTTAAGTTTTGACTGGATACCCGGATGATCTCGTTTGAGCGCCCGGATAACGGCTCGGGCTTTTCACTCAAGGTCATTTGAACATCGCCGACGACTGGAGCTAAAAGCATTTCATACTTAAAAATTCACTCAATGGTTAGCTTCTAAAACAATTACTTTAAGAGCGCATATTTCAATTTACGAATGTTAGCCGATGTACCCGGCGTGTTCAATTGAAATGACTTTATAGAATGACACCTGTGTGGAGATGTTCTCTATCAAACTCGCTGAAAGAAGGGAAAGTTGTTCCACTTATTTTTAAACAAAACGTTCTTTTCTGCTTTGAAGCACAAAAGTATCTGTAACGCCCGTCTATTTCATTCCGCACTTTCGGAAATAATATATCGAAACTGGTATCATCCGGGAAATTCAAGTGGATACGATTTGCAAACTCACCGGCTACAATTAGCAAATTACAATACGCGCCATAAAGTAATCGATTAGGAAGATAAGTAGTGCATTTCTGTTAATTAGTTGAATGCATGTTTTGATTTCTCGTGCTGGTAATGTTCGCCTTTTTATTAATCGAGCTCAAGAACAAGAATTATGCTATCTGCCTCATGCACTGGCGTAGCCAGCAATTTCTTCCGGGAGGGGGGGGGGGTGCTCACGTTGCAGCTTGGCCTCCTCCTTCAGAGGAAGCTTTAGCTCGGGTGCTCCTATCTACGTAAATACATGTAGACGGTGACTTCATCTTTCTCGGCAACCACTCCTCCAAATTTGACGAGGTTTGTTGTAATTAAAAGAAAAGCTTAAGCTCTACTGACTTCTGGTTTCGAATTTATCATTTCGTTGTCAACTTTTATTAAAAATTGGCAGAAACCGAAAATTTCCGGAAACCAAACTGTTATGTTCGAAACACTGTAAGTCAACAATGAAAAATAATATCACAATTCTGTTAGTCGCATCTAATAGGACATCTACAGCGGACAAAATCGATATCTTACTAATGAAACCCAAAAAAAAAACTTAGTATTATCGACATACGGCTTTTGCAGAACCCTTGTACACCACGTAACCAAGTCATGTAAGGTACAAATTGATATACCGAATTTGTCCACTACGTCTAGTAAAGCAATGAAGGGGGCTAGTTGGTGAACGTTCATGGCTATATTGCGCTCAGTTTTACAAACACGATATTAAGGAAGGACAGGACATGGACGGACGAAGCGCAAACTACCAATGGTTGGTAGTTTGCGCTTCGTCCGTCCACGTCCTGTCCTTCCTTAATATCGTGTTTGTAAAACTGAGCGCAATATAGCCATGTCCACTACGATTCTTATAATAGATGCCGTTTGAAGAATCGCTATATCTCTTCTTGATGCAGAGCTATAAGTTTGTAAACGTCGTGCTTCTATTTTTTTTTTTGCCCTTTCGAATTGTTCAAAATGTCAAAGAAATCAGGCGCTAAGTCGAAATTACATTTCCAACAGATGCTAGAAATTAACGTTCTCTCTCAACTGCAACAAATTTCATTAAAAGCAATCCAGGGGTTATCTCAGAAAAGCATTTCTACGTTTTACATGCATTTGAATAGGCAGCGTCGCAGTTGGGCCCGAGCTAAAGCTTCCTCTTAAACAATTTGTCGACGGATCAAGTACATTATTAACTGCATTGCCATTGAAAAAGATGCTGCAAACGAATTCTTGAACGCTACGAACTGTCAAAACAAGTAATATATGCATTTTTAAAGAAAAACATATACTCGTATTGTGCCAAACATTGTACCCAATATAGCTGATATCAATGATTCGATGTCTTTGTCTATTTAATAAGTGAAAAAATATCACACCATCTTTAGAACAATATCAGTTGGAAAGTAGCAAACCAGTGCATGCCACTGATATGAAAAATGTAAAGGCCATGAAATTAACAAGTTGAGGACAAATATGTTAATGAAACTTTGTCATTCAAGAACCTTGTTTAGATTATTGTACATATGCAACGGCCAGTAAAAAATCCTAATGACTCTTTCATTTATTCCAGTGTATTATGCAGAAGAAGCCGTCACCGTTCGTGTATCGGGAGTAGTTGGACCGAAATTATTGACCCAACAGAGAGCACGCATATACAGCCGTTCTGCAAAATATACCAGGTTGAGTCGAATGAAAGTGAGCCAATGCGAATATATGACAAACGGGGTACTTTATTTAACAGTAGTCTCCAAAAGCATTTAGACATTTGTCCTATTGACTAATGAGTCTGGCGATTCACGTCTCATAAAACCGCTTCGATTGCTGCTTCAAAAAATCTGCAACTGACTCTTTCACGTCATCGTCCGACACAAATCTGTTTCCCTTGAGCTGTTTTTTAATTTGTCCCAAAATGTGGAAGTGGCAAGGCGACAGGTCTCAGCTGTATGGCGGATGTTGCAGAGTTTCCCACTTCAACTTTACCAGTTTTGTAATAACCACATCAGCCACGTGGGGACGGGCATTGTCATGGAACAATTAAAAATTAAATTATGGGGTTTTACGTGCCAAAACGATTTTCTGATTATGATGCACGCCGTAGTGGAGTACTCCGGAAATTTCGGCCACCTGGGGTTCTTTAACATGCACTTAAATCTAAGTACGCGGGTGTTTTCGCATTTACACGGGTGCTTTCGCAGCCGCCGTAGCCAGGATTTATGCTCAGCTGCCCAACACCATAGTCAATTTCCCATGTCATTTGTTCTTGATTGCGGCACGCAGCCGATCCGGCGTTTCACATTATGGGAAACGATTGATAGTCTCTCTAACTTTAGCAAATTTTATCGGTAATGGCCCCTGACGATCGAAAAAAAAGTAAACAACACCTTTCCGGCGGAAATGACGGCCTATGCTTTCTTTGGGGGTGGTGAATTCGAATGTTTCCATTGTAACCTTTGCCATCGTGTTTCAGCCTCGTAGTAGTGCCACCATGGTTCGTCCTCGATGACAATTGCAGACAAAAGGTCGTCACCCTCATTGTGATACCAGATCAGATGAGTCAAGGCAGCGCAGAACACCTTCTTCTGGCGGTCACGAGATGTTCATGAATTATGGTGTGAGGCAAACCGTGACTGATATTCACACGCTCTGCCAGTTCATCTATTCTTACCCTCCGTTCTTGTCTCATCAGCTCATCAACCTTGGTAATTTGCCGGGGGTGATTCCACGGTGGCTTTGGCCCGGTCTTGGATCGTCTTTGCAACTTGCACGTCCTTCTTTCAACCGTTTGCTGCAACTCTTCACAGTGGCCAATGAGATGTTATGTTCAGCGTACACGGCAGCCATACGGCGACTAATTTCTTTTGTCGGAAACACCTCCAGCTGGTCAAAAACCTCGCGGCACTACGCTGCTCAACCTCTGAAGCGTTCATTACGTCACGCAACCATGTTCAACCCAGTGTATAAGAGCATTAAAGAACACTAACCCTCAGACCTGCGTCTTACTTTTGTAAATGCGAGGTGCCTGTGTGCTACGCGCACGCCTCGCAGACAATGAACCGAAACATTATTGCTCGAGGTGGGTAGGCTCACTTTCATTTGACTCACGCTCGTTTATTAGAAATGCGAAGATACAATGGAACATACAAATCCTTGATAAAGGGCCAAAAAGTGCCACTGTAAAGAAAGTTCACTGTACGTATACACAAAACCTTGCAACAAGATATTTAAATATACGTATAAGTCTCCAATAAGTTTACGTATCTAACAAAAAGTCACTGTATATAATGGGTCAAACAAGGCAAATAAACATGTTGCCCAATCAGATTCACAGAATCCTAGATCCCACCGCCATTCATCCACTCTCCCCAATGTATCGCACGCGACGGAAGGCGGCGCGCTTGCTCTCGCTTTTCTCCTTTGAGCACGCAAGACTGAGCCACCATCATCGGCTCACCCATTCCACCCGCCCCCCATATTCTTTCACTTGCACATACAGCATGCGGCGCGCGGTCCGGACGTTATTGCCCTTAGACATCATACGAAACATGAGGGCGACGGCGACAGCAGGAATGCGCCTGGAGTGTTCATATAATTGCTATCGCAATAATATAATAATAGTATCCGGCAACTGAAGCGTGCCGTGGCCGATTACTTTCTGCAAAAGAAGACGTATCAAACTGTCACCATGCGACAATTCGCTGCGCCGCAACAATTTATTTTTTTCATTTGTGGGGCGAGGGCACCGAAATGAAAAAAAAAACGCGAAGGAGAATATGTTCGCCACAATCCAATGACTAATTTGGGCACCTAATGTGGTTACCGAATGAATATCAAAGAAAACGTGAGACGCTTGGTCCACCGAGAGCCATGCGCATAGTGCTCGGTATCCTACAACGGCGAGACAAGACTTTCCGGAGAGGTTGCGCTCAAGCGAACGCAGTGAAATCCGTCGAGTCTTCACAGCGATGGCGTTGAGCGACCACTGTTTCTTTTTCTCGCCTGTGAGCCAGGACAGAGAAAAGCAAACGCGCACCGAAGTGCGCCACGCGGTGGTCGGGGCAACACGAGAAAAACGCATGCGCTCTGGCGGGCCTGGCAGCCTGCGGGTGGGGTAGCGAGTACAAAAAAAAAAAAAATTTAAGAGGCTCAATATGTCCTCACGAATAAAAGTCAAAGTAGAAAAAATAAATAACGTAGTTAACCTGGCTGGCTTTAGTGTCTTGACCTGGATGCTATGGCGAGGTGAAAAAAAAATGTTGATATTTTTTGTGCGACATGACGGAACAAATTAACCACCACAACGCTTCGTCTCATCGGATCTTGCTACATGTTTCATCAACTTGTCTGATTGTTTGTTGATTTGCCTTGTCTCGTTGTATGTTCCTATCTAAGACTAGAAAAGTCAATGCACCTTTGGCGTCAAATGTTTATAACAACATTAAACCTACAAACTTTCGCACCTGAATATCTGAAGCACAACTTTGGAAATGTCAATGGATGTTTCGCATCAGAAGCTTATTGATTTATTTCATTTACTTTATTTATTTCCAATATTGTGAGCCCTGCCGGGCTGTTACAGTGTGGGAATAAAGAGCACAAAGTTCACGCAAAGAACGCAGTCAAGTTTTCTTCAAAAGAGTCAACGATGTTATTGCTCGGAAACACAAGAATTCAAGTTATTCCACGCAACAAGTGTCTTGACAAAGAGAGAGTGCATAACGACAACAACTCTTGGCACATAAGGCATTATAGCGTAATTGTGATTAGTTTGTGGTGAAACCCTTCCAGGAGGCTTCAAATACAAATTGGAATTCAGGTTCAGCTTATTGTGATAGAGTTGATATAACAACTTAAGGCGTGCGATTTTCTTGCAACAGCCAACGTAGTGAGACCAGCCCTGACGAGCATGGAGGTTACCGAGTGCGTTTTGTCGTAATCAGAAAAATAAACCTAACCGCCATTTGCTGAATGCGCTCTAATTTATCTGTTATGTATTGTTGATGAGGGTCCCAAATTATACAAGCATACTCTAAATTTGGTGTAAAAATGGTAGTGTATGCCTTAAGTTTAATATCTGGTGCAGCATCTCTCAATTTACGCCGTAACAAACGAAGCTTGCGCTGGGCTAATCCACATATGTTTTCGACGTGTTCATTCCAGTTGAGGTTACTAGTGATTATTACGCCAAGATATTTCAGCTTTGTGGAACGCTTAATTACGTTATTATTTACAGCGTACGAAAACATCAATGGAGTTTTCTTACTCGTAACTGTCATGCAAACCGACTTATCAAAATTGACTTGCATATGCAATTTTTCACACCAGTCATAAATTCGACATAAAGCATCATTTAATCGTTCTTGACCTGAAACACTCTTAACACGGCAAAACAAGAGGCAGTCATCGGCAAACTACCGCACTTCAATCATAGGTTGTACATCAATTGCGATATCATTAATATACAGTAGGAACAAAATCGGACCCAAAACTGACCGCTGAGGTACACCTGATGATACAGGAAGGAAAGAGGAGCACTCGCCATCTATTTCAACAAACTGTTGTCTTTTGTTTAAATAAGCGTGAATCCACTTAATAATTTTTGAATTTACATTATACCCATAAAGCTTTTCAATTAGCTTGCTATGGCTAACCCTATCAAATGCCTTTGATAAATCCAGAGCGATGACATCAACTTGCTCGCGACAATGAGGGCTTCTGCAAAAGTGTGTATTGTTTCCTATAATTGCGTGACAGTTGACAGACGCCTTCGAAAACCATGTTGTTTGTTGTGAAAAATGTTATTCTTTTCAATGTATTCTACTAACTGTTTACTAATTATATGCTCTAAGATTTTGCAAGCCATACAAGTTATGGAAATCGGACGGTAGTTCCCAATGTCTAGCTTATCTCCAGCCTTATAAACAGGCACGATCCTCGCCAATAACCATTGACTTGGTAATGCACCATTTACTAATGACAGAGAAAAGATTTTAACCAAGAAGCATGTAATCCATTCACAGTATCGCTTTAAATACTCATTCGGTATTTTGTCAGGAACAGGAGTCTTTTTTACGTCCAATTTTAGCAACATGTCGACTATACCTTCTTTAGAGGACATGAGAACTTTATGCCCATAAAGTTTCGGAATTTAAATCCATGCGCTCTGTAGATACGGCAGCCTCCTCGCGATTGCGCGGCGAGCCCGTTCGCCATCAAAACTCCTTTGAAGATTTGTGCGCACATGGGGCTCCTGGCGTTATGTGACTCTCGGGGCACGGGCGTTGCCGCGAAATCCAGCCCTAGTTCGCAATGTTCGCGGTGAAATGTCTTTTCCAGCGTGAAAACGACCATTGAAGGCAAAATCCACAAGTATTTCCGGCGCCGGGGGTTCTGTGGTCGACGGTGCATGGACAGCACGAAAAAATTTCGGGGGGGGGGGGAGGCTGGAGCTCCATTAGCCCCCCCCCCTGGTTACGCCCCTGGCCACACGTGATATTCAGTTTTCCAGAAAACGTAAAAATTATCCCCTCGAATAGCTTTATTTCGTTGCCACAATATCATGCAGAACCCACGCACTGTGCAAGCCGGTCAAGCTAGCTAAGTCGTGGCAAGAAGGCAATTAAGACGGCGCATCTCTGCGCGAGACACACAACGGACTTGGACGATGAACACATCCCGCCACAGTTAACCCAGGCGGCAGAGAAGTGCCACAAAGCACTCGCCAACCAACCACAGCATCCGAACCAAAGCTCTCACCCAATAACTGGCGCATTCCATTCGCATACGAGGAGCGGAGGCAAAGTGCAGAGATAAGCAGAGCACTAGCGCAGCTAAAGTGCGATGGCTTGCTCCCCCCACGGAAATGTTCCACGCACTCCGAGAGCAGGTGCGAGGGTGGAGCTGTTTCACGTGGCCAGATTATTTACGTTCCCGCGGTGATTATCACGCGAACTTCACCTCTCAACCGCCATTGCTGCGGCAAACTGATTAAACACGGCGGGAACACAACCATGGCAAGAAGATATGACGCGTTTGCGCCACGTGACTTCCTCTGCACTGCGGTTTTCGCGCGGGAGCAGCTCGAACTGCCCTCGAACTGCTCTGGGAGTCGCCAAACTGCTCCTCTTCTTCAAAGTCAAAGTCAAGGAGTTTATTGAGACAACGTATGGTACAGTTGCCTAGGGCGCAGACCAAAAGGCAAGTGGATGCCTGACAAGGAATCAGCTCCCTTCTTGCTCCCATTCGAGAGGACAAGACATTCAGCGCATAAAATAAACACTAAACGGGATGGAAATACAGAGTGTTTGGTTAACATTGAAACGGGAGTTATTGGATAACAGCGCTCTTACTCCTGTTCACCCATATGGACGCAGATACTCTTCAGAGAGCCTTACTGGGCCACTTTTAAGTGCCCATCATCGTCCACTGCAATGCGCCAATAAAGTTCGCGCTCGGCGACGAACCTGCCCCTCAACTCGGTTGCGCGAGAGTACGCGCCCTTCGCATCAGCGCCTTTCTGTTGCTGAGTGATGTACGGCCACCAACCGCTAACACAACGGCTGAAAAAGCCACGAAAGCCATTCGGTTCGGATGGGGTATTGAACGCGCTCTTTTTTTTAAACAGAACAAAGCCGCTTATGTCCAACTTTGCTAAGGTGGCTTAAAGAACGGACATTCTTTTCAAGATTACATTATTCGACGACATTGTCGTCTCGTGAAAGATGCACTTTCAACACAAATGTTCAATACGGTAAGTCCACTATGATCAGAGATAGAGAGAAAGAAAAAGAAAACGAAAAACAACACGGCGCTAAGCTAGGCGGGTTGTCGAATCGAGATTTGTGCTTTGAACACTCCTGACACCACTGAATCCCATTAAAGTGTCGACGGTGGTCTTCCACATCTGAGTCGTGGTCAGTTCTGACGTTACATGTTATGTTGTGACGTGAACTCGGGCATTTCTTACCGGCGGATAAATTGTTTTATTTCCAGGACAACCTTCGCTCTCGCGTAGCACAGGCAGAGCGCTGGCGCACAAGAGGCCCTTGTTCGCCGACTGCGTTCATTTTGCAATTTATTATCTTTTGTTTTCGTCTAAGTGATTGTATTTGCTCTTTCCGGGCTGAATGATTCTGAAGACAGTTTCTGAATAAAATTCCATTTTTTTTTCTGGTGACTAACCAACCATGTTAAGAAAACATACTCGTCGCCTTTGGCATGGGGTATTCTACTGGTTTTCCTATCCCCGATTCAGAGTGCGCTTAACTTCTTGACGACAAGTTTCTAACAATTTTCACTCATGAAAACGTTAGCTCATAAAGAGAATTAGTGGGAATAATTGTGCTAGCGGCAGGGATCTGTGAGGCTGGCGTTTTACCTGTACGATCCATTGTTAAGACGTCACCTAGTACCGATCATATAAGCTTCAGTAATAAATTTTTAAGGAATAAGTCTCATAGCATTGTTCCATGGTAACTACTGCCTTTACACAGTCGCCATCAACTCACTGAATTCCTAATGACTCGAGCATAGCTAAAATTATACCCATTTTCCAATCGCTGATCGTGCTTCTCCTCTTCATTATCGTCCCCTCTCTTTAACCAGCACTATTTGTAAATTACTCAAGCACATCGTACACACTCAAGTAACCAACTTCTTTGAAGATCATAACCTGATTTTCAAGTATCAGCACGGTTTTTGTAAGGGCTACTCATGCGACACCCAACTTGCCCCGACACCGAACGACATACACGCACCGATAGACGCTGAGTGTCAAGGCGGTGTACCAATTGTAGATTTTTGTAAGGAATTTGACCACTTTCGAACCCATAGGTCGTTGCTTAAACTTTCATGACCTAGCATTCACCCTAACCATGGATCACCGATTTTCTCTCATCCAGAATTCAGTTTACATCAGTTCCCAATTCTAACTCATGTTATGCTGATGTTATGTCTGGAGTTCCACAGGGCAAAGTATATAGACATTTACTTTTTCAAGTCTATATTAATGTTTACCCAGTTGTGTGACATCCAAATCAGACTATTCGCAGATGATTGTGTTTATCGATGTGTATTATGTAACAGTGATAGCCAGTTACCACAAGCTGACCTAGAAGCGATGTGCATGGTATGCGAATTCGGTAAAGCTAATAAATATTTCCAAAATTAAATCCATGTATTTCACCGATGCGCGACGAATTCCAACCACCTACCTCCTTGATAACAGTGCTGTAGAACTCACCACAAGTTACAAGTATCTTGGCATCAATCTTCATTGAAACATATCATGAAATAATTATACTAAGGTTACCGCTGCTTCGAGCCGCCGCGGTTGCTTAGTGGCTATGGCGTTGGGCTGCGAAGCACGAAGTGGCGGGATCGAATCCCAACCACGGCGGCCGCATTGTGATGGGGGTGAAATGCGAAAACACCTGTGTACTTAGATTCAGGTGCAAGTTAAAGAACCCCAGGAGGTCCAAATTATTCCGGAGTCCACCCATTACGGCATGCCTGATAATCAGATCGCGGTTTTGGCTCGTGAAACACCATATCGTCTTTTTTTTTTCAAATTATAGCCTGAAATGCATCGGGAAAAAAAATCATCCACAACCTTACGAGCGAGAGAAAGCTCAACCTAGAAAAGAAAACGATAAAAGTGCTCAAAACACATCAATGACGAATATTGCCGTTGTCAGGAACGGACACCATACTTGTTTTTGCTACCGCCAAATAAAGCGTCATGACGAATATGAAAGGTCAGGCTATTGTGTGCATATGCACACAGCCTAATATACATTAGGCAGAAGTTCGCAGAACAGCAGTAATGTTACTGCATCCCACAGCAGCGCACACCCAAAACGATTATGCACTAAAACTGCTCAATGCGCTTTAACATGATGATGAAGAACGCGCCACAAAGATACAAGCACGCGCCATCCTCGGCTATTAGTTGCGGCCTCTAGCCAATCGGCCGCAACAGCGCCTTCCAACGCCTACCCGCGTCGGCTCAAGCAGCGCAGATAGACATAATTATATTTGCAAGACTGCTACGCCTATATCGTAAAAATTGCGTCTTACATCGGCAAGTGCGACGGCTGTTTTGTGAATCGACTTACGCTTACTATTAGCGCAAGTGCTGAAGTTCGCACCAGTGCTGTCACTACATATACACCTTTTTTCGACTAGAGCACTCGTTTGTGCAGTGGCGGACGTCGCAAGCTTGCTGATATTACGAACAGTTCTAGCTTTGTGAATACGCTTTTTTCGTATGATTTTTCTTACACCAAAATCTGTTCGTAAGTTCGCTGAGCTAATTCTGTCCCTGATACGATGCGTATTGCGCCGAGCGATACGCTTGAACAGTTTGTTGGCAGCTAAAAAATGATCACCGGGAAAAGCAAACGACGTACACTCGTTAATACTCCCACATACCTGGAATGAGGAGAACAGTTGGTCGATATAGAGCCACACGAGTTCCAGCAAGTCTCCGGCGGCAGCGAGTGACATGCCCAGCAGGAACGCGTAGTGGGCGCCGAACAGCGGCACGAGCACGAGCGTCGACTTGAACCACTTCCTGCGGGGCGAACGTTTCGCAACGGTCATCTCGAACGGCACCGATGGCACGCACCGCGAGCGCTAACTTGAAGCGGTCGCTCCATGTTCAAGCATTGCCATCGCAAATAACTACAGCTACTGTTGAGGCGCTTGTACTTAACCTAAATCGTGGATTATCGTTATTGGCGATGCATGCAAACAACGCGGTGCACACGGGGCATATAAGTTCAAGTTCTTCTTTACAGATCAGCATGGATTTAGAAAAGGACAATCGCGTGAAACGCAACTAATCGAATTGACCACAAATATCTTCCTGATAAAGGATACGGACCCACATAAGGATTACATTTGCCCAGATTCCGATAAGGCTTTCGACCGCGTTGCTCATTACCGTCTCACAGCTAAACTTTCACCTTTGAACATTGATTCCCTCGCAGTACCTTGGATAAGGAATTTCTTGTCATTCGGTAAGCAATTCACCGTCCTCGATTATTTTACTTCCAGTATCAGCGGTGTAACATCTGGTGTACCACAAGGAAGCGTACTCGGACCATTACTTTTTTCTGATCTATATTAACGACCTGCCATCCGAATGATCTGAAGTGAAGGCGCGACAACGACGGTCGGCGAAGAAGAAACACGCACAGGGCGCCACTTCCAACAATGTTTAATCAGGAAAAAACACCACTATTTTACACAGGGAGTGCAATCACAGTTTTTCAGTGCGCATTCGCGTTCAAGTAAAGCAGTTTTTTGCGTGATAATGATATTGATCCAACACTTACGCGCTTATCAACTGCGTCAAACATTCTTTTGCCCTCAATTATTTATTGAACCCGTTTGTCATGGCTTCTGGCAACCACCGCGCGGACGTGAAAGTCTGGCTTACATTTGCTATTTCTACAATGAATTGCCAGGTGGCCCTCCATCACATTGTTGACTTTCTTATTATGTTGCCTCAATCTGTCATTGAGTCACTGCTCTGTTCGGCCTACGCACTTTCTACCACAATCTAAAGGAATCTCATAAAAGACTCCTGCCTGAAAATCTACGTATTTGTTATCGTGTTTTGTGTGACAGGCCGGTGCCTTGCGGAAAGAAGGGTTGGTCATTCTGCAGAGCTTAGAGAGCCTGCACGGGGCAGAAAACACGACCGTTACGTTGGCTCATTCGGCAATCTTTTTCAAGTTATGCGGCATGCGGTGAACGTAAGATATGAGTTACTTTGACGCGACCGCGTTAACGAGCTCGTGTGTAGTCGGTGTCGGCGTCGGCCGTGAGCGAAAAATCCCGGAAGGCAATTTATAAATAAAAACAACTTGCATGATGGGCTGGGTGGGAATCGAACCTGGATCTCCGGAGTGTGAGGCGGAGACGCTACCACTCAGCCATGATTTCAATCGTTCAAAGTGGGATAAAAACGCCTCTAATGAATGCGGCGTTGCCTTACAAACGAGTCGTACAAAGTTATACTGCTCTGTATATCGACAATTCTGAGCATGTAAATTACAGAAGTCGCAGTTAAACGCGTAGCGAAGTACGCTTCCGCTACATTTCTTCTGCGCTTTCTGCACACGCAGAGCCGTCTTGCGGCAAACACAGAAGACCCCCTCCTCGCAATATACGGCGCTGCTCCGACAGCTGGCGCGCCACACGCGCATTGGGGCTGTGCGGGGACCGGTACGAGGCGCGTCGCCGCCCGGCCGGCTGTCCGTGCCGATCACGACGTTCCGAGACCTCGAGTTTGGTTCGTTCCGCTTGCTCAGGCGCACGTTTCGTTGCCGCGCCGAACGCTGCGTTGCTCGACGCTCACCGCGTGATTGGTGGGTGCAAAGTCCGATGCTGCGCGCCTCGTAAGTGATCGCTGCGCCTTAGCGCATTCTCTTACACCGCTTGGCGGGTCGACGGGAACGCTGTAGCGTCCCACTCTTGAAGGCGAAGCGTCCCCCAATTTGTTTTTCTTTTTCGCCAGGTGACTTCTGGTCCAGTTGGCAAGTTCGCGACTTTTTCAGGATTGTTTCCACTACGGAAATTATAACAGGTTGTAAGTAGCCCGCCTCTTCCAGTCGGTCACTCTGCTTAAGAAAACTCGCCACAGCACCATGTGGACAGGACTTCCGAAAAAAACATTCAGCAGGTAGATGTTAGCAATGCTGCATTTAACTAGCTTAGAGAGAGAGGAACTAAAAGATAGCAGAGGGTTTACTAGCCCGAGGTTCATACTGTCAACAGACGTGATTACTTGCTAAAAACAATCTAAGATTTAAACACCTGATGGAGGAATCTACCCAAAGTTTTGGGTCACTTCTATGGGAGATAGGATCTGCCTGAAGGTTGTCAATGTTTGACTAACGACCAAGTCGGCGTCAAATAAGTTCTTATCCTCGAAAATTAGGAAGTCAACGAATCTAAAAACTTGGACTACGTCGCTACCCTCGAGACTGCTAGACATGGTTCTGCAAGCACAAGCTAAAGATAAGTCGCTCAAAATTGGAGTTCCACACGAACCTATGCAAACACCGCTCTTTTGCAGGTACAAACGACTGTCCCATTCAATTAGTCATATCATGAGAAGCCAACAAACACTGACACCAAGGACAACATAGGGGAAATTAGTCGGAAATTAATGGAAATCAAAGTGGATGAAAAAACAACTTGCCGCAGGTGGGAACCGAACCCACAACCTTCGCATTTCGCGTGTGATGCTCTACCAATTGAGCTACCGCGGCGCTGTTTCCCCATCCACTTTCTGCAACTGGTCAATAAACCCACATATGCTACCTGAAGGCATCAATGTTGCCGGATTCGAGAAAGTTGTGGGTTCGGTTCCCACCTGCGGCAAGTTGTTTTTTCATCCACTTTAATTTCCATTCATTTATCGTTTATTCATTCCATTTATTAAGCACAACTAATTTTCCCTATGTTGTCCTTGGTGTCACTGTTTGTTGGCTTCTCATGATATGACTAATAAAAATCGGGCCCCTCGGTTAACCCCCTTTCTTCTCGTTTATTACATAACGAGGGCCTCAAATCCGGCAACATTGATGACTTCAGGTAGCATATGTGGGTTTATTGACCATTTGCCTTCAACCAAAAAGATCACGTTCTCGTGACGCCTGCGGCAACAAGGACGTTCCACGTCCGCCGCCAAGGTCTGTGAGTGGTGGCGCTGGATAACACTCCCAGGGTTTACTAGTACACATAAATACCCAAGAAAGTGGATGGGGAAACAGTGCCGCGGTAGCTCAATTGGTAGAGCATCATACGCGGAATGCAAAGGCTGTGGGTTCGGTTCCCACCTGCGGCAAGTTGTTTTTTCATCCACTTTAATTTCCATTAAGTTATCATTTCTTCATTCCATTTATTAAGCACAACTAATTTCCCCTACGTTGCGCTTGGTGTCAGTGTTTGTTGGCTTCTCATGATATGACTAATAAAAATCGGGCCCCTCGGTTAACCCCCTTTCTTCTCGTTTGCACCATTCAATGTAAGTCGAAGCCAAGTAAAGTTCGAGCATAGCCAAGAATTTGTCTTCCGGAATACCCGCTTCATTCTGAAATGACAGGGAGTCGTAACTGTCAATGCCTTCCTGGATGCACCGAAGCAATTCTGCTTTTTGCATGCTATGATATAGATCTTTCAGATCTACAGATAAGGCCTCTAATTCTGCTACTGTCTTCCTTGACAAGTATTCAACTGCTTGTGCAGAATCTTTTACCAGGTAAGGGTTGTATACTGTTAGAAGCTTCAGCCTTTCTAACAGAAAAGCAGCTGAATACTTCTGCCACGTATTGCGCTCCGACATAGTTACTCTTAAAGAGCAGTTATCCTTATGGGTCTTGGCGCTGAAGAAGACCTCGAGAGTGTACACTTGGTTGTTTCTAATGTCCCTAGCTAATTTTGCAACAGGTTCATTTTTTCGCACAGCTTCTTCTCTTCACATTTCAACTTATTGAGTGATACATTATGTTGACAATAAAAAAAAAACAGCATTTAAGGCTTCCAACGCGTTCACCTTGTATATCTATCGTGGAAAGACGGCAAACCCGCTTTCCTTGTCCGAGAGAACGCCAGACGGTTAATGGTGGGGCGGCCGGGGTCACACTCGTCCCATAGGAGAACATCCACACTACTTGAACCGCACCTATCCATCTCACTCACGGGAGCCAAACTGGATACTTTTCGCACTAGGGAAAGCTTTTCCGGAGCTGTGGTCGGCGGCTTCATGGCAAACTTCTGCAGAGCCACGGCCCATAAAGATAATTGACCTTAAAGAGTAATTGTGTCGGAGTGCAATACGTGGCAGAAGTGTCTAGCTGCTTTTCTGTAAGAAAGCCTGAAGTTTCTAACAGTAGACGACCCTTACCTGGTAAAGGATTCTGCACAAGCATTTGAATACTTGTCAAGGAAGACAGTAGCAGAATTAGAGGCCTTTTTCTAGATCTGAAAGATCCATACCATAGCATGCAAAAAGCAGAATTTCTTCAGTGGGTCCAGGAAGGCATTGACAGTTGTGACTCCCGGTCATTTCAGAATGAAGCGGGTATTCCTGAAGACAAATTCTTGGCTATGCTCGAACTTTACTTGGCTTCTACTTATATTGAATGGGACACTCGTTTGTACCTGCAAAATGGCGGCGTTTGCATAGGTTCATGTTTAGCTCCAATCTTGAGCGACTTATTTTTAGCTCAAGCTGGCAGAACCATGACAGAATCCTCGAGGGTAGTGGCGTAGTCAAAGGTTTTAGATTGGTTGACGACTTCGTAATTTTTGTAGATCAAAATTTCTTTCACGCCGACTTAGTCGTTAGTCAAACATTGACAACTTTCAGGCAGATTCTATCTGCCATAGAAGTGACCCAAGAACTTCCCGTAGATTCCTCTATCAGGTTTTTAGATCTTAGATTGTTTTTAGAAAGTAACCACCTCTGTTGGGAGTGTGAACCTCGGGCTAGTAAGCCCTTTGCTACCTTTTAGTTCCTCTCACTCTAAGCTAGTTAAATGCAGCATTGCTAACATGTGCCTGCTGAATGTTTATAAATATTCCTGTCCACGTAGAGCTACGGCAAGTTTTCTTAAGAAGATTGACCGACTGGAATAAGCAGGCTACCCGCAACCTGTTCTAGTTTCCGTAGCGGAAACAACCCTGCAGAAGTTGCGAAGTCGCCAACTGGACCAGGAGCCACTTCGCGAAAAAGAAAAAGTAGCTGTCATACCCTACATACACCGCATGTCGCCTGACCTGAAAAAGATTGCCAAGAGAGCCAACGCAAATGTCGTGTTCTCTGCCCCGTGCAAGCTCTATAACCTCTACAAGATGGCCAGCCCTCTTTTCCGCAAGGCACCGGCCTGTGTCACAAAACACGATAACAAATACGTAGATTGCCAGGCAGGAGTTGTTTATGAGATTCCTTTAGCTTGTGGCAGAAAGTACGTGGGCCACACAAAGTAGTGCCTGAATGACAGGCTGAGGCAAGATAATAACTAAGTCAGCAATGTGAGGGAGGGCTACCTGGCAATTAATTGTAGAAATTGCAAATGTAAGCGAGACTCCTACGCCTGCGCGGTGGTTGCCAGAAGCCATGAAAAACGGGTTCAATTAATAATTGAGGCCAAAGGAATGTTTGACGCAGGTGATAAGTGCGTAAGTGTTGCATCAATATGATTATCACGCAAAGAACTGCTTCACTTGAACGCGAATGCGCAGTGAGAAACTGTTATTGCGCTCCCTGTATAAAATAGTGGCGTTTTTTCCTGATTAAACATTGTCGGAAGTGGCGCGTTGTGTTTGTGTGTGTGTTCCCTCTTCGTCCACCGTCGTGTCGCGCTTTCACTTCAGGTTATGCTTAACGAATACGCCCAACTATCCATCCTAATGTCATCCGAAATAGCATCATCTATTCGCTTGTTCGCAGACGATTGTGTCATATATCGTCTAATCTGCTCACCTTCCGATCACGTCGCTCTTCAACGAGATCTTGACTGCATTACTAAGTAGTACTCTTCTTGGCAAATGACCCTAAACACTGGTAAATGCCAACTGATGACATTCACCGACAGAAAGACATTTTTCGCTTTCGATTACTCACTGGATAAAAAGACCATCACACGCACCAGCTCATACAAGTACCTCGGCATTCTCCTTACACCTAACCAGTCTTGGTCTGCGAACATCAAAAAGTAACTGCCAAAGCCTAACGTACGCTCGCTTATCTTAAACGTAACCAGCGCGATGCTACTGCCCTCACCAGACAAATCGCCTATCAGACATTCGTAATGCCACAACTGGAATTTGCAGCCCCTCTCTGGTGACCGCTTCAAGCTTACCTAATCGCGACTTTCCAGTCAGTCCAGAACCACGCCGCCCATTTCATTGTCACAGATTATCACCGCGACCCTAGCGTGACTAGCATTAAGTTATCTTTACCGCTCTCATCCTTTGAATCACGGGGAACCGTAGCATTGGTTTGCCTGTTTCACCAAATAGTTCATAGCATGCGCCCGTCCACCCTGCCATCCACTCGTCCATCTCGTACATCTCGGCGTCTGCGTAATCATCCCAGTTTCCAGCGTATCGTTGGCCGAAGCAATGCTTTCAATTCTTCCGCGTTACCACGTGCCATTCAGCATTGGAATAACTTACATTTCAATAGGTGAAGCGCCAATAGTGACGGCACACAAAAAGAAATAGAGACAGGACAAGGCGCTACTTGCAACTGTTTATTGAACTCACAGGTGGCTTATTATATAGCCATGAGAAGAGGGGAAGGACAAAAGAGGGACACTGAATATGTGAATGCGCACGTGCGAGAACACTGAAGATATAAGTGAAGGGAATCACGCTTAATCTCCATCTAAGCCTTATCTAAAAACATGCTTTCATTCGTGTATATATTCAGAGACAGGGCACTAACACAGTTCTCCCCTCTTCATCTCGTTGGCCTCCAACAATTCACGAGCAACAGAATCTTTACTTTTAAACATGATTGTCGTATCATGAAGCCTTGCTTGACACACTTGTTCACTCTCATTCCCGCAGGCCTTGCAATGCAGCGGCAAGTTCGAACCATATCCATTTTTCAATGAAAGCTTATGCTCCCGCAGGCGTTCATTAATACATTGGCCAGTTTGGCCAATATACTCTTTTGCACACTTCAGTGGTATGTGGTATACTACCCCTTCTTCACACATCAAAAGGGCTCGTATGTTTAATGGAACACCCTACTTTTTAGAGTCTTCCAGACCACTCAGGCGGCACAAAGTAGCAAGTTTTCGCGGCAGGGGAAAAACCACAGGAATTTTGTATTTCATGGGGACGTCTTTAAGATTATGCGCCACTTTATGTGAATATGGTATCACCACCACTTTAGTTGTCTTTTCGACTGTTTGACCTTCTTCACTTCTTTCATTCTTTTTTCAGCATTTTCAGTAACTAAGCGAGGAAAGCCAGCCTTCCTCAACTTCGAAATCTGGTCGTCAAAGCTTGCTTGTGCCTTATGGCAACACAATTTTTCCAGCGCGTATTCGAGGCACATAGTGGCAATTGCTCGTTTAACAGTCATGGAGTGTGTAGACTCATAGGGCAAAAATTCTTTGCGGGCACGGGGTCGGTACATCCAGCAGGAACCTTCGTCAGTAAGGGTTATGTCAAGATCTAAAAACTGCAAGCTGTTATCCTTGGCTAGTTCAAAAGTAAAATCTAAGCCTTTTTCTTGCTGCTTAAAACCAGATAAAATACCCTGCACAGTGTGCGAGTAAGTCATGGGAGATGGTTCGGTCAGTAAAATTTTAAAAAATCGTTAACACACCTAAAAACCTTGAGCACTTTGCCTCCGTCAAACACCTTCGATAGCGCTGGAAAAATTGTGTTGCCATAAGGCACAAGCAAGCTTTGACGACCAGATTTCGAAGTTGAGGAAGGCTGGCTTTCCTCGCTTGGTTTTAAGCGCAGTTTCGGAGGCGTTACTGAAAATGCTGAAAAAAGAATGAAAGAAGTGAAGAAGGTCAAACAGTCGAAAAGACAACTAAAGTGGTGGTGATACCATATTCACATAAAGTGGCGCATAATCTTAAACACGTCCCCATGAAATACAAAATTCCTGTGGTTTTTCCCCTGCCGCGAAAACTTGCTACTTTGTGCCGCCTGAGTGGTCTGGAAGACTCTAAAAAGTAGGGTGTTCCATTAAACATACGAGCCCTTTTGATGTGTGAAGAAGGGGTAGTATACCACATACCACTGAAGTGTGCAAAATAGTATATTGGCCAAACTGGCCAATGTATTAATGAACGCCTGCAGGAGCATAAGCTTTCATTGAAAAATGGATATGGTTCGAACTTGCCGCTGCATTGCAAGGCCTGCGGGAATGAGAGTGAACAAGTGTGTCAAGCAAGGCTTCATGATACGACAATCATGTTTAAAAGTAAAGATTCTGTTGCGCGTGCATTGTTGGAGGCCAACGAGATGAAGAGGGGAGAACTGTGTTAGTGCCCTGTCTCTGAATATATACACGAATGAAAGCATGTTTTTAGATAAGGCTTAGATTGAGATTAAGCGTGATTCCCTTCACTTATAACTTCAGTGTTCTCGCACGTGCGCATTCACATATTCAGTGTCCCTCTTTTTTTGTTCCCCTCTTCTCATGGCTATATAATCAGCCACCTGTGACTTAAATAAACAGTTGCAAGTAGCGCCTTGTCCTGTCTCTATTTCTTCTTGTGTGCCGTCACTATTGGCGCTTCACCTATTGAAAGCTATGCACCAACTAGCCCCACAACGTGTTTTACTGCAATAACTTACCAAACGACATAGTTGACATTCTTGACCCTGTATACTTCAAAGCACGCTTATGCATATTATTTCCATAATTGATCACAACTAACCTTTCTGCGTACCTAAGTAGTTACCTTTAGCGAAGTTGGATAGTCTTATTTTGTTTGTTTGTTTGCTTTCGACAGGAAAGGCTGGAAGTTCAACCAGACGAGCATCCGGTTTTCTACCCTATACTGGGGATGAGGGAAAGGGAATAGAAAGCGGAAAAGAGGGATAGAATGAGCACTGAGTGCGCGTGGGAGGATGCACAGGGACACTTATACGGTCGCTTAAACCGGTGCACTTCAAGTAGTGTACTAGTGACCGAATAGCTTTTCGTGCCAGTGAGGGGTGTGGCCACAGTGTGAGCATCTTTGACTCGGAGAAGGGTCTCGAGTCCAGCCGGTTTAAAGTTGTCCGCCAAAACAGGCGTTGTACATCGTAGCGAGGGCGCATACGAAATAGGTGCTCGACGGTTTCTTCGCAGCTACAGGACTCGCACATCGGACTCTCGACCATTTCCATATGATAGGAGTAAGCGTTCGTGAACGCCAGTCCCTGCCAAAAGCGGCACAGCAAGGTTGTTTCGCCGCCTGAAAGGCTGCATGGCAGTTGTAGCCGTAGCATGGGGTCCCGCTTATGAAATCGGCAATTGAAGTTATGATCAGTTGCAGTCATCAGCAAAGGAGGCAAGACTCCTGCCTCTGGAGTAAATTTTAGTGCTTCCCCAAAGCTCGTGATGCGCATTAAAGCCCCATGTGATAACCCAGGGCCCATTGTTAATTAGTAATATTTTCTTAGGTCTTTTGCTGTCAAAGTGACATGTGATATGTAGGCGCCAATTAGTGTAAATGACACAGCCTTCTTTTTGACATGCAGGCGGACATCTAGGCCGCGTTAGCGACATATGTAAAGTCCATGCGGATGTAGATGATTACTTTGGTGCGCGCACTGCATGTGGACGAGACGAAAAATTCATAACCAGACAGTCTGAGTAGTTGATGTATTTGGTTCGCAAATGACTAGTATGGGCAAGCGATTTACAATAACACTGGGATACTGAGCATAGGCCAGTAGGTTCGAAACTCCCTAACGGGAACGTTTTCCTTTCGAATTTATTCAGTTTTTTTATACATTAATTTCTTTATAGCAATTGCCGAGGCGAAGTTAGAACGGAGACAAGAGCTTGCGCAGACAAGGAACGCGCATAACACAGGTTTCCGAGAGCGAGGGTGACGTGGTGCAGTGGCGGTGCCCTCTCCCCTCATGCAACACCTGGCGCGGCAGCAATTGTTCCCTCTGCTTCGTTGAGACGCGGACATGACATGGCGTCGCAGCCAATGGAAATTTGGGTGCCTTTTAGCAGCTTAAGACGCAGGATTTTTCGTTCAAAGGGTCACTTGATGCTTTCGCAACAAAACTTCATTTAGAACCCTTAAGTGATCTTGCATAACTGTGAAGATGTGGGCAGGGACATCGTTGAGCACCGATTTCATGTACGCCACCATGGCGCTGGTAAATGTGATTCTTGGTGAAGCTGAGTTGAGAGGGGGGCATATGTTTGATCATGATTGTGATGGCTGTCAGCTCCGCTAAGGCCGAACCGATCTCTGGGAGTACCTCTTTCTGTACATTTTGGAGGCTGCTATTAAATACTGCTATGGCGAAACCACGTGCCTCAACAATGGCACCGACATAGGAGTAGCCGCAGTCCTAGTGTCCTGTAATATATTGTTGTTAAAGTAGGCAACTCGCTGGCGTGGCCCCTCCTTGTCTCCTTCGGGATTCGTGAGGCACGGCAATGGAGCGATAGTTAGAAGTTCGCGTTATTTCAATGGTATTGGGCGTCTGTCCACAAAAGGCGAACCTCTTGGCTGACAACCGATGTCATGGAAGATATGTGTACCTTGACATGTGTGCTGCAGACTGATTTCTTGGCGACGGCGATGAATACTGACTAGGTCGGTGATTGAGACCATGGCGCTTAAGTGATGAGGACCTGCAGAAACGAAAAGTACGTGGTTCTTCCTTCCTTGTCGTTGCGCCTTATCCGCCTCACTCAAGTGCTATTGGCCCAATAACTCTATCAAACCAACTAGACCAAGGGTCTGTACTCTTGACCAGATCAGCCACTGTGTTATGAGAGCCAATACCAAGAAGAAGCTTAGTGCTTACATTAAACGGAATGCTGAGGTCCACCTTTGTCGTCTTTCAGATGAGGGCATCAAGGCGGTTTTTCTTGCTGGAGGAGGTTGGTATACGGCAGGTGACACCTCAGGGACGACATATTTCGTGCGTTTCGCCGATGCAGCAAACCACCTCCTCTACTCTATTGGTTCAGTTTGAGATCCTACCCATCATATGCAGCACCTGTCCGTCCCGCCTGAGCAGGTTCTGCACCATATTTGCCGGACTTCTATCGTCCTGGATATGAAGATCGAGCATTTTAACACAGTTTCGTTGAGAAATCGGGATGCCCCCGTTTATAATTTGTATGGTGGGCGGATGGCCATAATTTATGCTGGGTCAGAAGCTAACTACGATTTTTCCGGCACATATTTACGGCCAATGATCGGAGGAGGCTCATGAGCCCTACTAATTGCCTGTTGGAGAGCTTCTTGGATGTGTCCTATCGAGCCCTCCTTCATCCAGGTGATGACATCTGCGTAAATTGCGTATTTGATGTCGGGGATCTCTCACAAGGCTCTACCGACTGCGCACATGGCAAGGTTGAAGAGTGTGGGAGAGACCGCAGAACCCTGCAGGATACCTCTACGAACGCGCCCCACAACTCGGTTGCGCGAGAGCGCGCGGCCTTTGCACCGGCCCTCATTTAGTGGAGACCGAACCAACATCAAGCTGGCGGGACCATAGCAGCCACATATGCACTTTGTTGTTTTGCTATTGCCTATTCTAAGACGTGGAGAGGAAATCAAACCAGCTCAACGAGCGCACCGCTAGTTCGCCTCTCTTATTCTACCGAATACAACTGCGGCCAAAACGGCGCGACGCTGGAATACGACGCCGCCAGAAAGAAATGTGACCACCACATCGCGCTGCATGTCGACACGGTCATGCAAGGTCCGCATGTCGACACCGCTCACAATCAGCGCACTTGACAGGTTTTCCGCCGTCGTCCCGCGAGTGGCGTTCAATCGAAGCTTCAGCTACTTCCCATCCTTGACTTCAGACGCCGTTGTTGCTCACTGACCCAGCGATGCGGGATACGAAAAACTGGCTTGACTTGGACTGACTAGGAGAAGAGTGCGGTCGGAGCTCCGTTTGACAGAGGCAAAGAATGCACCTTTTCACAGCTTGAGAACGGGAAGTCGACTGGCTGCATTCAGAAGTAAAAGTAGGTTGGCCGTGTTGCAGTGTTGGCGCTTCAGTCGGGTAGCCGCTTTCCTTCCACGACAGAGTAGCGGGCGACCCCCACGGCGGGGACAACGAGGTGACGGACGCTGGCTACAAGGGCTTCCCCGCCTGCTAGAATGCCGGTGGATTAGGTGTGAATGGCGCAAGGAATGAAGATTTAATGTCCCAGATACGCCGGTTTCACGGGGTCGCATGACACTGTCTCTTTGGTGCGAACATCAATCTTCAAGCTTTTCTCTGAACGCAAAACCACACGAAAGGGGCCGTCATAGGAAGCAGCCAAAAGTGGCTTGATAGAGTCGCGCAGCACAAATACGTGCGTGGTTGTGTCCATTTCCGGGAAACTGAACACAGGCTGCCCGCGGGCGATACGTGGGGGTGCTCATCAAAGCTGGTCGAGCCAGGAAGAAATTAGCCTGTCTAATTGCTGCACAGCCGTTGGCGGTGGGCCTTGCTAGGTGCTGAAAAACTGGCCTGGAACGCGGATTGCTCAACCATCGAGCATGTCCGCTGCGCTGACACCGAGGTGGTCCTTGACAGCCGCGGTAGTACAAGGGTAGCGTTTCCACCCAGTGCTGTTTGTCGAGCACGGCGGTTAATGAAGCCTTCAGTTGTCGGTGGAGACGCTCGACTTTGCCGTTGCTCTGTACGTGCTGAGCCCTGGTGTTATGAAGCGGAGTGCCGAGAAATCTCGACAGGGTAGAAGAAAGCGTGCTTTGGAGTTGTCGGCCTCGGTCAATGCGCAAAGGGCAACCGTATCGCCACACCCACGTAGCAAAAATACTTCCGCCACTGTATCGGCCGTAAAATCTTGAATGGCGTCGCCTCAGACCACCTTAAGTACCGCTCGACACACGTGAGGAGGTACATACCTGAAACCTCCGCAGGGCGGAAGGGTATTCCCAAGTCCGAATGCTCGTGATCGAAGCGGCTCTTGTTACGGTTGGCGTCTAGTACGCCGTACAAAAAGGATTCTCCCCCACCGTGCCTCGTCGAAGCGAAGTGTGACTTCCTAATTCGCGATGGTTGTCTCGAGTGTATGCCGGTCTGGCGGAAGCTCCGCATTGCTTAAAGGCCCCTTTTGTGTGTGTGCGACTTTACAGGGACCCTTTCCTCGAACTATCAACCTTTACAGGCGAACTTCCCCGAACCAGCAACGCGTAAAAGAGAAGGATAAGCGTCTACAATTCCCCGACCTGAGGCTTGGTATAACCGGAGACGGGACGTCTTTTACTTGCTGTAGCCTTGGTGTAACTGGAGGCGGGACGATCTTTCCTTGCTGCAGGCTTGGTATAACCGGAGGCGGGGCGCTCTTTCCTCGCTGCAGGCTTGGTATATAGGGAGGCGGGACGCCCATCCACTACCAGACTCTGTGCCTGTCACGTGACGGCGACGGGAGCAAGATCGCTCCCACGATTTTAGAGAGCCTATTTAAGGGGCTCCTAGTTGTACTTTTTCTCACTTCATTCTCTTCTTATCATCTTTCACTAACCTTTGAAAAACCGTGCAAGTTTCGCACTCGAAATCGTCTCGTCCCTGCCTGATCGCCATGGTCCACTGGATGCCTGGAGCCCGCCGACAACACCACGCTACCCATTAGTAACGTCGGTCGAGCTTCGATAAACAGGCGTCTCTACAACTCGGCTGCACTACGATACGCTACCCTGGAGTACGCAACAAACTGTCTGGCAGCGATTAGGATACGCAACCCTGGAGACGCCAACTTGGACGACAACTACGAGTATAGCTTCTTCGTCCTGGTGACAACGTTCGGAATGAAGGTGTCAGGATTCGTGACAGCATATGGTGAGTGCACGGCTTTTCTTCACTAAGATATCACTAGGTCTTACGTATTTTTTTGAAAGTACAGTGCAGTGATGTTTCTTTAACCGTTGACGGAAGTTTTGAGCACGTCAACGATGTTATTGAGGGGAGAGTTAGTACCACTAAGGGCAGCCATGAACTTGAAGGCACTAAAGAAGCCGGAATTATTCAGCTTGGCCAGAAAAATTGGGCCTCCAAATTGCCGAATTAAAGAGAAAGCCGGAGTTCATAGAGGCGATTGAAGCGACTGGGGCAGACGAAGATGAACTGAAGGAAAGCCTAGAGAGCATTGCAGAGGAAGAACGTAAGCGGCTAGAGGAAAAAGAAGAACGGAAGCGTGTGGAAGAAAAGGAAGAGCGTAAGCGCCTAGAGGAAAAAGAAGACCGCGAGCGTGTTGCACGCGACGCACGCGAAATGAAGCGCATAGAGATTGAGTTGCTGAAAGCTCAATCTACTGAAAGACCTAGCTCAGAGGCACGTGAAAGCGAGCGCAGAATTACAGATTTGATGGCTTCCTACGCAGTAGGAGGGGAGATATGTATTTTTCTGGTACAATTTGAGCGCACGTTTGAAAAGGCGAAATTCGCGAGAAACACGTGGCCGCAACGCTTGCTTTCATTACTGCCACGTAAGGTAGCTGATATCATTGCCCAGGTGGGGAAAGAAGCAGAGGACTTCGATGAAGTCAATGCAAATCTGCTTAAAGAGTATAGATTGTCAGCGGAAGCATTTAGGCGAAAATTCAGGGCAGTCGAGAAAAACAAAAGCGAGTCATACTCATATTTTGGGTACACCATGGAGGTAAACCTGAAGGAATGGCTCAGAGAACAGGGTGCACTCGGTGACGCCGAAAAGACAATACAGTGCGTTTCTTTAGAACAGTTCTATCGCCGGCTGCCAGAAAACATCAAGTATTGGGTGCAGAGAAGGCCAGGCGCAGACACTATCACGAGAGCGACCAATCTCGGTGAGGTGTACGTAACCCGCCGTGCGTTCGAAGGCAACCAAGCACCAAGAAGGAGGTGAATAAATACAGAACCGACAAGCCACAGCGATGATCGAAGTCGAATCAGTATAAATCACAGCAAAGATCAGATTCAGTGAAAATTAGTGACGAGAACAGCATGGGAAGGGAGGAGTCACCCGAACACAGGGCAGAAAGGCAAAAGAAAACAGTTTTCGAGGCCAAGAAACCGATAGTTTGCTACAACCGCCTACAAACGGGGCATATCGCCGTGGGATGCAAAAGTTCAAAACAAATGTTAATGTCACTAACTAGTAACGAAGAAAATCTGATATTAATAGAGCCGTACATTAGAGACCTCGTGGTAAACGGCAAATAGGGTAGGGTGCGCTTCCGCGACTCAACAGCCACAATGGACATGGTGCATCCGTCGTACGTTAAGGAAGGCCAATTCACAGGAGAATGTGCTTAGATAAAGCAAGCCGTAGAGGCCTCCAGTGTTTGTCTCCCTGTGGCCAAGATTCGTATCGAAGGCCCTTTTGGAGTATTGGAAACTGAAGCCGTCATCTTGGCACATCTCCCGCCTCAGTATCCATATTTGTTTTCTAACAAAGCTGAGGATTTGCTGCGACGCAAGGGAACCGGGTTTAGTGAAGCGGTAGTGACAGCCCTAACTCGTTTAAAGGCAAGGGAGCTCGCTGCCAAGACAGTGTATGAATGTCCAGTGGTGGAGGAAACAGGTTCGACGGAGGATTCGTCAACCAGCACCAAACAGGACAGGCCTGTAGGGGATAATGCGGAAAGTGCACCACCTAATCAAAAGGTCAGGGAAGCGCCAGAGCCTGAAATATCTCGAGAGGCAGAATGCAGGAGAAAGTTATTGAATGTAAGCCCTGCCACATTGATTGCTGAGCAGGAAAAAGATTCCACCCTGCGTCCCCTAAGGCCAGACGCTAAAGAAGTTGTGGCCAAACAGAACCTATAGTCCCTCAGGAGGGCAGGCGTGATCTATAGAATGTACACCAGTCGCAAGGGAGTGCAATTCGATGAACTCGTGGTGCCGCATCCCTATCGTGAGCAGCTCCTGCACCTGGTCCACGGGGGCTTTTGGACAGGGAATCTTGGCATTCGTAAAACAAAGGACAGCTTACTGTAGGAGTTTTACTGGCCCGGCTGCTTTCGAGCTGTAGCGGCATTTGTGAGAAGCTGCGACGCATGTCAACGCTTAGGCAAGCCCGTAGATAAGGCTAAAGCGCCAATGAGACTTGTTCCCATTATCACAGAGCCATTTCGCAGGCTCATAATAGACACAGTGGGACCACTTCCTGCAACACAGTCCGGCTATCGACATATTCTTCCTGTACTGTGCCCCGCAATGAAATTTCCAGGGGCCGTGCCCCTCAAATAACTAGGCTCGGTGGAGATAGTCAATGCGCTTTTGTCTGTCTTCGCGCGAGTGGGGTTTCCCTCAGAAATCCAGTCAGATGAATGATCCGTCTTTACGAGCGCACTGGCCTCGACGTTTCTGGAAGCGTGCGGTATTAAAATCGTTCATAGCTCAGTGTACCACCCGCAGTCAAACGCGGTAGTGAAAGTCCACTTAGTCATGAAACGGCTTTTGCAAACCCTTTGTTGTGAGCACAATGCCGATTGGGAAGTTTGCTTGCCTGCAGCAATGTTCGCGCTTCGAACTGCACCGCACGAATCAACAAGTTTTTCACCTTCAGAGCTCGTTTACGGCCGCTGCCTTCGCTCCCCGTTTCGCATGGTTCGAGAAACCTGGGAAGGCTGGGCAGACGAAACTTCGTTTGTGGTATACGTGCTAGAGCTGTTGGACCGTCTGCACACTTCTCAAGAATTATCAGGGCAGGAAATGCGTACGGCACAAAGCAATGCTATGCATTACTATGACACGAAGGTTCGGACATGAGGCTTTGAAGTTGGGGAAAAGGTAATGATCCTGAAACCCTCATTGAAAAACAAACTTGAGGTTCAATGGGTAGGACCGGTTGACATAATTCAGAAATTATCTGAAACCAACTACGTAATCAAGGTACCGGGAAAATGAAGGACACCACACGTGTACCATAGCAACCTTCTTAAACTTTACTGGCAGAGGGAGGCCATTGTGAACATGTCCCTCAACCAACCTGAGGAGATGCCTGTCGACTTTCCGCAGTTAACATCAGTGACGGAGGCAAAAGACATTCACGAGACCATTGACAAGCTAGTAGATCAGGCGTAGTTGAATCCTAATCAAAGGGCCGAACTGAGGGAACTCGTGCTTGAATTTAAAGACATAACTGCAGACACACCTGGTAAGACCACAGCGATCGTTCACGACATCGAGGTAACCTCATCGGACCCATTTCGTTCGAAAGCTCATCGCGTTTCACCTTGTCAGCGTCAAGTCATGGCCGCTGAAATACACAAGATGTTAGAGCTAGGTGTAATCAAGCCAGTAGAGAGTAATTATACGTCGCCTCTTGGTTGAGTTCCCAGGAAAGAAGCCGCGACCATGTATCGTCTAGCGCAGGCTCAATTTTATCACGAAGGACGAGACTTGTCAAATACCGCATATCTAGGGAAGGGTTAACAAAGTGAGAAGTGCTAATTTCATCTCTACGCTCGATTTAGTCAGAGAGTACTGGCAGGTTCCGTAGACCGAGAGGGCAAGCAGGCTTGCGGCGTTTATTTCCCCGATGGGAACCTTTTGGCCATAAGTCCTGAGCTTCGGATTGAAGAATGCGCCTTATTGCTTCTCTAGCCTTATGGACCAGGTGCTACGAGGAAAAGAGGACTTTGCACTTTTCTATCTCGATGACATAGCTGTCTTTTCTTCATCCTGGGCGGACTATGCAACACGTGCGAACCGTGTTGTGCCGTCTACGAGAGGCTATTTTAACTGTCAAGGCTCCCGAATGCCAATTATGGCGCGTGGAGTTAGCTTATCTAGGCCATCTAATATGGCAAGGCTGTTGTCGGCCTTCCGAGGTTAAACTGACCGCAATAGACAACTTCCCGCGACCATGCGCCGAGCGGGACATCAGGTTATTACTTGGTTTGGCGGGTTATTACCAAAGATATATCCCCCGTTATTCCGAGATTGCAAGTTCTTTAACCGATGCGCTCAGAAAAACAACCACAAACGGTAAAGTGGGATGACGCAAAAGAAAAGGATTTTATTATGCTGAAGAAAGCACTAACGAGTCAGCCAGTGTAGAACTCGCCCGAGTACTCTAAGCAACACATTCTTCAGTGTGATGCCAGCGACAGGGGTATGGGGGTGGTGCTTTGTCAAAAAAGAGATGGCAAGAACTAACACCCTGTACTGCAAGCCAGTAGAACGCTTTCAGTTCGTGAGGAGGCATATAGTGCATCAGAAAAGGTATGTGCCTGCGTAGTACGGGCGGTGCTGAAGCTAGCTTGCTATATCGCTGGTTCTAGGTTCACCATAGAGATTGACCACTGTCCCCTGACATGGCTGCAGTCCATGTCTACGAAAAACAGTCGTATTTTGCGTTGGTGCTTGGCTCTTCAACAGTAAACCTTCGATATTCGCTACAACAAGTGCAAGCTTAACGGCAATGCCGACGGTCTGAGTCGTTGTCCCTAGAGTAACGAAAGCCTCATGCTCACCCGGGTTTCCATGGCATTTTTACGTTCGTTCATACGTTTTTTTTCGCGAAGTTGTAGTGGATTGTTAGCTGATTTTAATAAGCACGTCTTAACGTTTTCAAGAAATGGCTGTCTTTAGTGTTCAAGGGTGGGCGGGGAGGACGCGCGACAGGAATGGGAAAGGAGTAAGGGGTTTTCTTTTTTTTATGCCTGTGTATCTTGGAGGAGGGTGGCCTTGTGCTCGCTGCTTTGTGGCTGTGGGTCCGACTCTGTTCTGTGGTGATTGCTTCCCCACGCAGGAGACGAAAAGTTGCGAGACCTCTTTGCAAGTCCAGTTTCACCGTACCGGACCAAGGACAACAGTCGCTAGATAGCCGCGAGAACTGATGAACGACTCCCAGGAATCTACGAGCTACGAACCAAGGGTTCGTCACCTGTGAGGGAATTCTGCTACTGAAACGCCGATTCCTCACCCAGTGGCTGCTGGACCCTACGCGTCGGGATCTTCCTCCCCCGCCGGAGATGCTGTTACGATTGGCGTCTAGCACCCCGTGCAACAAGGATTCTCGTACACCATGCGTCGTCGAAACGAAATGTGACTTCCTAATTTGCTGTGATTGCCTCGAGGGTATGCCGCTCTGGCGGAAGCCCCGCAATGTTTACAGGCCCCTATGTGTGTGTGCGACTTTAGAGGGACCCTTTCCTCGAACTGTCAAGCTATAAAGGAGAACGTCCGCGAACCAGCAACGCCCTGAAGAGAAAGTCAAGCGTCTACAATTCCCGGACCTGAGGCTTGGTATAACCGGAGGCGGGACGTCTTTTCCTTGCTGTAGGCTTGGTATAACCGGAGGCGGCACGCTCTTTCCTTGCAACAGGTTAGGTATAACCGGAGGCGGAACGCTTTTCTCTTGCTGCAGGCTTGGTATAACCGGAGGCGGGACGTCTTTTCCTTGCTGTAGGCTTGGTATAACCGGAGGCGGCACGCTCTTTCCTTGCAACAGGTTAGGTATAACCGGAGGCGGAACGCTTTTCCCTTGCTGCAGGCTTGGTATAACCGGAGGCGGGACGCTCTTTGCTTGGTGCAGGCTTGGTATATACGGAGGCGGGATGCCTTTTCCTTGCTGCGGACGTGGTATAAACGGAGGCGGGACGCCCATCCACAAACCGGACTCTGTGCCTCTCACGTGACGTGGACGGGAGCAAGATCCCTCCCACGATTTTAGAGAGCGTATTTAGGGGCTCCGAATTGTACTTTTTATCACTTCATTCTCTTCTTATCATCTTTCATCAACCTTTGAATAAACCATGCAAGTTTCGCACTAGAAATTGTCTCGTCCCTCCCTGATCGCCATGGTCCACTGGATGCCTGCAGCCCACCGAAAACGCCACGCTACCCAATAGTAACGTCGGTCGGGCTTCGATAAACAGGCGTCGCTACAACTCGCAGCAGTGCGATACGCTACCATGGAGTACGCAGCAGTCTCTGGAGGTAGAAACGGCTGCACCGGCGAAGGCTTGTGCCGGGTCACATTCACAACTTGGCAGGCTAGGCAGCTTCCTGCCCAAGTTTCGAAAAACTTTGTTAATCCCTGGCTAGATGAATCGGTGTGTGGCAGCGGTGGCAGCTCGTGGGAACACCTATTGATCGTTGATTCCTCCTGTTACAGCTTCCAAGCACTGCTGATGCAAGCCATCGTACGTGCCTCTTGGCTTCGTACCGTACCTGCGAGACGCGCTGCAAGGAGTGCCACGCCGGAAGCGCCGATGCACTGATCATCTCGCTCGCCGTTTCGACGACATTTGCCAAGCGCATGCGCACCTGGCAAGCTTCGGGAGCCGTTATAAGTGGGCGTTTTGCTCCTTGGCGATCATTTGGCAGTGGTGGCAGCTCGTGGGAACACCTATCGATCGTTGAATCCTGCTGTTACAGGTTGGTGCTCAAATTATTTCTTATTATTGTGTTAAAAATCAACCTACAACGTTGCTGCTGCCGCTGCCACAGTGTTTCCCTAGTCCTGTTTGCTCTTGTTAAGGTTTCCCTTGTTTTGTGCTCACATTGTGAAAGTTTCAACTATGTCCCATACTTGCTCTTCTTGTCAGTTGCCCGTTCGTAAAGACGAAGGGTCGGTGCAATGCTCCGAGTGCTCTCTCGAATACCACTTTGGCAAGTACGCTGGTGTAGCTGAGAAATCATTTAAAACAAAATCGGAAAGTGCCAAATTCACCTGGAGATGCCCAGTATGCAGAAACACTGCAACGCGCACTACTCACAGCGAACCTGAAATGGAGGTTCTCGCGGCCATAAATCAAAAGCTCGAAAGCCTGCCCGCCCTAGTTGAAAAAATCAATGGTATGGAAAAATCACTCCAGTTTATGTCGGGAAAGTTTGACGAGTTTGAACAAAAGATAACCCGACAAGACAATGAAATAAAGGCTCTCAGAACGCGGGTGACAGAACTAGAGGAAAAGGACATGGTCGACACCGCAGTACAACATGAGCTTCGGCAACAGATAAATGACTTGGAATTTCGCAGCCGGCGGCTTAATCTGGAAGTACATGGTATCCCTGTTGTTCCTGGCGAGAACCTGTTATCGTCACTAGATCAGGTTGCTGACAGGCTTCGTGTTCCTCGGCTGACTGATGCTGACGTTGTATCAGCTCACCGGCTGCCAGCGAGGCAAGATAATGTTCCCGGAATTATTATCAGGTTTGCCAGACAGCAGATAAGGGACACATGGCTGCAGAAAAAGAGCGCGCCCAAGAACAGTTAACCGAAAGTTTTCATTCAGGAAAATTTAACTCGCCTCCACAGCGAACTTCTTCGAGCTGCGAAAGAACGGGCAAAAGCAAAAGGCTATGATTTCGTCTGGTATATAAATGGAAAAATTCTTGCTCGAAAGTCCAGTGGAGCAGCTACCACTGTTATTAGGAGTAAAGACGACCTTGGCAAACTATAACTGATGACAAGTATATTCTTTTGTGTTCAAAGAAAGCATGATGAATGAGACTCGCTATTATTTGTCTAATGATATTAACCAAGCAATGTCAAAGTTCTCGACGGCTACTCACAAATGTATTCACCTCAATACTAGGTCAGTGAAAAACAAAATATTGTGCTTAGAAGAATTCTTTGCCGGTTTCACTTTTCAATTTTCTGCAATAATGTTAACAGAGACATGGAGCACTTGTGACAATGATGTTTTCAGATTGAAAGACTATACCACATACTACGTAAATAGGCAAAATGTCCGCGGTGGTGGTGTTGCACTATTGCTCAGCAACGATATAGAAGGCCAGTTACTTGAATCGTACACTGTAATAACCCGAGATTATGAAATTCTGTCGGTATGTACGCAAAGCACTGTGTTTTCTGTATGTTACCGGCCTCCGGACGGTAATATTTCGTCATTTCTAGAGTTCTATGACCTATTTATGGCTTCTGTTGTTGAGCGTCATAATCAGAAAACGTTAATAGCTTGCGGCGACTTTAATATTGACATGAATATTCCCAGTCCGTCTGCTAGAGATTTTAATACATCCATTGTGTCTAATGGTTTTGTTAACCTGATTGAGATACCAATGAGAGTCACAAGTGAAAGCCATTCTGTGCTTGATTTAATTATCACCAACTCTATGCAGACGAATGTTATATCGGGCGTTTTATCGTATTCCATTAGTGATCACCTTCCCATGTTTGTTTGCATAGAGAAACCTGGTACAATGGGGAGCAAATCTACATCAGTCACATACCAAGCAATTACACAGACATCACTGACATCCTTTGGGGACCAGCTTGTGAAAATAGATTGGAGCAAGATAGCTGAGCTAGATGACGCAGATTTAGCCTATAATACGTTTATTGAGACATTTAAACAAATTTATCATGACTGCTTTCCTCCTGTGACCCGCGTAAAAAGTCGCAAAAGCCGCAAGCCCTGGATAATGTTAGAGCTCCGAAGAGAAATACAAACCAAACAAAAGTTATACAGAAATTTTTTGTGCACTCGTAAGGCTGAGGACCTTGCTGTCTTTAAGAAATACAGGAATAAATTGACTAAAAAACTGCGATCTGCAAGAACTTCCTATCACCTATCACTGCTAGACGTCAAGAATACTCGACATAGTGCACTATGGGCAAGATTAAATACTCTCTTACAGCGTAATAGTGCACACACTGCATTAAACAAACTAAATATTGATGTAAAGGAAGTTTGTGGTTTGGAATTGGCTAATGTATTCAATACTTTTTTAACAAACCGGACTACTAGCGCTGCTCAATCTGATGCTAGCAGATACATGCACATTCGAAATGATGAATCAGTCTTCCTGCATCCTGTTACAGAAGGTGAAGTAGTGTCAGTAATAGGAAATCTTAACAACAGCGGTAGCTGTGATATTGATGACATTCAAATTCGGCCAGTCAAGCATGTAGCTGAAGTTATCGCTCCTATACTTGCTCACATCTTTAACATCTGTTTAGTAACTGCAGTTTTTCCAAAAAGAATGCAATTAGCGAAAGTCGTTGTCCTTTTTAAAAAGGGAGATCAAAATGTTCTTGGTAATTACAGACCAATTTCAATTCTGCCAGTTTTCTCAAAAGCCTTTGAAAGAATGCTTCATCTAAGGCTGTCTAACTTCATTCATAAATTTAACCTACTAACACCATTTCAGTTTGGCTTCTGTAAAGGCAAATCAACTGAGTCTGCATTGCTCGAACAAAAAGAATACATAATAACACAGCTAGAAAACAAAGCTATTGTGATTGGTCTGTTTGTGGACTTTTCAAGGGCTTTTGACCTTGTGGACCATAAAATACTGCTTAATAAATTACAGTACTATGGTATCCGAGGGAAAGCACTATCATTATTGAACTCTTATCTATCCTCTAGGCAACAAGTGGTATTAATTAATGGTATGCAGTCTGAACCGAAACCTCTCATGTGCGGTGTCCCTCAAGGAAGTACGCTAGGACCTTTACTCTTCAACATTTATATACATGATATAATAAATATTAACCATGATGCAAAGTTTGTCATATATGCGGATGAGACAAGTCTGTTTTTTGCCGGTAATAACATTTCCGAACTTATTGATCAATGCAACGTTGCAATGATTGCCCTCGAGGATTGGTCCATTTCTAATTCAATGAAGATAAATGAGGGTAAGACTAAGGCAGTCATTTTCAAACCAAAAAACAAGCTTATCCCTCCGCATGAAGATATTATTTTGAATTCACGTCCTGTAGAAATAGTAGAGCAGTTCAAATGCCTAGGGGTTATATTTTCCTCCAATATGTCATGGGATCATCACGTTAATTACGTCTCAAACAAAATAGCTCAAATCACTGGCGCTATAGGTCGTTTAAAAAACATCCTACCTAAACAAACTAAAATGCTGGTTTACAACTAAATCTTCAACTCGCATTTGAATTATTGCCAACTAGTTTGGGGTACCACAACCTTCACTAACCTTGAACGCATTCACCTAATCCAAAAAAGGTATCTCCGGCATGTGTATAATACGTCATACCGACATCCAAGTGCAGCTTTATTTAGTCATTCTAGAGTAATTAAAGTACATAATCTCTATAAATATCGTCTCAGTGTCGTCTTTAAATCGGAAATTAGGAATAATATAACCAATCTCAAGAAATTAGCAGAACTAAAGAAAAAAACGTTAAGCTATCCAACAAGACATGGCGAGGAATGGATAGTACCGACACCTCGACTTAAACTTGGACAAGAACGCCTTCACTATATTCTTCCATCTCTTCTTAATGGTTATATTCTCATTAATTTTAATTTGTTTTCTGGTTCGCGCGAGGAGCTTCGTACTATGTGTTTAAATAACATGGCTTGAGTTTACTTGTGTGCACGTATTGCTGTTTCGTGTATCCTTCAGTGATTACTTGATATATTTATCTGTTTGTTTTTTGTACAAGTTCCAGTACTGCCTCCCTGCTGAATTTTAGGTTTGTAGACTTGTCAAGCTACCCTGGTGTAGCTTTTTTCTGCAACCCCTCCATCTGTACTGTAAGATGGGAAAATAAATTGAAATTAAATTGAAATAAGCTCCTGTGTCGCACTGATGCGAGGATAACTTAGCCCATGCAATGAATCGAATATTGGCTGCACAGACTGATGGGGCACGAAATGGCGACGAGCTGCCTGCAATGTGGCGCACGTGACTAATGTTGTTAAGCAGGGTAGAGGCATCTCTGCAAGCTGGAGTCACGACCCTTTTTTCCACAAGTGGCGCAACTCAGCGTCGTTTTGCTCGGCGAAGGCTAGACCTTGGAAATCCACAGGGCCAGCAGGCACAGCGCCGATCCGCAACAGTGCGTCAGCTGCCTGATTTTCGGATCTCAGCGGTATGGCGAATGTCCGTCGAAAATTCGGAATAAAGGAGAGCTATCGAAGCTCACGTTCTGAGTACGAGGAACTGTTCTTCTTGAAATCAAAGGTTTACGACTTGTGGTCGGCCGGAATGTAAAGGCTACAGCGTTCAAGAAAAAACACGGAAATGCTAGAAAGTGCAATGGATGGCCAACATTTCTCTGCCAAAAGTGCTTTAGCGAGCTCCTCTATGTTTGCGGCCCTTTGAGAAGAAGCTCAGACGACTCCAGGCTGTGCCATCGTGCTGCTGCAGTACTGAACCCACTGCCGTGGAAAACGCGTCAACCATAAGGCGAGTCAGCAATCGCGTTTTTGTTTCCTGGGAGAAGCATTCGTGATTAGAAATGATCTGTCACTTTGTGTTTCACGGGCAACGCACTGTTTCGCAGCTTCATGAGTTCCGGATACTGAACTAAACTAGAACAAGGTGAAAGCAGGAGCCAACGTTTGGACAAGTGGACTTGTCTTCTTCAAGGCGACATATGCTTTCCTCGCCAGAATATATGAAGATGAAAGAACAAAGTGAGCACCCTCTGCATATACTGTGTCGAGGAAAGCATATGTAGGCTTGACGAAAAGTTGACTTGTCGAAACGTTGGCTCCTGCTTTCACCTTCTTCTCATTTTGCTCATCGTCTTGAATTTCAATCTCCCGCCTTCCCCTTGTTTTTCTTGGGTACTCAGAAAGTATCTTGTCATAAGTTGACACCGGCCGGAACGTACTGATGCCAAATGAGGTGAGGTTGGACTGCAGGGCAAGTATATCGAGGAATGTGACATTATCTTTAGGTGCCGATCGCGAACACTCTCATCTATGTTGAAAACCCTAAGGAAGTGCACTCCCAGTATGGCAAAGCTGACGTCGCGTATCACAAACACCCATCTGTGCTAGCGATGGAGTCCGATGTCTAGTGTTATTGGCCGGAGCCCATACCAGCTGATGGCGGTATTGTTCGCTGCGCGGAGCATGAGTTTGGACATGCCGCATTGCCGATCTGTGGCCGTGGCGGGAACGATAGACAGCTCCGCTCCGGTGTCGACGAGGAGGCAGGTGCCGGTGGCGCAGCCGACTGTGAAATATAGGCGGCTTGTGCCAGGGCCGATGCAGCATGCCGCCGTTAGCGACTGGATGGTGCATTTCCCGTCCACGAACAGTGCTGGGTGCAGCGACTTGCTTGTTCGCGAAAGCGACGGTGGTACCAACACAACTGCTGCGGCGTGTCTCTAGGTGCACTGCGACACTGAATGCGAATGGTTTCGCTGAAATTGGTCGCCCGTGATGCCACCTGTCGTCAGCTTCTCCAGTGCACTTGTAAGGCTGTCGTGAGGTGTAAGGCTGTTTCCTCCAGGCGGAAGAATCGGTCTCCTGGCTGTTAGACTCTGGCGGCGGGGATAGGTAACTGTGCCGCAGAAAAGCAATCGCATGCGCGGTCAGATAGTGCAGGTAGTCCATCGAGACTCGTCTCGTCAAAACCCGCCAGTAGTATGCGCGCGAACTGTGGGAGGCGTCACAAGAGCAGCTAGCGCAAAATTGGAAGCTGGTTCTCGTTTGCGGAATGCTCACCCAGTAACTGACGGAACCGATGCAGGAGTTGTGACGGTCGTTGGTAGCCGAGTTCCTTGGAGAGAAGCTGTTGGAACATACTCTTTTGCAATGGCTCGAGGCGCTGCAGGACCTTGCGTTTCAGGTCGTCCTATGCCCTGGTCGAAGGCGTACCCCCTTTGCAAGCCGTCAATAGCATAGGAGATGTCGGAGGGTAGCGCGGCGACGACGTGCAGGTACTTTGCTCTCTGTGAAGTGATGGACCGGAGGTGAAAACGGGCTTCTATTTGTATAAACCAAACTCGAGGATTCTTGGGGCAAAATCTGGGAAGCTGAAGCTTTGCGTCGACGACAGGAGTATCGTGGCGTCGTCTCTGTCAGCAAGAGTAAGAGCAGTGTCGCCCATGGCTAGTGCTCGAAAAAACGTATAGGCCACGGTTCACCACTTGTTTGGAGCTCGGTTTGGCGGAGGCAAGGAATACACGTTTTGACAGCTTGAGAACAGGTTAAAATACGTTGGTGGGCTAGTTGGTTAGAATCCATGAGAGAGTGCATAAGCGCGACTGAACGAGGACGTAGAAAGAAACAAATACACAGAGAAAGCGCTTCACTTTCAACTATTGATTTTATTTTATTGACATTGTGTTTTATTGACATTGCGTTGCTTTCCTGTCACGTTTGTTTCCACTCGTACGGTATATATACATCAATTCGCGCAAAAATGAAATCTATAGTTGAAAGTGAAGCGCTGTCTCTGTGTATCTGTTTCTTTCTACGTCCTCGTTCAGTCACGCTTATCCACTCTCTCTTGAAAACGGGGAGTCGACTTGCTTTATTCAAAAGTAAAAGCAGGTTTGCCGAGTGGCAGTGGTAGCGCCCCAGTCGGGCAGTCGAATTCCTTCCACGACAGAGCACGGGGCCTTGACTACCACAGCGGGGACATTGAAGTGACGGACGGCCGCCAGAAGTGCTTCGCATTAACAACGCAGAAGTTATTGCTTGCCTAAAAGCAAACGGTTATGTGTGCCGCCCCTGCTGTGAGGAGCAAGATAAAGTTTTATTTGAACAGCAAGACATTGGGCATGGCCGACTGCGTGCAGTAGAAACATCTACAAATTGAATTCTTACTGCTCTTACCTGTAGCGGTATTTCCTTGCTTGTGGCGTTTGCGAGGCAAATAGTTTGGCGAACAACACACGCGTGATGTTTAGAAAGAGGATGAAGTTCACCTGCGAAAGGCATAAGAAGTGCATCAAAATGCGTCAGCGCAGCCCAAAGGATGGAATCGCTAATAGCTAGAGACCCATGATGTTATTGCTTGGTTCTGTTGGCTCATGAATACAAAGAAAGGCTTACCATGTCAACTCAGGAATAATCACGGTTGCCAATGTGCAACTGCCAGTCTACAAGCGATGGCTCAAGGCGCGCATTATAACATGGCGGCTTGGATTGCAGCAATACTTTGGTTTGTGTCAGTTAATTGGTTCATCTTGACAATTTTCATAAAAACCCGCTAAAGACGAGGCCGAAAGGAACACATACGACAGGAATGGCGCTACTTCCAACTGGTTCCAAGTAGGACGGTTCCTGCAGGGGCACCTGAAGCGGTTACCAATTGAAGATCATTTCATGGTGAGATGCTCTGATGATGTTATCTGGCAGCTGCAAGATTGTCTGGGATATATAGCCACCGCTTTCTCACAGGACGTTGAGGACTTATTCTGTGACGCGTAAAGGCATTGCTGTTCGCGAACAGATTAATAAAGTGGGAGAACTAAAATTCCAGGACTTAATATGCATCAACTGCGACAATTTTTAAACTTTTTTTAGAATTTTGCTTGCATTCGACTGCTATTAGTCACGATGGATTTAACTACATTCAACGCACAGGAATCTGTGTTGGTTGTGCTATTGCCCCCATATTATGTAACATTCTTTTGGCGTGTTTTTACAACCGCATTAATGTGGAACTAAGCCAGAAATAAATCATCCGTGCACTTAGGTATGTGGACAACTATTTGATAGTCCTTAACAATTCCCCAGATCTGTGTTCTGACGATGCTGTAGCAGATTGACTAAAAATGTTCTCCAAGCTTTCTGAGGGGCTCAAGTTTACCTTTGAACTGCCCAATCCCAATTGTATTCAGTTTCGGGATATTAAAGGGGCCCTCAACTACCCCTCGGGCTTTGCAAAAAAAACCCATTAAGCGGATGATACATGCTGCTGTGAGCATCTCGGCCAAGTTTAGCACTCGTGCGCGACGCGTGAAGTTCACAAGCGGAGCGCGAAGTCACCTTTTTCTCAAACGCTTTCGTTTCAAAAGAAGCCAAGCTCTCACTCTCTTTTGTGTGCTTCATGGCGTCATAAAGCACATTCCCTTAGAAGGCTGCTATTGGCCGATCGTTGACGTCAATCAAGAAGGGCGTTTGGATCAGTGCACTTGTTCCTACTGTTACCGTGGATATGAATTGACACAGTTAAATAAATGGGTTGAAGTATAGCTGAAGTAAGCGAAAACTTCGCTTTAAATTTTCATATGGATCAAGCACTTCCGGGCGAAACCAAGTGTCGTCTGCTGACGCTCAGCCATGGCTCAGCGGCGCCCAGAGCCAGCGCGCCCGCGTACGTCCGAACTATTTTTCACCGCACTGCCTTTTCGGCATCGCCGCCTTCATGCCTCGTTTGTTTCGAGTTGTTTTGAGCGCCATAAGTAGTCTCAAATCATACGAAGCTTATGATGCGGCACTGCCGCTTATTTCTAACGCGGTGGATCCCGCGCTTGTCAGTGCGGATGAGTATAGGGAGTATTCAAGTGGCGTCACGTACGCCATACTGTAGTCTCCTTCACAGCTTCCACTGTGCTGCGAGAGATACGCGAATTGAGATAACACGCAGGCTGTCACCGTGCTCGCTGTACTACAATATGGCGACCTTGATGACGTCAGTGCATACCACGTATAATATATATATATATATATATATATATATATATATATATATATATATATATATATATATATATATATATTGTTACGTAGGAAGAAGCCTACGAAAAGCTATGTACAAGTATCTTTACAAGGCAATACGCCGCACTTGGCCAAGAGGCAACAGCCCGCACAAGCCTCTAATCGTCGTCTTCACCCTGCTCGCCTCTTTGTTAACGCAAATACTGTTCCGTAACAATATACATACATATTCAATATATATATATATATATATGCAAACGAGTCCATTGGTGACCAAGGCCGGTGAACGGAGCCTCATGAAACTTGAAGATTAGAGCAAAATACTTTTTTAGCGAACTATATACAGCTAGAATAACACAATTCGATCAGCGTCGCGCTTGTGAATGCATGGATCCAACGGTAAGGTCCGAACTACAACCCGAAGTCGGCTGTCAACTCGTTACGTGCACTTTTGTTTCCAGTAGTGTTCTAAGTACATGAAAACGCCTGTATATCACGAGCACGCGCAGACGCGCACGACCTTCCATGTCGACAGAGTTAAGGTTGTTGACCCTACGGCTCTCTTGTCGCTGCTTCGATCGCTGTCGTTTTCACGTAGCGGCAAAAGTGCCCAACGCGCCCTCCCAATGCCAATGGCACGGACCTGCCAAGGTTAAAGGGAGTTATCTTCTCTCCCTAATTAACCTTGAGGTGGGGCTACCATTGGGATCTCCAGCAGCCATACAGTGCTAAATGCACAGCCTGGCGAGGCTCCACAATGCGATACCTACCTCCGGACGTTGCAGCGCAGTAACTGCAGGTTCTCCAGAGCTGACCGTATCTTCGATTTCTTCCACTCAGCTCAATTCAGCAGAGGTCCATTTTACCCCCGAGATTGCGCCACCGATCGAGCGCGCTAAGCGCCCACAGCTATTTCTGGGAGCAATGAGTAAGCGAGATGCGCCTTGCCATGTCGTCGTGTGCAAAGCCAGCGACAGAAAATCCGTGAAATCTCGGTATTTGCTGCCTCAAGATGAATCCTTGCGGTCTGTTTGGCTACAGCACATTGGCCTTCCTTCCACGGAGATGGGGAAAAATTAAGCGTTTGCGGTAGGCACATCGCACGTGATGCCTTCCGTTACGAACCGGAACTTCTACAGGGCACAGACGCCAGTTGGACACGTTTGCATTTGAACGCAAATGCGCTGACGACGTTGTTCCTTCCCGAGAGATAGGTAAGCGCAAAATTCATCGTTCTCATTCTTTAAGTCTACAAACTTGTAGCAATACGATGGTACACTTGTCAATCAGGCGCAGTGGAAAATATGCTATAGTTTTCCACATCTAATTAGTCGGTCACAAGCATTGATGTATGGACACTGCAGTAGTAATACGGGGGTTTGAGAGATGCTGTGGAACGTATCCGCGATCCTAACAAAATAAATTAATGTCAGCCCACTTCAATTACGACTATTCTGAGTATTTCTTTAGCTTCACAAAGATTTAATGAGTCAGACATCAAAATTGTGCCTCGGTTCAAACATTCTGAGATGCAGTACTACTAGGATGACAGTTGCATTGTTCAATGTGCTAATAAATAATACTGAACTCATTAAGTTGTGGCCAATCTTGCAAAAAATGACACAGGTTGGTGCTTCATGTATGCCAGCATAGTAGCACCTCGCTCTCGCCCTCGAGGGTAAATTGACATTCCAGGTTGTATTTTTCTGAAACGCATTCTTTGTGCTATGGGGAGCAACACTGTACAATATTACTTTATGTCATGAGATTGTTTGGATACAATTGGCTATGAAACAGGCCAGTGTTGATTTTTCTACAAAATACATGTGCTTTTAAATTGTTTCGACATGTGGCATAATGCAATAAATTATATGCTAATCCGAAAGTTGCATTATTGCACTAATCTAACAATTCAAATGTGATGTGTCATATAGTAAAATAGTATCTAAAATGTAACACGACGAGATTCCTATTCTATTTATCACAGGCGATTTGAAGGCTCTGGTGCCATTAATAAACACTCAGTAGTTGCGAGGGGACTACAGCGGAGAGTTGTAGCCTATTTACATAAAATGTGTTTAGTATTCATAAATTAATTTTTGGCTACATAAAGTCACCATTGATTAGCACTAGCAGTTGTCTACCATGCTACAGTGACACATTTTCACTTCGCCACGATACCCTACACGAAGAGCCTCATCGCCAGATCCCCAGTGGAACTGCATCTTGCGATCCACAGGCGCAAAGTTCACAGGAAGTGAGTTAGAGATATGAAATGACTTTAGCACACGTATAACTGATCACTTGATCCACAGGCTCAGCAGGGCATTGGGGCCTGTGAATTGCATCCAACCGGAGCTGGTCTGCAAGTTTCCTGTAAAGTAAGCTTATGGCCCTCACTTTTCTGAGCTCCTATACTAAATCGTTCTGTGCTGTACTTGAAGCACATACCATTTTATGGGTTCAGATTTGCAGATGCAGCTTCCCTCCTGTGCTGTACACTGTCGCAACTCAGTGTGCTGTTGCTGCCAGGACTGTTGCTACAGAGACCTTACACAAGGGGGTGTTAAAAAAGATGCTGGTAAGCTTACACGACTTGCTATACATGGACATTTCTGATGGAGGGCATCACAACCTTCAGTGGAAGTTACTGCTGCACAGTAATTGTGGTATGCATAATTCGAAAACAAGCAATATTTACAATGCTTGTACATCTCCTGAGCAAGCTGCAACTCTCGCCCGAAACAATATAGCAAAGCAAAGGTTAAATTTGGTAGCGCTTGAAATTGTGCAGGTATAAGCGGGCATCAATTTTAGTGGCACAAATACAATGAGACTGATATACATTTACTACAGGGTTTCTATGTCTCCTTAGTCATAAAACAAGTTACTAAAAACTGATGCAGGCAATCATGTAACCAGCAGAACACAGCTACCAGCTGATGAATGGATTGTTAATTAAATGCGCTGCTCAATATACTATTCAGCGTGGCAATCATGTGGAATGAGATGCATGTTCTGCAGTTTCTCAGCACTGTAATGTGGGAACTTTTGCAGCCACGCAGGTGAATCTCAACATCTCCTTGTAGAGATGTAAGTACGCAGAGCGAAACTTGTGACGCACTCATGGATCCAGCTAAATGAAGTTCCACTGATCCAGCATGCATTCCATCACCATCATGGAGGTTTGAACCAGTACGAGGTTCGACACCAGCGCCAGGTGCAGTAGAAGAGATGGACACTACGGAACTTGCAACTACTGTTGTCGAGATCGATACAAGCAACAGCCATCCTTTCACGAGAGCTTTGTAAGGTACGTCGTTGTAGAATTTGTCATCTTGCAGTGTGAATAGCACAAAGAATGTGAACAACCATACAGGGCAACGTTAAGCTGGAATATGCAATCTCCAAACTAATAAGTTGAAGAGCACAGTTTATTTTTTTGCAATTTATAGTACACTTTTCAGTGCCTGTGGAAAGTCAGTGATCTCAACCATGTTATTTCACACTGGCATGCAAACTGGAAGTTTGAATTACTTAGTTCCTAATAATTCTTTTTTTTTCTTCATTTTTGTTGTTTTTCTTTCCACGCATTCGAACAGCACAACTACTTATCCCCTCCTTTGTGGGAAGATGAGCATGCGGTTGCTGCCAGCAACTGCTGACATGTTTGCATCCACATACATTTGTGGTCAGCCTTGCTTCTAAACCGGTATCAGTTTCCCGATGTTGTCTCAGTCTGACAACTTAACACCGTCCTCAGCCCCTGTTTTCTTTTTCTCCTCCCTCCCCTTTTCTTCAACATTCTCAATTCCACTTATTTGCTGCACCAGCTTAGTCTCCTCTTCCTCTCCTGATCAAGTGAGGGGGAGAGCAAGTACATAAACAACAAGGTAGGCAGTTGCTGTCCTAACGAAGAGAAGTTCCGTTGCCAAAGCGTTGGCTTCAGCGACATGTCTTGTTCTACCACTGTTTGCGACTTTAGGTCTCCATCTACCAGCGAACCCCCCTGTTGTTTTGAATAGACTAAATTTTATCGAGTTCTAAACTGGAGTCGTACACCCAAACAGAAAGTACTGTTTTATCACGACATGGGCCAAGCACACAATTGTGCCCGCAGTTTTCTGCCACTGTCCACTGCAGGTACCTTTTTGTGATTTTAATGCGTGCAGTATGCACAACCTCCATGTATTGTTTAATGCCACAGTAGTTTACACATTAGACTACAGTGCCTTGTTAATGTCCCACAATAGTTTTGCTTTTGTGCCTAGCACTACCTTTTTACTAATGCATCTGGAACAAATGAGTATGTGTTGCAAGTGCTAACTCCTCCTCCTTCTTGCTTCACTTCTCCTATGTTGTCCTGCGCCGTAGTCCATTTTCGCCATCGTCCGAGGGGGTGACGAGGCCGATGCAATGATGAGCATAGAAATACAGACTTCTTTTGCAATCCAAAGTTTCATGTTACGCTGATCGTCCAGTCAATCATCGGCTAAATCTGGTCACGTTGCCTAGCTCTTCATGACTACCGTCTACTGGTGATGATGCGATGAGTTCGCTCGTATATTTGGTGACCAAAACTAGAGGGTTCACTTGTGCTTATTATCCCTCCTTAGATGCCATTTCTGAAGAGAGGTCTGCAACAATTTCCTATCAGTTTTGTTGTTTTTCCACTCAGTGACAGCTCTTCACGAACTGTAAAATTGTCTCTGGAGCTCGGTGCTGTGCAAGAATTCGTCTCTCTTTTTTGGGCAGCTTCACTTCGCCTAGATGAATAGTATGCACTGCATGCAACAGGCGTGCTCATTTGTACACCTCTTTGCAACCTTCTCCAGTTTCTAAATCTGCCACGATTTCTTGAGGAGTGGCCACTGATGAGTAACAGTAAACCGTTTTTTTACTTTATTGCACTGCCTGGGTAGCTAGTGTCATTGTCTATCTCTTGCTTGCCAATGGATAGAATTGAATGGATAGAATTGAACATGCTCTCAGGAACGGAGGAAGCCTAAAAACAGTGAAGAAGAAACTAGGAATTGGCAAGAATCAGATGTATGCGTTAAGAGACAAAGCCGTCAATATCATTACTAATATGGATGAGATAGTTCAAGTGGCTGAGGAGCTCTATAGAGATTTATACAGTACCAGTGGCATCCACGACGATAATGGAAGAGAAAATAGTCTAGAGGAATTCGAAATCCCGAAGGTAACGCCGGAAGAAGTAAAGAAAGCCTTAGGAGATATGCAAAGGGGGAAGGCAGCTGGGGAGGATCAGGTAACAGCAGATTTGTTGAAGGATGGTGGACAGATTGTTCTAGAGAAACTGGCCACCCTGTATACGCAATGCCTCATGACCTCGAGCGTACCGGAATCTTGGAAGAACGCTAACATAATCCTAATCCATAAGAAAGGGGACGCCAAAGACTTGAAAAATTATAGGCCGATCAGCTTACTGTCCGTTGCCTACAAACTATTTACTAAGGTAATTGCAAATAGAATCAGGAACACCTTAGGCTTCTGTCAACCAAAGGACCAGGCAGGATTCCGTAAAGGCTACTCAACAATAGACCATATTCACACTATCAATCAAGTGATAGAGAAATGTGCAGAATATAACCAACCCTTATATGTAGCTTTCATTGATTACGAGAAAGCGTTTGATTCAGTCGGTCGAAACCTCAGCAGTCATGGAGGCATTACGGAATCAGGGTGTAGATGAGCCATATGTAAAAATACTGGAAGATATCTATAGCGGCTCCACAGCCACCGTAGTCCTCCATAAAGCAAGCAACAAAATCCCAATAAAGAAAGGCATCAGGCAGGGAGATACGATATCTCCAATGCTATTCACAGCGTGTTTACAGGAGGTATTCAGAGACCTGGATTGGGAAGAATTGGGGATAAAAGTTAATGGAGAATACCTTAGTAACTTGCGATTCGCTGATGATATTGCCTTGCTTAGTAACTCAGGGGACCAATTGCAATGCATGCTCACTGACCTGGAGAGGCAAAGCAGTAGAGTGGGTCTAAAAATTAATCTGCAGAAAACTAAAGTAATGCTTAACAGTCTCGGGAGAGAACAGCAATTTACAATAGGCAGCGATGCACTGGAAGTCGTAAGGGAATACATCTACTTAGGGCAGGTAGTGACGGCGGATCCGGATCATGAGACGGAAATAATCAGAAGAATAAGAATGGGCTGGGGTGCGTTTGGCAGGCATTCTCAGATCATGAACAGCAGGTTGCCATTATCCCTCAAGAGAAAAGTATATAATAGCTGTGTCTTACCAGTACTCACCTACGGGGCAGAAACCTGGAGGCTTACTAAAAGGGTTCTAATCAAATTGAGGACGACACAACGAGCTATGGAAAGAAGAATGATAGGTGTAACGTTAAGGGATAAGAAAAGAGCAGATTGGGTGAGGGAACAGACGCGAGTTAATGACATCTTAGTTGAAATCAAGAAAAAGAAATGGGCATGGGCAGGACATGTAATGAGGAGGGAAGATAACCGATGGTCATTAAGGGTTACGGACTGGATCCCAAGGGAAGGCAAGCGTAGCAGGGGGCGGCAGAAAGTTAGGTGGGCGGATGAGATTAAGAAGTTTGCAGGGACGGCATGGCCACAATTAGTACATGACCGGGGTTGTTGGAGAAGCATGGGAGAGGCCTTTGCCCTGCAGTGGGCGTAACCAGGCTGATGATGATGATGATGATGGTGCTTGCCAATTACATCAGCACCGACCAGGTGTAGTATCGTCGGATACAATTGCGCCTTGTACAAACCATCTAAAAGTGGCTTTTATTCGCTGTAAACTGAGCACTGATGCGGTCCACTCTGCCATTTATTACTTTTCGCTAGCTATCCGCTGCAATCAAAATAGTTACGTCGTCATGGAGCAGTGTTTGGGATGGGAGCGATCAGTATAGTAGCATCGTACTTCTTGGAGCCAAAGCAGATGAAGCAAATCGCTGTTAAGTGGTGGACTAGCCATGGAGCACACCTCAGATACTTCTAGAGCCTCCAGTGTGAGTGTTGTTGTTGAATTGTATACGAAGTGTGAGAGAAGTGCGTTGACAAAGGAAGTGATGCCGTGGCTTTGCGTTGCTGAACATCACCAACAGGTTCTTCAATACCCAGTTCTCGGCACTACATGGCCTTGGCAATGTCGGCGTGAATAAACGAATGCTAGCTTCCGCTGTCTAGCATCTCACAAACCATGAGTCGTCGGTGTCCACATTCCGCAAAAACGTGGTCAGTCTGGAGCAGCACAGACTTTGCTCCTATGTCACCCGTCCTGGCTATAGTAACAGTTAGTGGAGTCAGCCCAGCCACAGGAAGCTACGCACTTGCACGGGGCGTAGCGGTCCTTGCGACCGCGCTTAACAAATCATAAAATACTGTTACGTGTCTGCGTCGGCACCTTTTGCATGTGAGGGCACAGGAAACTCCGCAAAAATGAGCGCCATGATTCTGTGCTCCACACAAGCATTGCGCAGCCTGCTTATTTCTCGTTGGCACGGATGTGCGCTGTACATTCTGCGATGGTGCCAGTGCTGCTCTCACAGAAAAGGCAAGGAGTATGTGGCTTTGTGGATTCTGTCAGTGACAGAGCAAACACAGGTGATATGCTAGGTGATCATCTTGACATTGTGCTCAGGTCATCATCCTCCGCGGTCGAGTGGCTGGTTTTCTCTGCTGACTGTTTTTGCATGCCTTCCTCTTGCATGTCGAGCTGAATTCGCAAAATTAACAAAACGTAATTTGTATGGTACATGCCCCCGCGCCTTCGAGCATGCTTATGTGGAACCACACGGTATCATGCAACAGGCGCAGCTTCTTCATGCGCTTCGGGGTTTTAACCGGTTACAACGCTAGGAGGTGGTCGATGCATTCATTACCCAAATGTTCGTTTTGACCGAAGTGCTCTGTCAATATTTTCACAGCGATGTTGTAGTTGCTGTCGGGCAGCCCGATTCCTTCCATTGCTCATTTAGCACCTCCCGTCAGGTACATCAATAGCTACTTGAGTTTTTCCATAAGTGGCGGCTCGATATTTTGGTGGATTGTCGCGGTGGGGGGGGGGGGTAGTGACCCCAAAATTCTTGCCACTGACGTATATCGCTGGCATCATAGGCTTCTGATGTCTCAGGAGCACAATTGACCGGTGACATGGTGCACTGACCTGGCTTTGGGGCACAGCAGTCTGCCCAGTGCTAATCTGGATCGTTCTTCCCTGAGATGGGTCGCGGGTGTTCGCAGACTGTTAGCGTTGCTCCAAGATGAACTGGGCGTCAGATCTCGTAGAGGATCTTCTCGTAGTTGGCAGCAACCTTAAGTTCACTTTCTACAGCGTCATCTTCCGTAATGTCGAGGTTTTCAGCTTCATTGCCCTTTAGAAAGGTGACATGCCTGTTGACATCGCGCCCCTTGGAAAATAATTCTGCAGCAGTTCTGTGAGGAGCATAATATTTCGACAGACACTGGCCCCGACAGTTCCTAAGACACTCGCCTGAACTCATGTTCGCGGAAAGGCGATTCCCAGGTTTCATGGAGCCAAAATTTGTAATAAATGAGGATCCATGGCCAGTGCACTCAGACATCTTGCCTAAGCAAGGGCTAGCTTCTCCTTCTTCCTTTTATTTCTTTATTTATTTTTGTACGTACAGATCGCCCATACGTGCATTGGAGTACGGGAGGCGCGCAAAGAAATAAGCAAAAGCACTGGGATCACAATTAAGGTCGACAGAACCCAGCATCACTGCAGCTAAAAACATGCACATATACTTAAATGATGTATGAAAAAAAGTTTAACAAGTAGATAACAGGTAAAACACAGACATCACCCAAATTAGTACGCTAGACAAAAGTTTATGATGAAATGGTACACTGCACTATTACGCGTCACTTTGTCCTCGTAAATGCGATTTGAGCGCGGCCGAGAAGCTATTGTCATTTAATGTAAATATTGCGTTTGGCAGGCTGTTCCCTTCGGATATCGTGCGTGGGAAAAATGCTGATTTAAATACAGATGTACGACAGGAAATTTCGCGTATTTTATGGCTATGGTCTTTTCTTCGGGAAATATACGAGGGACGTTCTAGGTAAGCTCCGTGGTCAATGCCAGTTGTTTTGTTCATAATGTCGTTTAAGAGATTTATTCGGAAAGACGCACGACAAAGCTACAGGGAGTCCCTGCCTAGCTGCTTTTTTAACGCGCTGACGCTGCTGTGAGAGTCATATGACTTTAAAATAAAACGCGCCGCATGGTTTCGTATCGCTTCAAGTTTCTTTATTAGCCTTTTAGTGGGTGGATCCCACAATGTAGGTGCGTACTCTAATATTGAGCGTACGTTGGGGATATACAGAATTTCTTTCACGTCACTAGGCACATCGCGAAAATTTCTTTTAGTAAAGTTTAAAACACGACCAGACTTCAAAGCAATATATTCGACATGCTTGTTCCCGGTTAGGTAATTGGAGAAATACACACCTAAGAATTTACCATCCTCATATGCGGCTATTTGATAGTTATGTAAAAAGTAGCTACTGAGTATTTTTACCTTTTCTTTTGCTAAAGCTAAGGTGGCAGCATAATTTAGGATTTAGAGTGGACCTCAACCATGCAATAATCCGGTTGAGATCCATTTGTAATGCAGCTGTATCGTCCTTGTTTCCTATATCTCGATACATTACGCAATCATCTGCATATAGACTAATTTTTGATGTCACGCTTGAGCCAATATCATTTATAAAGATTATTTATTTATTTATTTATTTATTTATTTATTTATTTATTTATTTATTTATTTATTTATTCATTCATTCATACTGCAGGCCAACATACTGACCCATGCAGGAGGGGTAATACAGTTTATAAGGTAATAACAATGCAACAAAGATAATAAAAAAAATTTATATATGAACAGAGCATGAAAATGACGCATCCCATAGCCACGCTACAAAAATCACAATGCTTCTCTTAGCACAGTAACTACAACAAAAATAATCGCACATTTGAATTTATATGTGGATAAAAACGCTGTGCCAAACAACAATCGGACACTAAACATAACGAAATACAGGAACTTTCACATATGAAAACGGGAAAAATAGTGAAAAATAATGTTTATAGTTGTGTTATATTATGTGAAAAATAGTTTCCAACGCACTTGTGAAGTTCCCCGATTGAAGTACGTCAAGAGGGAGAGAATTACATTCGTTTATAGTACGCGGATAAAAAGCTATTCATGTGAGATTTTGTTTTAGCAAAGAATGGCGTAAGCGAGAAGTTGTGTCTATGTCTTGTGTTTCGTGCCTTAAGAGGCGTTACATATTGAGGTATTTCAAGCCCGATTTTTCCATTTATGGTGTTATGTAAGAACTGGAGACGACTAACTTTACGCCTGTGTTCTAGTGAAGTGATTTTATTCCTAAGCATTAGTAAGGAAGGGGAACCTCTCTTTTATATTTTCGAAAGCTTAATCTAATGGCCTTCCTTTGTGCATGTTCCAAATTCATGACATCCTTTTTGGTATAAGGATCCCATACGACCACTGCGTATTCAAGTTTCGATCGCACGAATTCGTTATATGCTAAAATTCTTCTGTTTACCGGTGCCTTTTTAAGTTTCCTTTTCAAGAACCATAATTTCCGCAAAGCTGCTGAACATGTAAGGGAAATATGGTCTGACCAGAAGAATCTGTTAGGGAATGTGACGGCTAAGTATTTGTATTGTTCAACAACAGTTATTTTTGTGTCGTTTAGAACATAGGATAATATACTAGGTTCCTTTTTCTGTTACTCGCAGCAAGACTGTTTTATGTACATTTAATTCCATGCACCAAAGCTTAGACCAATTGGAAATTGCCATGACCGATTTCTGCAAGCATGCTTGATTGTTTCGTGAAGCAATTTTTTAAAATACGACACAGTCATCCGAAAATAAATTGGCATGCACATCATCGGGGATTGCGTCTATTATATCATTAATATAGATCAAAAATAAAAGCGGTCCTAATACGCTGTCTTGCGGTACGCCTGAAGTTACATGACGGACACTTGAGGAACATTTATTAATTTCTAGGAACTGCTGCCTGTAAAAACAAAAGTGGGCCGAGGACGGATCCCTGTGGCACGCCAGATGCTACCGTCACGGAGTGTGATTGTGTGCCGTTGAGGACGACTTTTTGAGTGCGGTCATGAAGGTAGTCTTTTTTCTAGTGCAAGATATTACTCGGCAAACCTAGGCAAGAAAGCTTAAACAGCAATGAATGTGAAACTGTGTTAAAGGCTCTTTTAAAGAACAGCAATGGGCAATCAACCTGTTTACCATTGTCAAAAGAGAAGAAAATATCATGTGAAAATTCAACAAGTTGGGCCACACATTAAGAGCCAGCTCTGAAGCCATAGTAGAGTGCATAAGCGCGACTGAACGAGGACGTAGAAAAAAGCAGATACACAGACACAGCGCTTCACTTTCAACTACAGATTTCATTTTTGCACGCATCGATAAATATATGATGTGCGAGCGCAAACAAACGTAACAGCAAAAAAAGAACATTGAGTGGTGCATTTCGATGAACCGAACACGTGTGTAAGGCAAGAGAAAACATGCACTGCAAGGGTCACAAAGATAAGCCGAGGAATCGTATCTCCTTTTCCGATAGTGACACCGAAGGCTTGCTTACGCACTTTTGCTCTAATTTTGCAATCTCGTCGGCCTCTACAACCTCCCTCGTCATCCTGCTATGAGCCTTATACAGAATGAAAGTGCTTTCAAACATGGGCTTGCAGGAACAATCTCGGCAGTGAATACCCAAATGACCCGAGATTACCCTAGTGACGTTATATCGATGCTCTTTAAGAATATCGGCAAAATCTGGAGTAGAGGTGGTTTTCCCTGCCCCTAAGCGTCTACAGAAGCTATGCAAACAGGTCAAACCGGCCGATGGTCGGTTTGACCATCGGCCGGTTGGTCAAATTTGGTGAAACCGGCCGATGCATCAACGAGAGATTAAAAGAGCATCGATATAACGTCACTTGGGTAATCTCGGGTCATTTGGGTATTCACTGCCGACATTTTTCCTGCAAGCCCATGATTGAAAGCACTTCCATTCTGTATAAGGCTCATAGCAGGATGACGAGGGAGATTGTAGAGGCCTACCAGATTGCAAAATTAGAGCAAAAGTGCCTAAGTAAGCCTGCGGTGTCACTATCGGAAAAGGAGATACGATTCCTCGGTTTATCTTTGTGACCATTGCAGTACATGTTTTCCCTTGCCTTGCACACATGTTCGGTTCATCGAAATGCGCCACTCAATGTTCTTTTTTTGCTGTTACGTTTGTTTCCGCTCGCACGGTATATATTTATCGATTCGTGTAAAAATACAGTCTATAGTTGAAAGTGAAGCGCTGTGTCTGTGTATCTGTTTCTTTCTACATCCTCGTTCAGTCTCGCTTATACACTCTAGCATGGATTCTAACCAACTAGCCCGCCAACGTGTTTTAATCTGAAGCCATACCGAAAACTGACAAAAAATTGGCGATCTTGCAAATGACGAAATATACAAGAGTAGAGAACGTGCTCTAATGAGTTGCAGCATACGCTGGTTAAAGATATTTGCCTGTAATGTTCAACTCGGCATTGAGGAGTATTTTCATGTGCAGGCACAATGTTCGCCGTATTCCATTCACATGGCAAAGCACTGAAGGATAGTGATACACTTAACAGTAAAACTATAAATATGGCGATAACTGGGGCACACGTTTTAAGCACGTGACATGGAATGTTGTCAGGGCCAGTAGCTGTATTAGTTTTTAGTTCCTGTAGAAGCTTCAGGACACCTTCGTAGGAGATAATTATATCCAACATAGTGTCTAGGTTGTGCGGGATCGGACCAGCTATAGGGCATCCGGTAGGTGGAGAAAACACGGATTTAAAGTAGCTGTTAAAGCGAGCAGCCTTTTCTGTATTGTCAGTAATTTGGCCTTGAGCAGTCAAAATCATGGGAATGGAGATTTCTTCTTTGCCAGTAGCTTTGACATATTTCCATATTTCTTTAGGGTTATGTTTCACTTTTTCACTAAGCAAGACATTGAAATCATTTTTTGAATGTTTTATCTTTAATTTGACATGTTTCCCTAACTCCTCTAATTGCGTATATATCCCGTCATCCTTTCAGTAAATGTATTGCCTGAAAAGGCGACCTCTTTGATTCAGCAAAAGCTTGATTTCAGTAGTGAGCCATGGCTTGCTCCATCTTTGTTTATTCGATAATATTTTTGATGGTAGGTATTTGTCAATCAAAGAGAGCAGTTTGTTTTTAAAAAGCTCCCATAGCTCATTAATGTTGGAAGTATCCGTGCAGTCTAGAAACTCTTCGTAGAGCACTTCCAGGAAGTGCGTAATTAAACTAAAATCACCCTTTTCAAAAAAGAACACTTTGCGAGGTAGGGCTTTAATCGAATAAAATCGCAGGCATGAAATCTGTGCCAAGACGACTTCATGGTCGCTAATCCCAGGAACAGGCAGAACAGATTCAACGAACCCATCAGAGTTTTAGAAAGTCAGGTAAAGTACAGAAGCGCTCTCACCACTTCATCTTGTAGGGAAGTCTACAAACTGATAAACACCGTTGACAGTGATGATGTCACTGAATTCAAGTGAGAGTGCGCAACAACAGGACAATACTGGGGACCTGTCTACCCAACGCAAGGAAGGCATGTTAAAATCACCACCAAGTATGAAATCGGTCGCCTGGCTTTGGAGGGTACGAGAGAGTGAAATAAGACTAGCTGGACTTATACAGCTAGGACTTCGGTAATACGCACCAAATGCAATATGTGTGGAATCATGGAGCCTCACTTGGCACCACACAGTTTCACAGTCAATGTTGGTACTCTCTATTGGATCACTTGGGATGCATTTTTCAACTAAAAGGAATACACCACCAGCGTGCCTGTCGCGGTCTCGTCTGTAAATGGCAAAAGCAGCCGGGAAAACTTCACTGTTGTTCACTGTTTCGTCAAGCCACGATTCCGTTCCGATCACTACATGAGAATTTGCAGAAAGGATAAGGCTGGCGAGCGCGTCAATTTTGTTCACAATGCTACGAAAGTTGATCAGCAGAACGTTTAGCTTAGTGTGCCGGGTAGTTGTGCAATAAGTAGCACGACATGTAGCTTCAATGTTTCGGACTATCTTGCCGCCATATAGTTAACTTTTAACTTCAGTAACAATGTCTTTATAGGCGTTACATATATAAAACCGTCCATCCATGATGTTTGTCGAAGCGAATTATGAATTACAAATTTTGTTGCCTTGTAAGTTCACCTAGTTTCCTGCGAGCACAGCGCACCCCGGCAGAAAAGTCTTCCCGGACCACATACTCATCTGATTTCAGCTTAGATCGTACGGCAAGAATAGCCTCCTTGTCCTTAAATTGCAGGAAATTAATTATGATAGGGCGCTTCTTGTCATTTTCGAAGAGGTCAATTCTATGCGCTCTTCGTATGTTAGCTCCCTCAATGACCACACCCATAGTTTCAGTGCACAAGGAAACAACAGCCTCTTCTGATTGTGTCCAAGTTTCAGTCTGGGAATCGGGTAACCCAAAAAACATTCTCCTTCGTTCGAAGATTATTTCTTCGTTGTCTATTTTCCGCGTCGACAGTAGCTGCTTTAGGCGCAAGGACGTCTTCAGAAATACCAGTCATCCCAACGCTTTTATTGCGCGCTTGCGCAGGAGACAAATCAGGTGGAGAAAGCTGACTGAGGCAAACAATTATTTCTTCAAGACTTTTTAGCTTGTAATCAGCGTTCAGTTGCCACTGCTGCAGCTTTTGAAACGAACTCAGCATCTGCATGTGGTCTTGTCCAATAGGCTTGATCCTGTCAAGCAAGGAAGAGCATTCGCAAGGCGTGTTAACGGGATCTGGATTCACTTCTGTCACCAGGCAGCAATAAAATCATGCGCATAAAATAGGCACGAAAAACAAGCAGGAATCTTGCAAACGATTTGGGCACAATATCGCGGGTGTCAAAGGGGCACGACACCTCAAACCACCAAGGGTTTGAACTTTTACAGCAAGATGAATTGTTCAAGTAACCAACCTGGGTTATAAATAACGATGAGTGCATTGTCGGTTCGGTGTCGAGCCCGAATCTGACAGTCGACGATAGGCGCTTAAGTACTGCATCTATCAGCGTCCCTTGTTGCCAGTCGTATCGCGGTGTTCTGTCCAGATGTAATGCAGAGTAGCGGAAAAAGCGTGCATTTTCCGCATATTTGCTCTCGTTGGCTTGGCTTTTCAGTTACGTGGCCAAAGGGACTGTGATGAAGGAGTTGCGTTCCGTTCTGCCAGGAGACGGGTAGAGCGTCCATGCAGCGAAAATCACCTGGGCTAGAAATAAAGATCAGTGCATTGTCAGTTCGGTGTCGAGCCCCCTTCTTTTCTCCTCCTTGGTTCCTACGTTGTCCAGCACCATAGTTCATTTTTAGCAAGCTATTCCATCATGACAGAGACTGAACCATTTACATGTGCAAGCGCGACAAAAAACCAATGGTGGTGTCTTTATTGCTCTAGCTCACAATATTCTGTCCAATATCACAATTTATCATGTGTTTAGTAGTGATTTGTGTTCATATCGTTATGAACAATTACAGTGCATTGCTCTGGCTGTGTTATCGCCTGCTAAGTGCAGCATTTGCATTTTGTGATTGTGCATTACACAGTCATTATTTTTTGCTTTGGTGTTCCTGTGCCCACTCTTAAGATCTATCAAGCAATTTTAATTTCAAAAAATGCTCTATTTCCCCCCATCGTTGTCGATACTTCTACCAAAAGGTAATCTTTTGCTATCCTGATTTGAATTTTAGTACTATGCATCTTGTGTCTAGGCCTTCATCCTACAACATCTAACCTCCTCGAACCAATCCCTTATCACCAAACCTGATTTAGTAGTTCTTTCACTCATTTCCGTAGTTTAAGCCATTTTTTCATAACAGGCACTTTTGTTAATTGAATTAGTAGTGACCAAGCAATTAGATTTTGCGAAAGCCTACTACTTTGCATTTAAAGAGTTTGCAAGAGCACTCTATGCATAACTCGCTGCTCGACAATTCACGGAGTTCGTAGACATAAGCACACTTTCAGATACGCACCGTGCTCGAAAGTCGCAACCGGGGACATAAAATCAGATCTATAATCGAACCATCTCAATACATGAGTAAAAAGAGTTCAGTCTTAGGGCTAAGCACTATGAGAGCGATTTGGTGCGCAACGGCGATGAGCGACGGCTTCGAGCGACAAAACAGGCCGCCGTCGCTTGACCACATCGCTCGGTTCTCGAAATCTAGAAATCGTCGCTCATCTCCCGGAAGTGCTAAAGGGGACTACCCAATAGCGCGAAGCCGGAACTGGATGTACATCGCTCAAATACCACCGATTGTCACGTGAAATGAGCAAACGATTCAATTTTTATATGTGCAAGGATAAGAATCTACTGCAAGACCTTCGAAAATATTTTATGCAACTTTTTACAGTAAAATACATCAACTTAATATTACTAAAGCACGCGTCCGGCTAGTTCCGACGCGCATTCGCAGCCCTCATACGGGCAACACCGAGGAGGCGTCGCTCAAAATCGTGGCTCGCACTGAGTACGACTTGTAGGCGATGAGCGACTGCGACAGCCATCTCCATCGCATCGCTTGTAGCTGTCGCGCGCAAGATCGCTTATATGGGGTTTATTCTGTATTCAGCATAAAACCTGAATTCTTCATGCGTTTTCAGTAAGTTCAAGCTAACGCGACCAATTGACCTCTTGCAGCATGCAGCTGGATGCTTCCGGCAAAGTTTCTAACTCGCACTGGTGCTGCGCGTAACTTCAGTGGTCGCAGATTACCCATGGGCGAGACACCGTCATGCGCGCGGCTTATTGATAACGAAAGCATGCCGCCAGCAAAGTGACCCCTTTTGTTATGTGGCTCCTTATTTCAACAGCGTTCAGTACACAGCAGACTGCCAAAATGAACAAGTTTAAAGGTACGCTAAGCACGCTCCACATAGGCTCGGGATCATGGTCTGGTGAACAAACCATTTTAAGCGTCCTCTCGCCTGATGTCTTATTGAACATACCATGGTTCTGGCAGTGTTTGCGATTTTGAAAGCTCTTATGGATAGCGGCAAGTGACAAAATCACATGCAGTTATCGCGACGATTGGCTTTTTCGATTGATATCGAGAGACACAGCGCGCTAGCCTAGTCCGTTGTCAATCGCGTCGGCTAAGCGCCGCGACGACTTCTTGGCGATAGCATGTCATAAACGCACAATGTGCACCTAAGTTAAAATTCACTTACCATGGAGGATTTGTTGTTATATCCAACGAAAGACGAACTACTGTCGCGCTTTCGCGGCCACGCGAGATGGCTGACACACGGTCTCCCTTGGAAGGTCTTCGCTGCTGCTCGCTGGACGGATCTCCTTTTCCGGTGCTGTGCTGTTCCGCGATGTTCAGCATGCGCTGGCGGTGGAGCAACTCCGAGCGAAAAAGTAGAGCGCTCGCTCCGCGTTCCTTTGAACTGCGGCTGCCTGTTCTCTTAGAAGCAAAACGGTCTGTTCTTTGCTTAGCGTCCGTGAGTGACACATCGCCATGTTCGGGCGAGCCTTGTACAGTTGAAGCAGAAGATTACGCTACGTTTTCTTCTTTCTTGCAGCAAGAATAAAACGGGCATTCTACTCTCTCTAAGAAGGGCAGAGTGAAAAGCATATTTCACTCTCTCCTTGGTGACAGAATGAACAATGCATTTCACTCCACTCGACATTTCGCGAGAGTAAAACAACGCTTTGAAAAGTAAATCGGCCGCTTCACTCCTGCGATACCTTCCCTAGATTTAAGAGTGTATGATCTGATTCAATTATACAATCTCTTGTGTGTGTGATGATGAGTTCATGATGTACCTGATGCGCAATGCATGAATAGGTAATCGTTTCAAATAAACGCCAGTTGGAAGTAGCGCCGGTCCTGCCGTATGTGTTCCATTCGTCGTCGTCTTTAGCGCGTTTTTATGAAAACTGTCTTGATTGCAAGTTCGCCATGTAAATCACAGAGAACTATCGCGGCATCGCGATAGCTAGACAATCTGCATGAAGACCGACGTAATCCTACTCTCATTCGTAGTACTCCATAGCATGATTTGAGCCCTCTAAAAAAATATTGTTCGCGCGACAAGGGAGCGGTGACACTGTTTATTTCAAGAAGAAAAAAACGGTCTGTAAGAAAGCAGCACACCTGAGCGATTCCTGGGGTTCTGAAATGCTTTAATGCCACTGCTTGAATGCTTTCTATCTAATCATCTTCAATATGTACCTGCTAAAAATACTGACTCTTCCCTTGTTGGTGTAGATACATAGAAATCTTTATTGAAGGATAAAACGCTCAATGGGTGGAGCCTCTAACATCTAGCGCTTCCCATGGCTCTCTTTTAGCACCTTTCTTGTTTTTATTTACATGAATTACATTATTTACCCATAGGCATTAAGTAAACTATTAGTCTTTTCGCTAATGACAGTGTTTAAACCGTGTGGTTAAAAATCCGTCTAAGCTGCAGTGCGACATTGGAAAAATTTCCTCATGGTGTAGCATTTGCCTACTGAAACTAAAATTTCTGCGTGTAAAATAATGAGGATATTGGGGCCGAGGAATTGCGGAGTCGCCATCTGTCGGAAGCGCCTCCCTTGCGTAGTGTGAGGGATCACACGGCGCGCTCCTCATAGGTTTCGCTTACGGCGCTCAATAAAAAGGCCACGCGGTAGCCTTCCTGGGCATTCATGTAAGTACTCTCAAAACGAGGGAAGATTTTGACTGCCCATATAATAACCTTGGTCAAACTGAAAGCACAGAATCGTTTACCGACGCTATCTCTTTACCGAATACGTATAGTGAACGCCACTGCGCGCGGTCGCCGTGATGGAGTCTGCCGAACCCGCTTCTCGAACCGGCTTCTTGCGTGAAAGGTAGGCAAACGTGGCAAGCGAACCATGTGAAATATGTTCTTATAGTGGGCTGTCTGTATAATCAAATGGAGCATCACAGGAAGAACCCTCAATGCAGCGATCACACGGGTTCGAAGTGGCCGACTGCGCGTCTGCGTGCATGTCCACGCACAATCTTTTGCTTTCGCTGTGAGCGCGTTTTCGCACCATGCCGTGAGCTTTAGGCCACAGCATATGACAATATGACCGTACACAAGTAACTGCGGTTGCGTGGACGCAATCAGAACTGTTCAAAAATAATTTCGGTACAGACTTTGACGCCTACGGCGACTGTGATGTGCCGTCGCGACGATTCAATTTTTTCGTGTCTTCTAAATTCTTGTACATTTCAATATCATTTCTCAATTTGCGTCGCACTGTTTGTTTATCGGTCTTCTCAGCGTGCGATTTCCCTCTGCTTCGATTTCGTAATCCAGTGCATAATTCATAACCCAAACATGACTATATGCCTTGCCTTTTCTTTAATGTGCGTCCTACTGCTCCCTTTTCGTTCCAGTGAACTTGCCAGTATCGAGCATCAACAAGTTCATAGACCAAACCGTCATGACATAACCCGCGCAGCCGGCGCGGGCTTGCGTCTCAGTGCGCGTTTTTTGCTACTCGCCTAACGTCGCAGTCCCGATGCCGTAGCAGAAATCTTCCTCGCGTCTGTGCTCGCTGCGTACCCGAATTGTAACCGATGGCTGTCTGCCGGTTCTAAGTTTCGCGAGCCAAGCTTCACGCAGCTCCTTGTCCAGCGACTACGCGTGAATACGGCTGGCACCGGGCTGCGTTGCGCACGTGCAGCACTGCGGCACCAAGCAGTAGCCTACCGGGCTGCACGCCTTCAAAGGCAGCCACTGCCTATTATAGCACCTTGAAGTGTTGCCAAGCAGATACCCAAGGCGGTAATGTCCCACCAGTAAATCAGAACCGCAGCGCAAGTCGTATTTCAATGTTTCCTTTTCTGCTCGCTTCAGCGATTCCGAAGCAGCCGACGCGGCCGCTGTGTCGACGTGATCTCCCATGCCACGTCACGCCGAATGCAGCGCCAGCTTTTCCAGGGATGGAGCTCGCCCCCAATATCGAATTTCTAATGGGCTTAACGATCTCGTTTATACGCTAAATAACACAGCGCTCACCACTATGTGTTCCTGTAATATCTAGATAAGGAAGAAGTTTACAGGAAGATCGAGGCTTGAAATGATGAGCAGTAGTCGAACTTGGCATGTCGCTGAAGCCAATGTTTCGACAAGGGAGCTTGTCGCTGCCAGGGCAGCAACCGCGTTCCTTATCAGCGCTTTTGTGTACACGTAGCTCACTCTCCTATACACTTGCAGCGACCGTCTGTCACTTCGCTGTCCCTGCCATGGGGGGCATTGCCCTCTGCTCAAACCGAAGTGGCTTTCCAACAGGGGCATCACCACTGCCACTCGACCAACCTGCTTTTACTCTTGAGTAAAGCCAGCCGACTTCCTGTTCTCAACCTGTCAAAACGTCTATTGCTTGCCTCTAGCTCCCAACAAGTGGTAACCCAGGACATTTACGTTTTTTTTTTCGAACACTTTCCATGGACGACGCTGCTCCTACTGCTGCAGACAGAGATGACGCCACGATAACGTCTCTTGTAATCGCCGCAGAACTTCAGATTCCCAGCTTTTGGCCCAAGGATCCTCGAGTTTGCTCTGTGCAAGTAGATTCCAGTTTTCGACTCTGGCGCATCACTTCAGAAACAGCAAGGTACCTGGTCGTCGTCGGCGCGCTACCATCCGACATCTCCTATGCCATACACGACTTGCCAGCGGGTACACTTTCGGCCACAGCATACGACGGCCTGAAACGCACGGTCATGTAGCGCCCCGAGCCATCGCAATAGAGTAGGCTCCAACAGTTCCTCTCCGAGGAACTCGGCGACCAACTACCGTCACAACTCCTGCACCGTTTCAGCCAGTTTGCTGGGTGGCCACTGCGCAAACGAGAGCCAAGTTCGAATCTTGCGCGAGCTGCTCTTGCGCGTCTCCCACAGTCCGCACGCAGGGTACCAGCTAGTTTCGACGAAACGAGTCTCGAACCACTACCTGCACTCGGGCGTGTGTCTTCTGTCCGAGTATGCACGGGCATATGAATTTTAAGAACGCCTTTAATCTTGCGTTGATTATCTTTGACGCGTGAGGGTGCACAGCTATATAAGTATGAAGTATGTGTTCTGAAATAAAATAGTTGCGAGTGCAGCGAGTGTCATCTTTTCTTGTGTGTCTTCACCGTGTCCGCGTCAGTGCGATGCTTCCCCAGCAAGGTATGATGATTCATCACCAGCTAGCCCGACTTTCCCCATTACTGAGCCTCTAGAAGGCATCACGGCTAAACAGTGGCCGAAGCATTTGTCGCTACGTGGGTGTCGTGGTACGGTTGCTCTTTGCGCATGAATACTGACCGAGGCCGGCAGTGCCAAAGCTCGCTTTCTTCTGCCCTGGTGAGACTCCTCGGAAAGCGTCTACATAACACCACAGCTTACCACCCACAGAGCAGTGGCGTGGTTGAGCGCCTCAACCGAAAACTAAAAGCGTCATTGACCGCCACGCTCGGCAGATAGCACTGCGTGGAAATGCTGCCCCTTGTACTATTGGGTCTGCGAACAGCAATCAAGGATTATCTCTGAGTTGGCACAGCCGACTCCCAACAAACTGAAGGGGGGAAGGGGTGAGAGGGCAGGAGAATACGCTGCTGCATAGTGCGGAATAGCAGATTTCAAGCTAATATAGAGAGAAGGAAATTGAGGCCTAGCAAATGTTGGATACGGACCCTTTTCGAGGCATCACTCAAGTTCCCCGACCCTAGCCAATCGACGTCGTATTCCAATTATGGAGCGCCGGGGCGCGCTTCCCACGTTACCGGACCCGTCAGACAGGCTGGTAACCCGCACTTCATACACCGCTCGTCGAGCTATTGTCTCCTCCCCCCCCGCTTGACTCTTCCCGAAAGTGCAACGGGGGGCTGGCACGGTTCCAGGTAGTTGATCTTGGTCCTGAGCAAAGCTGTTTTGCAGATCTGGAATGTCGTTCGAAAACAACTCGTCTCCTCCAGTTGAGCGCTTCCAAGTGAGGAGGAGACGCCGGAGGCAAGTCGATCCTCGGAAAATGGAGCCCTTCTAGCGTTCCCATTGGCCGAATATGACGACACGTCCACGGGCGCCTACCATTGGAGGTAAATGACGACACCTTAGCTGGCTCGACGATTCTCCCAAAATGACGTGGCCCTGAGACACCGAACGGATGAAAAGCGAGCGACAGGGAGAGGAGTTTTCTTTCGTTCTTCTTGCCACGGGCCACAGTGTCCGATTTGCTGCCGGCCGTCGATGACTTTATGACTGTTCATTATTTTGCGTTATTACTGTAAATGATGTAAATAAACCTTAAGTTCTCAAAATCCTCCTCCGCGTCGGCCAACTCCCGCACTCAACGGCGAGATCTAACAATGTGTAAAGTGATAACAAAGAGCATGCATACACATAATGTCGAGAGAGTAAAAATGAATAAAGGGAAATAGAGAACAGGAATTATTACAGAAGTTAAAATAGACTGGGCGTGATAGTAAATAAGTAAAGAACGGCTTGTGAGAAATTACAAACAAATATTCATGTAAAGAAAAGAATGTAAATAATATGGCACTCGTGTTATGAACAGTCCTGGCTAACCAGGTGTCAGACCGAAAAATACTTATAAGTATAAATAAACAAACAAATAAATAAATAAGGGCAGTTGGTTAAGTTTTCCTGATTAGTATAGCGAATGGATTCAAGAGCTGTCTTTGTGACATTTATACCCGTTGACAAGACCGTATTGAATTTGTGGATGACATGCGATTCTCAATATTTCTGTGTTTATATATATTGCATAACTCGTAGCTTTTGTGACATGATTCACGATGTGCCAATGACAAATCTACAGCGTTCAGAGAAATATTTTGAAGTATTGGAAGCTGAGCTTACCACAATGGAAGCGGTGATTGGCCCACGTATGATCCAGAACAAATCTTGCCTCGGGTTCGTCGTCCAGCAGCTGTTGAGAAATGAAAAGTGGAATCGTTTTTCCTCGTCGAACGCTCGCTTGTGCGGATAACTCATGCTATTGTATCCGTAAGTTCAAAGATATCACAATTATAATGTGCAAAACCGGCGCTGTATTGAACAGGCTGATATAAGAAGGCAGGATTGAATTGGCACTGATGGTACTCAACGACCACCATCCAACAAAATCTGAGTCACATATAACCACAATAGATGCTATTCACATATTGGCTGTGACATACAATGCATCCGCTTGGCTTCTATAGCATTGACTGAATGCAGTTTTAGTTATCTAAAATGCATATGGAGTGATCGACTGCACTTATTCATCAGTTTCGACTAAGTACCGGCTACACAAAACAGGTTCTATTTTCATTGGTCAGGAAACCCTCAGTGCTTATGTGGCAAGGGCAAGCAAGGACGTAAACATCTTACAGGGCGGAGAGACTAAAGAAAAAGGTGGACTAGTCTTCAAAATTTTAAGGCTTGAACGGAAACTGATAAGCATGGCAAAGCTTCTGAGCCTGTGGCACCCTTTCAAAACTGTGCACTTGTTCTCATACAAGAGTTTTACTGTTACACCCCTTAAGTGCTCCAAACTCATTTTGCTATGTCCGTCCGCCCATATAGCTGACGACGACCGTTGTCGTCATCGACATTATTGTGTTGTAATCAGAGTACCTCCTCATCCTCACTGGCGCTCCTTATCATCAATAGGATTAGGAAGGTGACGATGTCGCAGACAACGCCACAACCTTAGTGCTTACCTAGCAGCTTATAGGATTCACGACAGCACAGAGCCCGATACGTCAAAAGTAAAATCGCAGAGTACAGTGAGTGAAAACTTCATTGAAAATGTCCGGCAGTTTGGGGCCAAGGCACCCCAACCTAGGTGACTGCCTCGAGTCCTTGGACACGGGCGGCTTCCTCCGCGTGCCGGATGGCCCACAGTTGATCAGCGAGGCCGTGGCTAAGCAGGGCCTCCTCTCACCGCGCCCTACGGTTCGAGACTGCCGTGTCTAATCCGTTCGTCGGGGACTCCTGGCCACCCGTGCATTCCTATAGCATGTGCTGCAGCGTCGCTGTGGCTCCGCACACTTTACACTCGTCGGACGAATAAAGGTCGGGGTAGCAGAGGCGAAGGATCGCCGGGTTCGGATACGGGTTCGCCCACCTATAGCGGCCAACATCTACACCCATGAATGATAGGTAGCAGCGCGCTTACAGCTCGGTGAAAGTGCGTCGGAAAAGCACTTAATGGACATACTTCGCGGGCACAAGTCAGTTTAACGCTCATTATTTGGTAATGACTGTCGCTAGAATGAACAAGAGGATATAAAATGAAGCACTTGGCAGGCACATAATGCTGGTACTTGTGATAAATGTTGTTCGCATTAAACTGAGGGCTCGAGTGAAAACAGACGACATAAAACAGAGAATGAAATAGGGTGAATGTACAAAGTAACGACTAGCTTTCGTTTAGCTTATTCTGCCTGCATTAGTAATGTCACTATAGCTAGCCAGTAACGAAGAATTCGAGGCACAATTTCTTTGACGAGATTCTGCTGGCTGCTAGCAGAATGTCATACATCACAATACCACTGATACTTACTTGCTTGTTACTGCTTGTCTTATTTGTTCATATTTAGATGCATATTGCTTTTTGTCAGGAAACGCAAATTCACATTTAATCAGAAGGAAGTACCCAGTTCTTACCCTATAACGTATTCATCTATCATGCCACTGATGTCTTCAGAGACAGAATCTGTGCTTAGTCACCAGCCAAAAACAAGCAGTTAGGATTTTTTGGTATGTAAGCCGCTTGCATCACAAAATATAAAGCTATTTACTTGGTGCAATCTAGAAACTCCTGCTATTCACACCAATGCCCACATGATAAAAAGCAAGGCTGCACTAAATTTTCATCCATGATATTTGTGCTCGCAGGCGTGCCCATATTGCACGACAGCGCTATATGTCCTAACGTACATAAATATTACCATGTTCCATAAGCTCCCCTCACCGATGGAAGCACCTTCAAAAGTGCAGTAACGTCTTCAGAAAGAAATGATACATGTAAGAAGCAGAAAAGGTGGGTGTGACAGGGCCTATCTGTCCGGGTACTACAAGGGAAAACGCGATCGGCAATACTTATGCACATTTCCCTTCTGAGAAAACCACACATCGCATAAATAACATAATCAAGGGTTCGACGAAAGTTCGTCTGTGCTCAGCGGCTATGGTGTTGGGCTGCTGAGCAGGAGGTCACGGGATCGGATCCCGGCTACGGTGGCCGCATTTCGATGGGGGCGAAATGCGCAAACACCCGTGTACTTAGATTTAGGTGCACGTTAAAGAACCCCAGGTGGTCGAAATCTCCGGAGTCCTCCACTACAGCGTGCCTCATAATCAGGAAGTGGTTTTGGCACGTAAAACCTCATAATTTAAAAAAAAAGTTCGTCTGGTCAGGCATAGAAATGAAGAGGATAACGGCCACTGACCAACTCTGATGAATAATCTGACGTTTACCGTGCGCTGATTGCCACAAAGTATATATTGGTGAAACAGGGAAGTTGAGACGCCTCAAACACCATAAACGTGACGTAAGAAATAAGTCACACGACGAACGCCATTGCCGTGCATGCGCAGGAACATAATCACAAGGTTGACTGGGACAATGCCACTGTTGTTGCCAAAGAAAAAAACATGTCATCCCGACGGCTGCTAGAATTTCTAATTATTCAATCCACGCCAGCTACGATGAACCGGACACCAGGGACTAGCCTTGCCATTTACGCACGTTCCTTACGTCACGTGCTGGTTATATAAGTGACGATGATTTCTTGTCCAACTCGGTGAACAAGGAACCCGTATGCGGTTCCGAAACGTCGGATTATTCAACAGGCCTGGTGAGTGAGCATGATCACCTTCACATCGCATAAAGCGTGCGCACCCATGTAAGCTGTGGCACATCGCACATGTATATCACGACTTGTATCTTGTGAACACACTTCCTAACAGCAAGAACACAGCTAGAACGTCGTGATCACCACCAAAATGGCTCACAAGCGGAATGACAGCGATAACGAGGCAATAAAAACTTATCGCTACTGATCGTACCATCACATCCCAAAATTGCAAAGGACTGGCATTCACCACTTCGCGGCAACGAACCGCATACACAGAACACAGAATCGCATATGCTGTGTGCACCGATCCGACACTTTTTCCTTTCTCCATGCCCTGAACATGTGTCCTGCTCAGAATGCAACTGTATGTGATGGACACGCCAAGCACGGCACAAAAAATCACGAAGTCGACGGCTTCAAATATTTATTCCGACGCTCTCGCAAACGCAACGCATACTTCCTGCGCTTCGTCTGATTTTGTCGGCAATCGCATGCACTGATGATGCCTAGAAGGGTGCCTTCGATGACTATCTCCGTGGGTGCTCGATTATTCTACTAATAATCACAAGAACGCGAAAAATACTGTTTCTGACGCGGCTGTAGCTTAGACCTCACGTGCCCGTTTCGCATCTCTTCGAGCAAGCGCCATGTTTGCCGTGAAGACGACCGTAGCCGTTCGCCTCGAACCAGCCAATGAGAGAGGAGCAGACGTGCGGATGGCAAACAAGCGACCGGTGTTGAGTTCTCCAGGATAGCGTACCCCATCGCTGCCGACCAGTTGTTTCGACGCTGTTTCTCGAAGCTCGACCAGCGTTACTATTGGGTAACGTGGCGTTGTCGGCAGGCTGCAGACGTACGGCAGACTATAGCGACCAGACGATTTCTAGTGCGAAACTTGCACTGTTTATTCAATGGTTGATGAAGGATAAGATGAAGCGAATGAATTCAATCAAAAAGTACATTGCGGGGCCCCTTAAATAGGTCCCCTAAAATTGTAGGCGTGATCTTGACCATGTCGAGGTCACGTGACAGTCTGGTTATAGATGGAGTGTTGACACCTGTCCCAGGTGACGTTCGCACGTGCTTCTCTGTGCTGGCGGCTACACGTGCGTCGGGGATCGTAGGCGGCTGAGCCCTTCTCCCAGGTGATGTTCGCACGTGCTTCCCTCCGCTGGCGCCTAGACGTGCGTCGGCGATCGTAAGCGGCATTGGTTCGCGGAAAGCGCTCTTCCCTTCGTTGCACACACAAAGGGGCCTGTCATCACTGCGGGGTGCCTGGCAGACCGGCATCGCCACGAGAAAACCATAGCAAATTAGGAATGCATCTTTCGTTTCGGTTGAGCAGGGTCTTTCCAGCATCCTCTTTACCCGGCGTGGTACACGCCAACTTTAACAGCATCTCCGGCGGGGGAGCAAGATCCCGACGAGTAGAGGCCAGCAGCCACTTGGCGAGGGATCGGCGTTTCAGCAGCACAATTTCATTCAGGGGTGACGAACCCTTGGTTCGTAGCTGTTAAGATTCGTGGGCGCCGTTCTGTCCTCGTGGCGCTCTTGTGCCATTTCTCGCTGGTCCGGTCCGGGGAAACTGGACTTGCAAACGGGTGTCGCAACTTTTCGTCTCCTGTTTGGACAGGCAATCACTGCAGAACAGAGCCGTACCCACAACCACAAAGTAAGTGACCACAAGCACCCTACTCCAAGATACACCAGGCTTTACATGAAGAAAGAAAACCCACTACTGCTTTTCCATCCCTGTCCCGCGTCCTTCCCCCGTGAACACTAAAAACAGCCTATTCTTGTAAGGGTTAAGGCATGGTTACTAAAATCAGCTAACACTCACCTACACCTTCGCGATAACGAAAAGACGTATGAAAAAAATACAAACGTAAGAAATGCCACGGAAACCAGAGGAGCATGGAGCTTTCGCTACTCTAGGGGCGACGACTCACACCGTCAGCACTGCCCTTAAGTTTTTCTTTCTTGCAGAGAATATCGAAGGTGTACTGTTGAAAAGCCAAGCTTCCGTGCAAAAGACGGCCGTTTTTCGTAGATATGGACTGCAGCCATGTGAGAGGACAGTGGCAAGTGTCTAAGGTGAACCTTCAACCAGCGATATAGCAAGCTAGCTTCTGCACTGTCCACAATATGCAGGCGCTTTCCTTTTCTGGGGCACTGTATGCTCCCTCACGAATTGAAAGCTTCCTACTGGCGTACAGTACGTGGTGATCGTTTTCGTTATCTCTTTTTCGACAAAGCACCACCCCGACACCCCGGTCGCTGACATCAAACTGAAGAATGAATGGCTTAGAGTGTCAGGCGCGTTCAACACTGGCTGACTCGTTACTGCTTTCTTCGGCATAAAGAAAGCCTTTTCTGTTTCGTCATCCCACTTTACCATTTGCTGTTCTGTTTTTCTGAGAGCATCTGTTAAAGAACTTGCAATCTCGGAACAACGCGGGATATATCTGTGGTAATACCCCGCCAAAACAAGGGATGACCTGATGTCCCGCTTTTCTTCAGCTCTGAGGCTTTTCTTTCGAGGAACCCGTATGGGTTTCCTCTGTAGCGATTGCTACGAATGGGTGGATGTCTGATTTTCCTTTTATTAATGATGTCCCGCTTTGTGCGGGGTTGTGGGAAGTTGTCTATTGCGGTCAGTTTAACCTCCGAAGGCCGACGATGGCCTTACCCTATTACGTGACCTAGATAACCAACCTCTGCGCACTTTAATTGGCATTTGGGAGCTTTGACAGTTCAGCTGGCCTCCCGTAGATGACACAACACGGTTCTCAGGTGTTGCATATGGTCCGCCCATGATGAAGAAAAGATTGCTGTCATCGAGATACGAAAGTGCAAAATCATCCATTCCCCGCAGCACCTGGTCCATAAGGCTAGAGAAACAATAGGGATCATTCTTCAAACCAAAGCTCAGGACTTTCGGCCGAAAGGTTCCCATCGGGGAAATAAACGCCGCAAGCCTGCTTGCCCTGTCGGTTAACGGAACCTGCCAGTACGCTCTGACTAAATCAAGTGTAAATATGAAATTAGCACTGCTCACTTTCTCAAGCCTTTCCTCGATATGCGGTATCGGGCAGGTCTGTACCTTCGTGATTAAGTTGGTTGAGCCAACGATAGTTGATACACGGTCTCGGCTCCTTTCTTGGGACCTCAACCAAGATAACAGGCGAGGTATAATCACTCTCTCTTGGCTCGGTTACACGTAGTTCCAACATCTTGCTTATTTCAGCGGCCATGACTTGACGTTGCTGACGTGAAACGCGATAAGCTTTCGAAAGAACTGGGTCCGATGAGGTAAACACAATATCGTGAACGATCGCTGTGGTCCCCGGCCAGGTGTGTCTGAAAATATGTTTTTAAATTCAAACACGATTTCCCTCAATTCCAATCTTTGATTGGGATTCAACTCCGCCTGATCTACTAGCTTGTCAATGATGTCACGAATGTCTTTTGTCCCCCTTATTGATGTTAATTTCGGAAAGTCGACATGCATCTCCTCAGGTTGGTTAAGGCACATGCTCACAATTGCCTCCCTCTGCCGGTAGGGTTTAAGTAGGCTGCTATGGTACACTTGTGGTGTCCTTCATTTTCCCGGTACCGTGATTACAAAGTTTGTTTCAAATAATTTCATAATTATGTCAACTGGTCCTTCCCATTCAACCTGTAGTTTGTTTTTCAATGAGGGTTTCAGGATCATTACCTTTTCCCCAACTTCAAAGCGTTGTGTTCGAGCCGTCCTGTCATAGTAATCCTTCGGATTGCTTTGTGCCTTACGGATTTCCTGCATTGCTAATTCTTCAGTAGTCTGCAGTCGGTTTAACAGCTCTAGCACGTATACCACAGCTGAAGGATCTTCCGCGCGGGCTTCCCAGGCTTCTCGAACAATGCGAAAAGGGGACCGAAGGCAGCGACCATAAACGAGTAAGGTGAAAACCCTGTTGAACCCAGCTCGAAGCGCGAACATTGCTGCAGGCAAGCAAACTTCCCAATCGGCATTTTGCTCACAACAAAGGGCTTGCAAAAGCCGTTTCATGACTGAGTGGACTTTCACTACCGCGTTTGACTGCGGGTGGTACACTGAGCTATGAACAATTTTAATACCGCACGCTTCCAGAAACGTCGAGGCCAGTGCGCTCGTAAAGACGGATCATTCATCTGACTGGATTTCTGAGGGAAACCCCACTCGCGCGAAGACAGACAAAAGCGCATTGTCTATCTCCACCGAGCTTAGTTCTTTGAGGGGCACGGCCCCTGGAAATTTCGTTGCGGGGCATAGTACAGGAAGAATATATAAATAAAATTAATAAATAAATATGTCGATAGCCGGACTGTGTTGCAGGAAGTGGTCCCACTGTGTCTATTATGAGCCTGCGAAATGGCTCTATGATAATGGGAACAAGTCTCATTGGCGCTTTAGCCTTATCTACGGGCTTGCCTAAGCGTTGACATGCGTCGCAACTTCTCACAAATGCTCCTACTGCTCGAAAGCAGCCGGGCCAGTAAAACTCCTACAGTAAGCTGTCGTTTGGTTTAAGAATGCCAAGATTCCCTGTCCAAAAGCCCCCGTGGACCAGGTGCAGGAGCTGCTTACGATAGGGATGCGGCACCACGGGTTGGTCGAATTGCACTCCCTTGCGAGTGGTGTACTTTCTATAGAGGATGCCTGCCCTCTTGAGGAACTTTACGTTCTGTTTGGCCACACCTTCTTTAGCGTCCGGCCTTAGGTTACGCAAGGTGGAATCTTTTTCCTGCTCAGCAATCAATGTGGCAGGGCTTACATTCAATAACCTTGTCTGCATTCTGCCTCGCGAGACTTTTCAGGCTCTGCTGCTTTCCTGGCTTCTTCATTCGCTAGTGCACTTTCCGCATTAACGCCTACAGGGCTGTCCTGTTTGATGCTGGTTGACCAATCCTCCGTCAAACCTGTTTCCTCCACCACTGGACATTCGTACACTGACTTGGCCGCGAGCTCCTTTCCCTTGGAACGAGTTAGGGCTTGCACTATTCCCTCCCTAAACCCGATTCCCCTGCGTCGCAGCAAATCCTCGGATTTGTTAGAAAATAAATATGGATACTGAGGTGGGAGATGTGCCGAGACGGCTGCTTCAGTGTCCAGTGCTCCAAAAGGGCCTTCGATACAAATCTTGGCCACAGGGAGACAAACACTCGAGGCCTCTACGGCTTACCTTATCCACGCACATTCTCCCGTGAACTGGCCTTCCTCTACGTACGACGGGTGCACCACGTCCATTGTGGCTGCCGAGTCGCGAATCGCCCGACACGGTTTGGCGTTTACCACGAGGTCTCGAATGTATGGTTCTAGCAATTTCAGATTTTCCACGTTACTAGTTAGTTACATCAACACTAGTTCGTAATTTTTGCACTCCACGGAGATATGTTTCGTTTTCTGGCAGTTGTAGCAAACTACTGGTTTCTTTGCCTCGAAAGCTTTTGTTATTTGCGTTTCTGCCCTCTGTCAGGCTGACTAATCCTTTCCCTTGCTGTTGTCGTCACTAATTTTCACCGAATCTGAAATTTCCTTGGATATATACTGACTCGACTTTGACCATCGCTCTGGCTTGCTGTGTCTGTATGTATTCATCGCCTGCTTAGGAGCTTCGTTGCCTTCGAACTTACGGCAAGTTACGTACTCCTCAGCGAGATCGGCCGGCCTCGAGATAGTGTCCACGCCTGGCCTATCCTGAACCCAATACTTGATGTTTTCTGGCAGCCGGCGATAGAACTGTTCTAAAGCAACGCACTGCATTGTCTTGTCGGCGTCGCCGAGTGCATCTTCTTCTCTGACACATTCCTTTAGGTTTACCTCCAAGGTGTGTGCGAAATCTGAGTATAACTCACTTTTGCTCTTCCTGACTTCCCTGAATTTTCGCCTAAATGCTTATGCTGATAAGCTATACTTTTTAAGCAGACTTTCTTCGGCTTCATAGAAATCCTCTGCTTCTTCTTCCTCTATGCGAGTAATGATATCAGCGACTTCACGTGGCAGCAACGTAAGCAAGCGTTGCGGCCACGTGTTTCTCGCGAATTTTTCTTTCTCACGCGTGTGCTGAAACTGCACCAGAAAAATACCTATGCCCTCTCCTACTGCATACGGTGCCATCAGGTCTCGGTTTTTCGTGCCTCTGTGCTAGGTCTTTCATTATTTTGAGCCTTCAGAAACTCGATATCTAGGCGCCGCATATAAGGACTTTGGATTCCTAGAATCCACCGGGTTCAGCGGGTAATCGTAGCCAGGTTGTCACGCTTGACCCCAGCCGGCGCCTCCTGATTCCAGAGCTGACTTCTCCAGTAGCCGCCATGCGTGTCAGCAGACTGTGGCAAATCCTGGGGCCCGAGTAAACGCACCGCAAAACACGTTTTGTTAGAGAAGCTCTCTTGCTGGAAATAGACCATGAAGGCCACAGCAAATCAACCAACAATACACGGTCTGCCAAACATGGCCAGCCCTGCTGCCGTCGCCGATTCCCCGAAGGAGGCGCATGGATAATTAACTCTGTCGTCTTCTCCGGTTATCAGAAGGAAGTGTATGGTCGGTTAGCACTGTCGGCGTCGCCATTTCTCCGAAGGACGCCACCACCCGCGGGTTGGTCGACACAACTGCAGCGGGCTGAGATATGTTTGCAGAGCAGTACCCCTGCAGGTCGACCGTAGCAACGTGCGTCGGGGATCGTAGGCGGCGTTGGTTTGCGGAAAGGGTTCTCCCCTTGGTCGCACACACAAAGGGGCCTTTCGTTACTGCGGGGCGCCTGCCAGACTGGCATCCCCACGAGACAACCATAGCAAATTAGGAATCCATGTTCCGTTTCGGTTGAGCACGGTTTTTCTATCATCCTTTTTGCCCGGGGTGGTACTCGCCAACGGTCATCCGTCTGTGGCCCAGACAACCAGACAGGCATCGGCACGCGGGCCGACGAGGGCGGAACGTGCGGGCGGATTGACCATGTTTCGGCCCTTACTCGTCCAGCAAATGAGCCAGCACAGCCGGGAACAAGAGGACACCGCATGGTTAGCTACAAAGAAGTCATCGATTACTATCGCCTGCGAATGGCCCGGTATTCACCAGCTCATCCCGAGCTAACCAAGAAACAGGCGGTAGCCTGGAGCCTCCTGCAAACAAACGTGTATCCTAACCCGCTGGCACGCAACAGACTCTATCCAGAGCAATACAATGACCAATGTAAATTGCGTAAGGGTAAAGCGGATGTGCCATATATTCTATGGACATGCTTGAGGCCGGCTCCTTTCGAAGGCCGCAAAATTAAAAACCGGCAGCAGTGAGAAAGCCTGCTGCTCAGCTCAGACCAGCGAGACCATATCCGGTGCCCGAAACACTCTCCCCCTGCCTCTTGGCCTGTATCTAGACCGAAGCTGTGGGAAGCTGCTTTGGCCAGCTCGGAACCGGGTGTACAGATACGGCTAACGATCTGGGCAGTGGAAGCCGCCGGCAGGCATGATCTGGCGGCCACGACCGGCAACCTGAAGGCCACCCATGGAACGGCGGCATCTCAATCTTTGTTTTCATTTTTTGGCTTTCACTAAATAAAGCTTGTTCCACCACCACCGCCTTATCCGGGCCGTCCAGCCAGCCGAGGCAGTCACTGATAACCGCGGAATATCGGTCGTTTGCTAGGTGGAGGCAGGCTGCGTCCACCACCGTGATTGCTGGCATCAATAGAAGTTGACTCTTTCTCTCTCTCTCTCTTTCTCTGTTTCCCTCTCATTCCTCAAATGCAATAAATTGCGCTCAAATTCGTCCAGCGGTTGTTTCATAATACTTCTTCTGCGTTTTACATATATCTGAAGAAGGAAATTATTGGCGGCGAGCTCAATCACTGGAAAAGGTAGCGCCACCATCGGCGTGATGTGGCATAAGGGACCACGTGGACACAACGGTCGCGTCGGCTGCTTCGGAACCGCCGAAGCGAGCTGAAAACTAAAGTGTGGAGTCCCATCTATGCCGCGGTTCTGATTAAGTGGTGAGGCTTTACCGTCTTCAGTGTCTGCTTGACAACATCTGAAAGTACTATAATAGGCAGTGGCTGCCTTTGGAGGCGTGCAGCATGCTAGGCTATTGCTCGGTGCCGAAGTGCTGGACGCACGCAACGGAGCCCGGTGTCAGGCTTATACACACGTAGCCGCAGGGCAAGGAGCGGCGTGAAGCTTGGCTGGCGAAACTTAGAACCGGCAGACACCGTCCGCTACAACTCCCGTATGCAGTAAGCACAGACGCCAGGAACATTTCTGCTACGGCGCCGGGACTGAGCGATGTTCGGTGAGTAGCAGAAAACACGCACTCAGACGCTCGCCCGCGCCCGCTACCCGGCTAATGTCATGACGGTTTTGTCTATGAACTTCTTGATGCTAGATATTGGCAAGTTCACTGGAACGGAAAGGGAGCGGTAAAACGCACATTAAAAAAAAGCACAGCATATGGTCATGATTTTGTTATGAATTAATTCACTGGATTACGAAAATCAAGCAGAGGAAAATCGCACGCTGAGACGACCGATAAACATACAGTTCGACGCAACTTGAGAAATAATATTGAAATGTCCAAGAATTTAGAAGAAAAAGAAAGATTCAATCGTCGCGACAGCACATCACAGTCGCCGTAGCTAGGCGTCAAAGTCTCTATAACGGAATTATTTGTGAACAGTTCTGATAGCGTCCACGCAACAATGGTTGCTGTGTACTGTCAAATGCTGCGGCCTAAAGCGCATGGCGTTGTGCGAAAACGTGCTCACAGCGAAAGCAAAACATTGTGCGCGGACATGCATCCAGACGCGCAGTCGGTCGTTGCGAACCCGTGCGATCACTAGATTGAGGTTCCATTCTGTTATGCCCCATTTCGTTATACAGACAGCCCCATTATAAGAAGATATTTCACATAGTTTACTCTCAGCGTTTGGCTACCTTTCACGCAATAAGCCTGTTCGGGAGGCTCCATATGGTGACCGCGCGCGGTGGCGTTCACGTACTGTACGTATTCGGTAAAGAGATAGCGTCTGTAAACGATTCTGTGCTTTAGGTTCGCCCAAGATTATTATATCGACAGTCAAAAAGTTCCCTAGTTTTGAGAGTACCTGCATAAATGTCCAGGAGGGCTGCCGCGTGGTGTTTTTATTGAGCGCCGTAAGCGAAACCTATGAGGAGCGCGCCGCGTGATGCCTCATACTACGCAAATGAGGCGCTTCCGACAGATGGCGACTCCGTAACTCCTTGCCGCCAATAGTTGGCCCGGAGTTAAAGCTAAACAGGGAGAAACCGTGCGGGGAGCAAGAGAACAAGGAAATAGCAAACAGGTAAACACAGTGACCTAACTAAAATATTAAATGATGGGATTTTACGTGCCAAAACCACTTTCCGATAAAGAGGCACGCCGTAGTGGAGGACTCCGGGAATTTGACCCCCTGGGGTCTTGAACGGGCACGTAAATCTAAGCATACGGGTGTTCTCGCATTTCGCCCCCATTGAAATGCGGCCGCCATGGCTGGGATTCCATCCCGTGACCTCCATGCTCAGCAGCCCAACACCATAGCCACTGAGCAACCACGACGGGTCGTGCCTTAACTTGAAGGCATCAACGATGAAATGTATGTCATCGTTGACATGTAAGTTTGTGGATGAATAACGTTGCTTTTATTTGTAGTGTTTGTCATCTTTGACGCTCCAGAATAGCGCTCCGATTGTTTAGGCAATTAGGAGACGCAAACCTCCGCAATGACAACGGAATTGCGGAAGCATAAATTATCTTTTCAACGGCAGGTAGGTGATTACGCCATAATATTCTTTCGTTTCTTCAGTGGGCAGGACCTCAGCAGCTTAGAACAAGCACATTGCAGTAAGCAATATGCACGAATAATGCTGCTTCGGTTAACAATGCCCGTAATTTTAAAGGAATCTGGCGGTCACATGCTGCTATCTTTGCATAAGGTGGATGTCCAATCAAGCGTTTGACACGGCCTGTAGTGGTCGAGCAGCAGGCATATAGCGCGCCTGCAGCGGTAGGTAACCGGTAGCGGCAGTTGTCGGACTCTCACAGCAGTAGCAGATGCTCAAGTATTTCACCAAAGCTACGGTGGGACAAGGGTCGCTCAGACATCTTCGCAAATCTCTATAGGGCCATTTGCAGATGTGAACCCAGACTGCAAACGAAAATTGCAAGCATTATCAATAGAATATTTTTGCATTGACTTAGCGTGTGGAAGAGCAGCGCCGCCGAAATGGTGATAAGTTGTTGTCTGTGTTTCACCTGGTTCGACCGGACAACCGCTCGACATGCATCAACTAGCCCCGCAAAATACCTGGGCTTCTATTCGCAAACAGCTATTATCCTAGAGTTGTTAGTAAGAACAAACGGCAGCCAACCACGATGCTCGACGTGCTATTAGCGAAGGCTAACAGAATATGGCAAATAACTCTTACAAATGACAACGTTTGTGAGTCTTACGGCCGCAGGTCGAAGGATGTTTAGCTGCTTTTTCTTTACGGCGACACTGCCATATCATCTGCACTGCCTTGTCGGTGAATTTTGGATGGGGCCCACGGTGTTCAGATATATCTGTGCGTCAACTGGGCATTTCGCGCATACATTCCTTATTGAGCGGTCATGTGACCTCAGTGCGTATAAAGAAGGCCTGCTAGAGTAACTGGGTCGAGCCACAAGTTCACAAAAACAGCACTAAATCGAAGACAGCGGATGCAGCCGCCGCATTGGCACAAGTGACAACCCCACGAGTCAACACAGTCATCGTTCCGAGGGCAACAAGCGATAAGTAGTTCACTGGAACATAACACGGCTTGGCAAATTATACGATTTGAACGAAAAAAAAGATTATGGGGTTTTACGTGCCAAAACAGCTTTCTGATTAGGAGGCCCGCCGTAGTGGAGGACTCCGGAAATTTTGACCACCTGAGGTTCTTTAACGTGCACCTAAATCTTAGCACACGGGCGTTTTCGCACTTCGCCCCCATCGAAATGTGGCCGGGATTCGATACCGCGACTTCGTGCTCAACAGCACAATACCATAGCCACTGAGCAACCACAGCGGGCGAGTTGAACGAGAAATGGCATACTTATTTAAAGCTCGTATTTAAAGAGTCATACTGAAAGCGTTTTGACCATCTTGTCACTGCAAACTATGTCAAAGGAATAGAAGCTTTTTGAGCGTGATAGGACCATTTGAACGTGATAGGACCTCGAACATTTGCAAGCGACAGCCATGTCCAGTGATAGGCCGTTTATGGGCACACAATTATTATGAAAAATTGCTGCAGCCGGAGCAGCTCGCTCAGAGCGTAAAGATGGAAGGAGAGATGGAGAATTCAATTGGAGAATGCAGAAGGAGCAAAAAAGCGGCGATGATTTTGTAATGGCGTTAAAGCGCTTGACCCCGAATCTGATCTTGGCCTTTTCCTGTACGATGCGTTGAGAGACGAGGCAGTGGCAGGTGTAAGGAAATAGCAACGTGTCCTGTTTGCGCAAGAAAACCTAACTTTCGAAAATGGGCATGCGATTGCATTGGACCAATAGAAATCTGCAAAACAAACACTGCTATAGGCAGGTAGCAAGGAAGCTTCGTTGCATATTCGGCCGGAGCAATGGAATTAAAACGTTCACAAGATTCCTCAAATTCTAGGAAAGATGCCATGCAGCGTGTGGAAGCACCATTGCTTCGAGAACATTACACCCGGAAGGAAAATTATCAATTTACTCCACGATATCTCATCTCTGCACAGTGGCTCACATTGACGTCCCTGCATGAAACGGCGACCATGATATAGGCTATGGAAACGGCTCGCATGAGGCATCACAAGAGCCAAACACACTCGGAAAATCTTACACAATTTCGAACTTAGATTCCCAGGACGCAGCTGTTCTGCCTACCGCGTCTTCTCAGAGGGACGCTCACATAACGGGTTGGACATTACAGTTTGCCTCACCCCGCAAAACGATGGTGTCTTAACTGCACACGAAACGCGCGCGCTGACCTGGGCCATTTACCTAAACCTGTCCTCGTATATAACTAGAAGAAAGCCTTGCTTATACTACCTAAGGCACACAGACTTCTGGTCGTGGCTACATTCTCTACGAGGGCTTTACATCAAGGAAAATATTGAGCGTGCGCTTGTGCGTGTGTACGCGTAAACGAGCTACCTGACGAATTCGTAACATAATCCTTACACTCCTGATTTTCCCTTTCATACACATGCTCGAACTCAAGTGATGATCCTAACCAAAGTAAGAAATAAGTGTGGTAATGATGCAAACAGCTTAGGCTTCTACAAAATCAAAATTTTATATGACAAATGACCTGCGCCAAATCAGCACACAAACAGACCGAGTCCACCACTTAAGCGATCACGAAACTTCAATCGCATATTATCCCTTTTAACCCCGTTTAGAGCGCAGCTCTTAGGCGCCCGTTCCTGCGGCAAGCGTCGGCGTTTTCCAGCGGCGTTATGAGGCCCGGTTGCGTGGAGTAGTTAAGCACTGTCAAAGCGACGAAATTCGCCCGGCGGCGAACGCTGGACCCTCGACGTCAAAAAATTTGGCTCCCGCCGGCGACACGGTTTGATCGAAAAAACTCCGTCTGGTGAGAAATGCCGCCGGAAGTGGCGAGAGCGCCTCACGCGCTCTCCAGGAGCCACGACGGTCGATCGCCCTCCGACTTCCGGCAGCTGGTTGGGAGCTGCCGAACGCTTTTGTGTGTTTTATTGCGATAGCAATTACATGGATACTTCAGGTGTATTCCTGCCGTAACTGTCGGCGTCGCCGTGAGTGTCCGCATGAGTTAAAGCGTGTGAGGGTGAGCCGGGAACGTGGTTCAATCTCGAGTGCGCGAGTGAGGAACGCGGTCCGGAGAGAGAGGTTCTAGTTGGGGAGGGAATGTTGGGGTAAAGTCTCTGTTAGGTCACTGTGTCCTCAACTGTCTCTCAGTTGAGGACACAGACTAGGACTAGGCGCATAGACTAGGATGTTACCAGGTTGGAAAGAACCGTCCGATAATTCCAAAGTTTGCAAGATTTAAGGATAAAAGTTCAATTCTTTCTGCAACATCAAAGCTGAAGGATACACCCTTTCTAGTTCGCGAAGATTACTCGGCACGTGTCAGAAGAGCCCGCCAAAAACTTTTTGCGCATGCGCAAGAGGCTCGGTCCACTTCCTCTAAAATTCGCTTTGACAAGCTAGCAATGAAGAACAAATTATTTATTTACGACTATCTGACTGATACCGTTAGAGAACTAAAGTGGCAGCGTTCACCGCAAATTCGCTCGCTCTTATCCTGCCACACTACATGGCCACATTCACACCAGTCTAAAGTCCCAGTATACGACAGTATTTCATTCCTTCTGGGAAGCGTACGTAGCTATCTTCCAAAAAAGAAGACCTCATAGAAGCCGTTATTGATGACTGTTCTGCCCACATTGCAATATTTACAGAGTCATGGCTTACTACAGCTATAGACACGCAAGAACTTTTGTCAAATGATGTGTTCAAAGCCTTCAGAACTGACAGGGTTGGTCGAAGGGGGAGGGGGGAGGTGTTCTCTTACTGATTAAATATGAACTGTCTTCCTCCGCAATACCAATCAACAACGAACAAGAAATTCTTTGCGTTAAAGTGCCTTTTCGTTTTTGCACAAATATTATTATCGCGTGCTACCATGCGCCCGACTGCGATAAATCTTTTACGAAAGACTTACACAACTTGCTTTTGCATTTATTTGCTACATTTCCCAAAAGCAACTTCATCCTGTGCGGTGATTTTAACCTTCCTAACATTAACTGGGATAAAATGACAGCATCTTCTCTGCCATCTAAAGAATTTCTTGATCTTGTTCTAACATTTAACTTCACACAAATGGTGTCTATGCCGACTCGCGGTGCCAATATTCTTGATTTAGTTTTGGTTTCCAACACCGATGCTTTTCAATCATTAACGTGCATTGATGGCCTAAGTGATCACAAGATGGTGTTATTTGACCTGACCTTACAGGTACTAACCAGTCAACCTTCAATAAAATATATCCGCCATTACAACAAAGCAGACTTCTCAAAAATAAATCAGGAATTAGATGCTTTTTTGCGTCTTTTGAGCAGTCTGCTTCCTCGCGCAATGTATAGAGCAATTGGCTGCTTTATAAACAGAAGATATTGTCTCTTGCTGATAAATATGTGCCACTTCTCCGCATTCGGGGCGATGTCGATAAACCATGGTTCACGAACTCCCTTAGGAAGCTCGTAAACAAAAAGAAGCGCCTTTTTCGGTCAGCTAAACACTCGGACAGCGATTCCAAATGGGAAAAGTATTTCGCATGCCTCCGCCAATACAATAATTTGTTAAGGCAATCAAAAACGAAATTTTCTCATGTCAACCTTCTTAGTATCCTTCGCGAAAACCCACAGAAATTTTGGAAACTTCTACCCACAAACCGCAGTGCTTCTCACAATATAATTTTGTCATATCCTGATGGATCACCTGTCTCTACTGATCATCGACCCGATGTCCTGAATTTTTATTTCTCTTCCGTTTTCACTCAAGAACCCGCCTTAGGTAACAGTACCTGTCCTGACTGCAACGTTTCCTGCATGCCTTCAATTGACGTCACATCAGAAGACATTCTGGCCCTGATAGATAATACCAAGGTCTCCAGTGCTCCCGGCCAGGATAACATTGCCACTAAAGTTGTCAAAAGCACTAAGATGCTTACTAGTAAAATTTTACAAATCATCTTTACGCAGTCCATAACTACCAGTAACATTCCTAACGACTGGGAGTTAAGCAAGGTTGTCCCGGTTTTCAAAAATGGCGACAGAACTGATCCATCGAATTATCGCCCGATATCACTCACCTGTTGAACACATAACTTCTTGAACACATAATCTATTCTCATGTTGCCTCTCATCTTGAAGCTAACTGTTTCCTTTCCTTTAACCAGCATGGCTTCCGACCAGGTCACTCATGTGGAACTCAACTCTGAATTCACTACTGACCTCCATTTAAACCTTGATTCTCTCTTCCAAACAGACGTAATTTATCTAGACTTTTCGAAAGCCTTTGACCGTGTACCTCACGAACGACTAATGATCAAAGGGAACAGCTTGTGTCACCATGCTTTAATCACGTCCTGGATCCGGTGCTTCCTAATTGGCCGATCACAGTTTACAGTGATTGGACACCGTCCCTCTACAGTCACCGAAGTGTTATCTGGAGTACCGCAAGGTTCAGTCCTTGGACCCTTTTTGTTTTCAATTTTCATTAATGATCTCCCCTCTGGTATTTCGTCATCCATCCGGCTCTTTGCTGATGACTGCGTGCTGTACCACCGTATAAACTCATACAATGATCAGTTGCTTTTACAGCGTGACCTCACTACAATTGAAATATGGTGCACAGAGTGGCTCATGCAGCTAAACGTCAAAAAATGTAGGTTCATGCGCATATCGCGGAAACACTCTCTATGTCGTACTCTTACTCTTTGCATTCCCCTCCTATTGAGCTGGTTCAATCATACAGGTACCTTGGTATTACCTTCACTAGCAAGCTTACATGGTCAGAACATATCCAAAATCTGGTTACTGCCACAAATCGATCCCTGTGATTCATAAGACGGTGGCTATTATCATCACCCCCTGTGATCCGCCAACTAGCATATGAAACATTTAACCGTACTAAACTGGAATTCGCGTCGGCAATATGGAATCATCAAGCGTACCTTGTTGAGCTACTGGAGGCCGTCCAAAATCGCGCAGCCCGGTTTATTACATTCCAGTACGACTATCGCCTAAGTGTCAGAAACATCAAATCATTCCTCCTCATCCAATCATTAGACACATCGTCGAAAAATCTCACGCTTATGCCTCTTTCAAAAGCTCTATTACAATTTCCCACATTTACGCGACACTTCTTTTGCCACCCAACCACACTTCACGCAGTCTCTCAAACAACCTCAGTATTCAACGCCTTCACGGCTCTACTAAATCCTTCAACAGCTCTTTCTTGCCGGTAGCTATTGCAGAATGGAATAGTTTACCGGACCGCGTAGTAATCGAACGTAACACTACCAAGTTTCGAAATATACTAACGAACTTTCTGAGTATTGATGCTTAATGGATTTGATTTATTTTTACTACATCCCACATTTTTTAGTGCACTGGTTATTACTTCTTGTGCTTGAAATTCATTTGATTACACCTTCTTTACCCCTTATGAATGTTATTGTTATTGTTTCTTACTTCAGTCATGACTGTTTGTACCTTTCTTTTTCTTATGTATATGCTCCCCCTTATGTAATACCCCAACAGCGGCCTCTAACGGTCAATAAATGATGATGATGATGATGATGATGATGATGATGATGATGATGATGATGATGATGATGAACGTGGGTGGGCAATTCTGTGACCCAGCATACGTGTCCGGATCTCACCTTTACGAAAAACGTTAGACAAACAGAATGGGCGAGCACCCGAACACCGAGGAAACCCTCGGTAGTAACCACTTCCTCATCAATACAACCGTAAGGACTAAACTATTCGCAAGACCCTACGCACAAGCTCGGCTCCCCGGCTGGTATAAGTTCCGGCAAACCTACATTAATTCGGCCTCTATCCACAAACAAGGATACCACGCGCGGCACAAGGATTGGTTACGCACCTTCGTCTGGCGGAAACCCAAATTCAACACTCAGAGGCAACGCTGGATGTTGACAACCACCTTCTGCACGTCTGGGAGGCCCGGCACAGCCTCGTCTGCATATGGCGCCGCCAAAAATATAATAGAAAGCTGAAAATTCTATCGCCGAGCTCAACCAGCGAGCGGCAGAGTACGCGGCCCAACTTGCCGACTCGAATCGGGCGCACCACTGTAACACAGTGGCGAGGCAAATGTCTACCCCGAGCACGTGGAGTCTCTTCCGCACCTTAAAGGGGTTGGGACACCAAATTTTGCGGCTATGAAAAGCATGTTGTACGCTGCTTCCGTATGCAAGGACAACCAGAACGAGGTATTGGACGATTCAAACATTTCAAAATAATTTTAATTCAGCTCCAAAAAGTCATTAAAAACTCCTTCTCGTAGTCGAGACCCATCGCTAGCGCGGCAGTTACTACGTCACAGAGGAGGAGCGAAAATATTGACGTCATAGCACACTAGCACAAAAACGTGACGTATGATGAGTAGCGATGAAACGCCGATTACGGAGCCTGCTGAGCCGAGCGACCGAGCATAGCCTCCACTATGACCAAGCTACAGGCATATAGAAATCCTTTCTTAATGCAAAGAGGGGGTAAGGCGTGCAGACACGGACACAAGATGAGAGAAGTGGACAACACGAACGCCGCACGGCGGCGCGCGAACGGCAAACTGCGTGCGGCGAGCTGCCGTGCGTACAGGCCGTGCGGACTAGCCGGCCGACTCCGAAAGCGACCAGGATATGCGGCGTTCGTGTTGTCCGCTTCTCTCCTCGCATAGTCGCATAGTTCGGCAGCTCGGAGTGGTCTCTCGTTCGCTTGACCTTTCTCAATGTGAGGGCCCGTCCACGTTACCGGCACGGAAACTCGCCGCACGCCGTTTGCCGTTCGCGGGCCCCCGTGCGACGGCGGTTTTGTTCGCGAACGGCGAGATTTCCTTGCCGTAGAGAGGTCGGGCCCGGGACCCATTTGTGCGGCAGTCGTACGGCAAAGCGGCCAATCAGCGACCGAGGAGTGGTCATTCTGGCACCGACGGCAGCTTCACCGCCTCTGATCGTTCGGCGCCGCCGATATCGTTTCTAGGCCTTTTCCGGTTCACTTCAAAGCTAAAGCTTACGGCGCTTCGGAATGAATCACCGACACTCACAAGGCCCAATATTTCCTTACCGTTGTTGCCGCTCTTCGCAATGATTATAATAATCGCGACATGCACTTCGAATCGCTAGTTGTTGACCTCTGGCAGAGCGCGCGTACGCGCGAGCAGACGACGCAGCATAGTTTTACGTCACTATTTTTGTGGCCCCCGTGACCAAGCCATGTTGCGTTTCCTCCTCTGTGACGTCATAGCATCCCCCGGAGCCCAGAAACCGAAACCGAAATCGCTCGGTATAATAATGCTATTATTAAATTATTTAACCGATATATATGAATCCCGCTGTGTGTATCGTGCTCCCTGAAGCATGACGCACCGTCTGAATCAACAAACGCATGAACGAAAATTTTGATGTCTCCACCCCTTTAACTGAACGAACTCAAACGCACGCCGAAACACAAAAACATCTCCAACAAGCTATTCATAACTTCGATGGAGACACCTCAAAATTAGCATGCAAACTACGCGACCAGTATCTTTGTACTCAACAGGACCCCCAAGGGCCCGCGTACTCGTATGTAGGTTGAAAGAACGCAGAGATGGATCAGCCGTTCCAGCTGCACTACCTAAAGGCGGCCCTGGCTAAAATGAAACGAGGAACGGCACCGGGCCTGGACAAGAAAACTGTGAAACTGTTTGCCAATCTTCCCGACCCCACCAAGGAAACCCTCCTCGCTTTCATCAACGCGATCTGGCTTGGTGAGGCGCCCCTCCCAATCGAATGGAAAACCACCTTGGTAACTTTCATTCCCAAAGCCGGGAAAGCCACAAACACAGCCAACCTCCCCCCCATCTCCCTCATTTATTGTGCGGGAAAGCTTATGGAGAGCATGGTGCGAGAGAGGCTGTCTATGTTCCTTGAAAACAAAAATAAATTCGCAGACACCATGCTCGGTTACCGCCCGCACCGGTCCGCGCACAATGTTCTGCTTCAACTCGACCGAGGTATTGTCAACCCCGTCGAATACTCCCTCAACGATAAGGCAGTACTTACCCTAGACTTGAAGGAAGCTTTCGACAACGGCACACACGAAATTATTCTGCAACCTCTCTCCCAGACCAAATGTGGACATAAGACTTTTCAGTAGATCAAGCAATTTCTTCCGGATCGACAATCTCTCATTAGAATACAAGTCGAAGAACACGGCCTCTGTCAACTGGCAAAGAGAGGAACCCCACAGGGCCTGTTCCTCTCGCTGTTAATTCTTAATATGACCATAATGAAACTCCCAGCTGAGCTGGCGAAGGTCGAAGGTGTCCAACATGCGCTGTACGCCGACTACATAACCATCTGGGCAAAACACGGAACGGTTGGAGACATTGAGGCCAACCTGAAGCAAGCGGCGCAAATCATGTAAGCCTACGCCCACCACTACGGCCTTCAAAGCTCCCCATCCAAATCCGAATATGCGCAGATTCGCGCGTCGTCTAAGTGCCCCACCAAAATGGAACTATCCCTGGGCAGCGGCCCGATACCCGAACACGATGAGATTAGAGTGCTTGGTCTCTTTGTCCACAAACATCGACGAGTTGATAGAACACTAGCCACTAACCGAACACTAGCCAAACCAGGTGGGCAGTATGGTCCGCCGGGTTTTCAATAAACGCGGGGAGTTACGATGCAAAGACAACTACGGCTGGCGCATGCATTCCTGACCAGTCGAGTCCTCTATTCGACTCCTTACCTCCATCTGCGCTAGCTTGACGAGAACGCCCTCGAGGTGATTCTCAAAAAGATGTACAAGCGCGCCCTCTATCTCCTGGTGAACATGTCCAACCAGCGCCTCTTGGGCCTGGGGTTGGTAAACACCTTCGCGGAGCTCTGGGAGGTACATTTGACCAATCAATATACAGGGCTTTCAAAGACGCCGTCGGGACGCCGCTTATTAGCCGGACTACACATCAGTCACCCAACACTGACGAAAGAGCGCGTACGCATCCCCAAAGTCTGGAGATAAGCCCTGAAGGTGCGCGGGAGACACAGCCCACGCCGGCGTTCCTAGGACGGGCCTCGCATGGGCTCCGCTATTTCTGCTCCTGGCTTTGGCATCTCGCCCTGAATATCCTCCAGTTTCTGCTACCGAGAACGTGAAGGTGTAAAGACCTTCCTCACACCTCATTTACCCGTACCCGCCGACGACCGCTTCACCAGGAGCTAATATTTGACCAGCCACGGGGCCTCCGAACTAAGCCCAACGCTCGGCGCAACGCCACCTCGCCCACAGCGCGCAGCTGCACCTAGCGTCGCACCGGCGTGCACTGCGTCGCCACTCGCTCCTGTTGCCTCGAAGCCGCCGGTATGAATTGTATAGTCGGCGGTACACCCATTTCCCAACAAAAATTTGATGACGACCACCGCTGGTCTTGAATGTTCCAAGCCCACCGTGCGCCCTATCCAAAGGAAGCCGTTTCAGCCACGAACGCACACGTCAAGTCTGCCATGGCACCCCCGCCTTCGCTGAAGACTCACCGTCTACGCCGCCATTTCCCGCAGCCTCGACTTCCAGCAGAAGACAACAAGATTGTGTTCCGCCATGGAGGTGGCCTCGACCTCCGCACAACGACCAATGGCGCCCTCCTTGCATCATTATGTTCCAGCGCCAGCGTTAAGTACGCCGCCGCCCGTGCCGAGGACCGCGTCCGCGTAAACCCATACGACTCTTTCGCCGTTAGTACGCCCTCGGAGCAAGGTACCCGGCAGCATGTGCAGACCTCTGAGTCGCGTCTCGCCATCCAGCTGTACCCACTGCGCGATTATGTGGCCTCACCAGACAACACTCTCCGCGGCGTAATCTACAACGCCGTGGACAATAAAAACCAAGAAGAGATCATCGAGGACCTACAGGCTATGAATCCCAGCAGCACTTAGGCCGTCGTCGACGCAAGGCAGATGGATCGCACCCGGTCCATCCTGATTACCTTCGTCGGCACGAAAGAACTCCCTCGCACCGCATTGTTCAACAGCGGCCTGTTTATCTTCCACCTCTTCTGTCCCAAGGCTGAAGCTTATTTATTTATATATTTATTTATTTATTTATTTATTTATTAAGTACTGCTAGCCTGAATTCCAGGCCTTAAGCAGGAGTGGGTTACACTTCGGTACAAATGTACCTGAAGAACAAAAAGAGCACATACAAACAATGGAACTGGAGAAAAGTGACTGGTTTGTCAAGTACGGCACTGAATTATATAATGTCAAATGGTAAAATGTTACATAAATATGAACACACATCATATCGCAATAGTAGATATATGAACACACATCAAGACATATTAGACAAGTGCGTTGCTCAACAATTGACAATGTGAAGGAAATAAGCGAAAAAAAAGTAATTGGTTCGCTGCGTTATACATGTCAATGCGATGCACAATATAAAGAAAATGTAACTGTAAAAACATCAAAATAAAGCAAAGCAGGGTATAAGTGCGACGCTTTCATAAAACGTTGCTAGATCAATGGTGATAAGACACTATCATTTCACATTTTGAAGTACGGCAGTGAAAGCGGCAACAGAAGAGCTCTCGATTACTTCTATGGGCAAACGATTCCAATCACGGATGGTACGGGGAAAGAAAGAATTCATGTAAGTGTTGGTTCTACAATAAATTTCGCTAACTTTTTTTTAATAGAAAGAACGAGTGGAACGCTGCGTAAGAGGTTTGAAGTACGTGTTTTTGTCGATTCCAAGGTTATCATTGTATATCATGTAGAATGTTTTTAGCCTTTCGCGGTACCGTCTTGTTTGTAGGGATTCTAGATTTGCAGAAATTAATAGAGCAGTTGACGATGTTTTGCTGCTGTACGAATTAAAAATGAATCTGTCAATGTCAAGTGCTTAAGCAATGGTCACCGCTCCAGCGTATGTACCAAGCCCAGGTCCGGACGCTGCCCACGCTGCTGAGCTCTGCATGCGGCTCGGGACCCCCCTGACTGCACTCCTAAATGCATCTTGTGCAGCGGAACACATGTCACGGGGTCCCACCCTTGTAAGCTCCGCTTCGAGCGGGGAGGTCCCTCCCCACTCACATCCAGTCCCAAGTTAACGCCATCCAACTCAGCGCAGTCAACACAATCCGCCAAGGACTCCGCTAATCCCGCCCCCGTCAACGATCCAGCTCCCGCTCACACCCGGACTGCAGCGCCACCCGCCGTCCGTCTCATTTCCAGCGCTACCTGGGACGCCACATTGACTGCTTTCCAGGTGAGCTGACAAACGCAGCCTCCTACCCCAGACCTCGAAAAAGAAGGACTCAAACCTCAAAGCGCAGAGCAAGCCGATTGCCCTGCTAAAAGAACAGCTGCCCGAGCTCCCCACCTGATCCCCTCACCAAACCCATACCCTATCGCTCACCCACACCTGCCCCCACTGCCACCACCTAACGCCCCTATGTGCGCCTCCTCTTCGGCCGCGTCTTCTCGTGCCGTCTCCCCTCCCGCAGCCCTCCACATGAGAGGCGCTCCTCTAGCAAGCCTGCCCCACCTCAGAGATGGAGGCTGCTTCCGCACCACGGCCTCGTTCCTCAAGGCACAGGCACATGAACAACGCCTCATGGCCGGCATTACAGCTCTGCGTACGGACACGCAGAGCTTAATGGCTAAAATTAACGACCGAATGGCCGAAATTCAGGCGCGCCAGAGTTCCCTCGAGGCCGATCTTGCCCAGAAGACAATTAATGTCTCATCCCTCCTCCCCTCATCCTCATCTGCACCATCATCCTCTTCTGCCCACCCTCATCTCATGTTATCCTGCTCCCCTCATCCTCAAGCACCCTGCGCCACCCAGGGGCACCCGGGCCTCAAGATGGCCAGACACCCCCCGCGCCATAATTCCTGACAGTGAGGCTGCCGCAGCTTCCGCGCAAAGCGGAACAAGCTGCAGCTCCACCTCCAAGACATCCCTCCCTCCAACCTCCCCGCTGTCATCGCCCTTCAAGAAACCTTCTCCCCAGTCAAACTACGTGACTACACAGCATTCCACCCCGCTTCCCCTTCACCTCCGAACGTTGCCACGCTAGTTCATCGCACCTACATGGCAATCGAACATCCGCTCGAGGTTCCGGAGTGCACTCACCTCTTTTTGTAACTCCTTCCCCGGCGCCGGCAGGATGCCAGCCTTTTTGTCCTTAATGTACACAGCCCTCCCCGCACACCTGCAGCTCCCCTCCTCCTCCTTTTGCGCAACGCCATCTCAAGCGCGAATCGGAACGCGCTCCTAATTCTTGGTGATTTTAATGCTCCTCACTGATGTCAGGGCTACCCTAAGAACTGCAGGAAGGGCCTGGCGCTGTAGACCTTCGTCCAGAACGAACAGTTGTCTGTCCTTAACAATATCTCGTGCCCCACCCCTCATTGGCTCCAGCGCACAACGAAGCAAGAATCCGGACCTTTGCATCTGCAAACATATCCCGGATGCGATGTGGACGAACACCTGGGTCTCTATCGGTAGCGACCACTGTATCCTGTCCGTCTCCTTCTCTTTTCCCACCCTATCCTCCTCTCACAAGCGCCTGGTGCAGGTGATGGACTGGGATCGCTTCCGCCAGTCGCGGCAACAAGCCCCCCCGTCCATCTCGGACCTTTCTCAGTGGACCACCAACTTGCTTCAAGATGTTTCCTCTGCCACCTCCACCGTCCCCACCCCTACTCACTCCTAAACGAGTGAGAATCGCCCCCTGCACCTCTGGGAGCCATATCGCTCCCTGCACCGCCGCTGGCTTTCCCAGAAACACAACCACTCGGTGCGCCTCCGCCTTGCTCGCCTGACAATGCACGTGGAGGAGCACTGCTCCTCTCTCACCAGGCAGCAATGGGGCCAGACGTGCGAGCGCATGGCCGGTAACCTCGGGCTGAGGGATACGTGGGCTCTGCTACGTGTCCTCCTTGACCCGTCGCATGCCAAAGCCACGCACCGCAGTGACGTCACGCACCTCCTTCACTCATCTGCACTCTCTGATTCTGACTTTCTTCTGGCTCTTCGTGATCGCTATCTCTGCACCAACTCCCCTTCGTCTCTCCCTTCCTACACCGGCATCCCTAATTCTGAGCTCGACGCAGATATGAACCTGGGCGAGGTTCGTGCCGCGCTGCATAAGCTCCGCACCCCCTCCACACCGTTGGCCGACCAAATCTCTAAGGCCCTCCGTAATCTGGACACCCCATCCCTCGAGGCCATCACTGACGTCTTTAACAAGCATTGGCATGAAAGCTCTATGCCTTCCGAGTGGACCCACGCTAAGGTAACTTTCATCCCCAAACCTGGCGAACCAATACACATCCAAAATATCCGGCCCCTTTCCCTCACCTCTCGTCTCTGCAAGCACGTTGTTCTCAATCGTTTGCAGGACTTTCTAGACGACAACCACATTTCGCCGATTCGATGTTCGGATTTCGCCCTTCCCTTACTACCCATAACATCAAGATCCAGCTCTCCGAAGAGGTTCTTCACCGTCTTCTCGCGAAGCGCACTCGTGTGATCTTGGCACTGGAGATAACGAATGCCTTTCGCAACGTCATCCATTCCGCCATCGTAGCCACTCCTTCCACCTTTAACGTGGGTCCTCGCATCCACGATCCACGTTTATATCACGGCTTTCCTTGCCCGTCGGACGGCTATCTCAGTCGGCCCTCTCTCTTCTCCAACTTTCACTCTTTCGAATTAGGGCACACCCAGAGTTCCGTACCTTCCCCCCTTCCAACCAACATAATATTTTTCCCCATGGCACGCGCTCTCCCTACTTTTCCTAACCTGTTCAATGCTTTCTACGCCGATGATATCATCCTCTGGGTGACCACCGGAAATATTGGAAAGATGGAGGCCATCCTCCAGGCGTGCACAGATGTGGTCGCCGGTCACGGTCGAGCGGTCAGGCTGGCCTGCTGCCTGTCATAGTCGGAGCTTCTGCTGCTCCCGGCTTGAGGCACGGCCCCCACCTCGTTCCCCACCCTTAGCGTCGTTATTGACTCGCACCCCGTCCCTTCTGTCTCCTGCCTCCGCATTCTGGATCTCCTTCTCCAGTGCAACGGCAAACACACTGCCGCCTTTTCCCGCCTAACTACCACCGTCCATCAGACCGTCCGAGTAATTCGGCGTGTCGCTAACCGGCACCAAGGCTAGCGCTAGGACGACTTCCGTCGTCTTGTCCAGGCCTCGTCCTCAGCCGCTTTGTCTACTCCCTCCCCTATCTCTTTCTCTCTCGCGCCGAGGAAGGCAAGGTGAACTGTCTCATTCGCCAAGCCTACTGGTCGCCACTTGCGCTCCCCACCTACACATCCACTTCTCGTCTGGTGGCGATGGGCGTCCACAAAACTCTTTCAGAACGTGTGGAGGCCCATCGCACGGCACAACTCGACCGCTTTTCTCGCACTCCCTCTGGCAGAGCCCTCCTCTCGTTTCTCCACTTGACCTTTGTGTCCCCTGTCTGTGTAACCCACCCCTTACTCTCCTCTGCATCTTCCATGCTTATTGTCAACCCTCTTCCCAAGAACATGCACCCTGAGCATCACACCGCCCGCAGCTCTGCCGGCGTCTCCACCGTCTGACGCCAGTACGGCACACAGTCGATACGGCGTCATACAATTCCCACCCCACCTACGCGCTTTCCCCCCTTTCCCATACACTTTCTCCTCTCCCCGTTGCCACTATACCTACCCCCAGCTCCACTGCCGCAGATAAAGCAGCTGTTGCGCTCGCCATTGCCATTACCCCGGCCGGTTTCATGTTCAGCGACTCGAAAGATGCAGTACGCAACTTTGCGAAGGGTCACATCTTCCTCTGTGTTCAGCATCCTTGAGCGATCCCCTCCTTCCTGTCGTCGTATCGAACTCCTCTGGGTTCCGGATCACGCGGGACACTTTCGTAACCAGGCGGCAAATTCCATCGCTCGCGAGATCACAGACCGATCTAGCCTCTTCCACTACGGGATGGACACGCGTGACTCCCTCCTCACCTTCCACGACATCACCTTTCATTCCCGCAACTCTAGCTTATCCCTCCTTCCCCCTCGCAAATCGCTGTCTAAGCTCCAACAAGGCACATGGCGCCATATATAGGCCCGCAGTTCTCTCTGTCCTGCCCGGCTTGCCCTTATTACACCCCAGCGCCTTCTCACCCGAATGTAAGCTCTGCAGACACTCACGAGCAGACTATGCTCATATTCTCTATTCATGCCCTAAGCATGCTCCCACTGCCTCTTGCCATGTATCTAGTCCGCAGCTTAGAGGCTGCTTTGGCCAGCTCGGAGCCGGATGTCCAGCTACGAATAACGATCTGGGCAGCGGAAGTCGCCGCCAGGCTTGCCCTGGAGGCCACGGCGAGCAGCCTGAAGGCCACCCACCGAACGGGGCCATCCTAGCTTTTTCTTTTTATTTTTGACATTCACTAAATAAAGTTTGTTCCACCGCCACCTGAACGCGCGCTCTCTTGGCTAACATAACACGTGACGACCACAGTGGCAGGCGTCTTGCACAGGCGGAGGCACTGGCCCGCCACTATGAGAACAAACACGGAATTTTCTACGTGCGTGCCTACGGCCCTCACCATAGGTGGTGATGCATGGCAGCAGACGTACACCAAAACGTCATCGTGAACTGCCTAACGTTTAGAGGTCAAGAGATAATACATTTGGAGGAGGTTGCCATCGCGCTAGCCGCCGCAAACCAGGACTCGAATCATCGTCACCGACTAGGGAGGAGCCTGCAGAAAAAATGCGGAGTTCCGCCGAAAAGGCGAAGCACCGATTGCGATAGCAAATTAGTAGATAGCTGTACGCAGTAAGGACAGCAATTTTATCGGTCGTATAAACTTGTAAACATTCGCTCACTAACTAAATTAAGAATGATAGAATGCGCAAGCGTGACTCAACGAGGACGTAGAAAGAAACAGACACACGGAGACAGCGCTGTCTTTGTGTGTCTGCTTCTTTCTTTACACATTGTGTCATGGGTTCAAACCAACTAGCCCGTCAACGTGTTCTAACGCGTTGACGGGCTAGTTGTCAGCACAGTGTCACGCGTGCACAGGTAAACATGAACACACATCGCTCGATGACAGCGGAACCTGTCTGTGAAAGCGCTGGAATTAGGAATCGGAGCAACAGCAGCCAAACAATTCACCTCCGTGCATTCGTCGCTCCAACGTGTATACAACATCGAAAGCACAACGCATACAAAGTTATTGGCACTACGCAAACAATGCGCCCGCGCTAAAGTGCGCGGGCGCGCACTTTAGTCACGTCACCGACCGCTTTCAAGACACACGAATGCTGGCAACACGTTCCTACGGCGGCCGCCAAAGGCGTCTGCTACGGCGTGGTCAACGCCGTAGTAGGCGCCGCGGTTGTCTCCACTCTGTACGGAGCGTCGGGCGAGGAGGACATCGAGGCACCGTAGCAGCCAATGGAGAAGAACGCCCCTCGTCTCTTGCCTCACCTCCCTTGCATCGCGCGCTACAGGCACGGGCCACAGCACCTGCATTATGCATTCGGGCCGCCTTCCTCGTCCGCGCACGCGAGATTGAACCACGTTTACTCACTAATGCTCACACGCATTCACTCATACTGAACCTCATGGCGACAGCACTAATGCGCCTGGAGTGTCGATATAATTGATATCGCTATAATATTGAACACCGGTACATTCCTCGCTTTGCGTACCATATCTTTGATAACAGGAGCTACCCGGGGCCTCCGCGTCTGGCGTATGGGCTTCTGATCTCATGGGCGTCGGTAGCGACGAAATGGCAGACGCAGCAGCCCGTTCGCTTACTCTCCTGCCAACACCTTCAGGCCCTTCCGAAACGGATCCCGAACCAAATCTGGCCCTAAATTTTCGAGAAATTACTCAATTACATCGAATTCGGCCATGCTATTTATCCTAAGCCCTGCAAGGGCCTTAAGAAGGCGGAGGAATGCACATTCCTCCGCCTTTACACCAAAACACTGCTGTGCCCGGCAATTTTAAAACACTTCGATCCTTCCTGTAGACGAAAGCGCCCGCACTGTGCGGAGAAGTCTTCGGACATCTTCCATATGGTGTGGGCATACCGATCAACCGCGAACCTTGCCCCAACACCCAACCTCACCCGGGAGGACTGGGAGGCAGCCCTGCTCGGCTGCTCCGACCTGGCAAGCCAGAAGGCCCTGGTCAACCAAGCCCGAGCAGCGGCGGTCGCCAATGGGCTCCTGTAATGAGGAGCCCACCTAGTAATTGTGAGATGGGGCCCCATCCAGGCCAACTCAGAGTTGCTCCCTGTAATATATCTGTAATAAAGTTTATAGACAGAGAGACAGGGCCGCCAGTTTCGACGAGCTCAGCTTCAGGAAGGCGAGTGGCAGCGTTTGGAGGATTCACTACGAACGCGCGAAGGCGTTCTGCTTCACGCTGGCGTGTCTCGTCGGACCGAAGCGAGATTCGTCTGTTGACGTCGTTGCCTTGCTTCGCCGCTCAGCGTAGCAGTTTTTTACAGGTAGTGCCATCGCAAGCGAAGCAGTAGACTGCGTGTAAGCACTGCTGATGCATGTTGAAGCTGCGCTCCGTATGCGACGAGGTGTCAGAGGCTAATCGCACACGAAAGACCAACCATGTGCAGGAACTGCGTCGCCACTACAGCAGAAGACCTACACCACGCTACACCACGTTGAAGCCTCTGCTGCGTTGAGACTACCGAAGTTCTTACCGTCCGCGCTCGTTATTCTAATGATGCAGTACTTCGCTTCATTTTTCCTAGATGACGGCGCCATCTCTGTTAAGGTAAAGCTCCTTAAACTTCGTAACGTAGCGACAATCTCCTCCTCCACCTTCACACCTCCTCGTTTCTCCTCTCTTTCACGCTCCCTCTTCGACGTTACGCCGCCTACAGCGCTCGAGCGAAAACGGTGCTGAAATACGACTGTAAACAAATGAAGCCTTCGCGAGGACCCACGTGGTGCTATTAGGCCAATAGCGATGCGACGTCGGCAACGGATAGAGCGCGCGAGGAGGAGGCTGCATTCTTCGTAGCGTGTCGCTACTTTACGAAGTGTAAAGGGCTTTATGTTGAGATACAGCATATTTTATACGTTGGCGTGGACGCCATATCCATTAAAGAAAGTTGATGGTGAAGCCAAGCATAAAAGAATTTGTGGTTAAAAAGGACCAGAAAGCTCGCCTTCATTCTTCTGCCTCTATGGGCACCATGCACTCTTCAGAACTCCACGTTCCATGACTCTGTTTATATGAAGTAAAGCTACGTTTCAACCCGGAATGACCATACAGTTTCACACAATTGTATTAGGAAATATTGAGAACTAATTGGAAGGGGTCAGAGGTGGATAAAGTGCTTCCGTCCCTTTTCGTCTTGTATGTTAAAAAAGATCCTGTCACTACTACTGCTACTAAACGCAAAATTGGTGGGAAGCACAGACATCGCAATGGCGTTTGCTGGCTTGCGCGTTTGATACAGATGCAATACTATGGCTTAACTAGTGCAACTGCTTTTTTGCTGTTTCCTTACATAGGGCGCTTGGCTTCCGATTGTGGCACATGGTACTGCTATTTTTCACATCTGTGCTTCACTATATTTGTGCTTTTGCTAATATGGCACCTATAGATGATATATACTGACTGTCTATACTGATTTACTATTACGTTGTCAAGACTACAAGAAAAGCATGAAGTTTAAATCAAGTTAATATAATGGTGTTTTCCGAAAGTTAATCGAGCGTGAAAAATATTCAGCATATTACTTACAGGGTGTCATCCAGCGTCGCCCTAACAACAACCCAAGGAACAATGAATAGTACTGGAAGGCCTGAAATATAAAAGCAGAAACACAGCACGAACATAGGAGATTAATGGTTGCATCGAATTCTCACGCTTTCGTAGCCAGCCCTAAACTCAATTTATGGTTGTGTAGGCAAAGCTTTCTAAACAGAAGTAAATTTTGAACTGCAGCACGTACCCCAACCTAGGGCGACGTATCGCAATATGCTGGAGCTGTCCGTGAAGAAGGCTAGAAAGACGAGGCTGTGAAGGTAGAGGCCCTCCATGAGAATCCAGCAGTAGTTGGCCATCAGCACGTAATGCCAGAAGCTGGTGAACACCTTGCAGTCGACGTTCTGCACATGAGTATGCACAGTCGCAGCTCTTTACACTTTGCAGTCAGCGTTGTGCACAATATTTTGTCTATTGCAAAGACAAAACTTCCGTTCACCGAGTGAGAGGAAATACACGGTGCCGTGGTTCATACACAAGTGTGATTTACTATACACCCCTTTAGAATCAGTTTGGCACCTGTCAACTTAGCATCATGAAAAGCACTCACATAATTGCATAGTCCTGAAATCCTTAACAAATACAAAAAGCAGTTATTTACACTAACTACCCTTACTTATTATTATTTGTACTCACTTTAGTTATACGTTCTAAGCTGTATTACCAAGAACTGTTTTGTTTTAGTTATGCTTACTGTATAGTAATGCGAACGTACCTTGGAAGTTTACATTCAAGGGACGAGAAAACCGATCACTGAAACGCAGGACATTGAACGTGAGGGTGGACGACACAATCTTTCTAGTTGAGCCAAGGGTGATGGAGGGCGGGAGGAAAGTTATGAGGTTAGGGTGAGGAAGGGTCATATGAAAATTTTGCAGTGAGTTTGAGGGAGGGCAGGCAATTTTCCCAAGGTAAGGCGGTTGAGATGCTGATGCAAAGAAAGGGTGCACTTCTGACGACAAGTGACACAAGTGACGGCGCACTTCACAAGGCGTTGGAAGAGCTTCGTTGGAATCGGTTTATATTCGAACATGCGAGCACACCGATCGGGACGCGCCTGTTTTAACGCGACAGTGTTAAGGAGCTCGTGTCGTAGAAGAAGAGCTGGTGTCGGTGGCGTTGGCGGTGCGTGAAAAATCCCGGAAGGCAATTCAGAAACAAAAACAACTTGCAAGATGGGCTGGGTGGGAATCGAACCAGGGTCTCCGGAGTGTAAGACGGAGACGCTACCACTCTGTCATGAGTTCGATGGTTCTAAGCGAGACGAAAGCGCGTCTAGTGAATGCGGTATGGCCTTAGAAACGAGCCGTAGAAAGTTATACTGCGGTGTATATCGGTAATTATGAGCATGTAAATTACAGAAGTCGCAGTTAAACGAGTAGCGAAGTACGTTTCCGCTACATTTCTTCTGCGGTTGGCGCACACGCAGAGCCATCTTGCGGCCAACACAGAAGACCCCCTCCTTGCAGTGTACAGCGCTGCCCCCTACGGGTGGCGCGCCACTCGCCCACTTCGAAAAAAGCAATTTAACGAAGAAGACACATGTACTGTGTGTGGTAAATCTGCAGAAACAATAGAACCCCTCATACTAAAATGTGATGGTATCCATCCTGATGTCTATGCGGGCAGTCACGGTTCCCGAGGCCCTAGGATTCAGAGATAACAATAGTCATGTAGACAAATATGGCGTGGAAATTATCAAGAGGCGATTGGAGGCTCAAAAGCAGAGAGGTGACAAAGTTAAAAGTGTAGGAAGACGTATTTAAAGAAAATGGCGAATTTGAATAACTTACAACACAGTTAAACAAAAATAGAAAGCTGAGCATGGTGGCAACTGCCATCACCCCGTTTCAAAGGGGACGCTCCTACCTTCCATCCATCCATCCATCTCCCCTTCGTCTCGTCAAGAGCATGCCGAGCGAATGAGTGGGCGGTGCGAACGGGGTGCGATAACGCTATCGCGTTCCACTCTTGAAGACGAAGCTTAAGCGTCCTCCAATTTTTTTTTTTTTTTTGCGTGAATACGGGGACATCTGCAGCCACTCACGATATCTATTTTTCATGTTCCATCGAATCGCGTTTAACATTTTCAAAGCAGCATATGCCCGGAAAGCTGCCGGTTTCTCTTCCTTCCGATCTCTGTCAACTTAGAAGGGCGATGGTTTGGGCTAGTTGGTTACCCAATTTTAGCTTGTTTGGTACAGCGCGAAGCAGGGACAACGGACGCAAGCGCTTGCCCTCGTTTTTTTCTTGTGTCCTTTGTCCCTGCTTCGCGCTGTACCACACAATCTAAAACTCTGTCAACTGTCCGCACTATACCACTGCTTAACACGCGGCTGGCACCCTGCTGGTCAGCATTGTGGGGAAAGGAGATATGATTGGAAGCAAGAGGAAGTGCAGCTATGTAGGAACAAAAAAAAAACAGATTTCGCGAAGATCCGCAGCTGTCCGCGTGCTTGCAGAAACAAGCGATCACCACTCGGATCGGTGGGCTCATATGTACGGCTATTATAAATGCCATATGGGAAGCTCCGACGACGCTTCGTGGTGTGAGCTGTGTCACTTGTCATCAGAGGTGGGGCGCGAGCTAGACAGCGAGGTCTCCTCCTCCTCTGTTGCTCTCACTTCTTCGTGTGATAGTCAGCAATATATAATTGTTCATTCAGTACCATCTCAATACAAAGATTGAGAAAAAGCATTTTTTAACGAGATCCATGTTACTTCATACCTTGATACCTAAAAAAAGACAAGTTTACATTATATTAGGAGTAACGAGAAATACATGTGCTCCGTACATCATTAAAAACTTAAGACGTGCATGCTAGGTGCTTTTGTGAGCGTAACGCCCCTTCTCACCTTCTAAAAAAAACAAGAGTGCCAAAGTTATCACTTTATCAAGGTGATCATTTTGCCCTTAAAGAAGGAAAACGTTTTACGGTTTACGTGGGCACCTGGCTATGGGCACAATTTCATTCTGGTTGCAGAATTGCAGGCGAGTCAGTGAGCTAGCATCGCAAAGAAAACTAACGCATTCCGGTTTCACCTTGTTCACATTTGCCATAGCAGGCGGGATGGGGAAGAAAACCCATGGGTTAGTGAAAACCAGGAAGCCGAAAAGCAACCGCCAGGGTAGTACAGTGGGTATTGTGTTGCGCTGCTGAGGTTGAGTTGAGACCGCAATTGAGCGATGACGCATAGGAGGGCGAGGCGTTCTCGTTCTGTTATCGAATAATTGCGCTCAGATGTTAAACGCAGACGGCTGGCACACGCTATGACGAAGTCTTGGTCGCACTGCTGAGCGAAGAGAGCAGCGATCCCGTGAACACTTGGAGTCGCCCAAGTGTAGAGTACGTGTCGACTCGTCATGACACACGATAAAGGGGCTGTAGTGCACTAGTACGTGCCACAATGGTCCGGTCACAAAACACGACGACGGCACGCCCAGCGCGCTGACGGTGTGCGAGCAGTGGAATCGGCGGAATGAGGCTTCCGATTGATTGAGCGGGCTCGGCTAAAATATAATTTGTGCACATCGGGCACCAGCGTCTGCCTGGTCTTGCTTCACCCATAAATTAGTGACTCCGGACAGCGCGTCGTCCGTCTCAGCTCCGGGTACCTCAGCCGCTTCGCAAGCCCTACCGCCGCAAGGTGCTCGAGCCCCGCTGTCTTCGTAGTCAGCCATGACCTCGGATTCTCCCGATCACGGTCAGCGCAACTACTCCGTGATCTCCACTCTCAGAGTTCTGGTCGTCGGACTCGGAACTTTGATTCATTACTATCGAATCCTCGTTCCGTCACCATCGCCTCAGTTCGCAGTTGACCATGTTCTACCACCTCGTCGGAGCGCTTCCAGCCACTACTGCTGGGATTGTTCGCGATGTTCTACGCTCCCCACCCGTCGACCGCCCCTATGACCTCCATAAGGCGAAGCTCATCCAGCGCGCCATTGAAACGGAGCAGCATCAATTACAGCAACCTCTTACATTAAAAGAGCTCGGAGACCGCAAACCTACCTACTTACTTATTTCTTTATTTTACTCTCACGCATTGCACATTACAGAGGGGAAGGGCATATTATAGACCTAAATTGAAAAAAAAATGAAACTGTTGATACAATAAGAATAGGCAGCAGGAAGAATCGACAAATTAATACAAACAATGTACAGTTGCAACTAAGAAAAAGCAGAGTAATTTCTAGATATAAATATAAAATGAAACAGGCTAAACAGAAGGACAAATTCAGTACAAATAATTAAGCAATGTTAAAAATGTTATTAAAAGAACTCTTAAAGCGCACGTATCCATAATAGTAGTAGCTGCATCTGGCAGCTCATTCCATTCGGAGGTGGTTCGAGGTAAAAAGGCATGTGAATAGGTCACAGTTCTGCAACGAGGAACATCAGCGTTTTGGAGGTGGTCAATTCTAGCTGATATGAAAGGAGGGGTGTTAATGAACTGTTCAGGAAGATGTATGTAGTGATAGTAAATTTTATGAAAAAGAATGAGCCCGGCTATTTCACGCCGAATGACAAGCTCCGGGTGGTTAAGCAGTGACTTCATCACGCTAACATTGGCTGCGCGGTCAATTGGATAAGGTGAAGCGAGTGGAGCGATTCTGCAGTCTTTCAAGTTCGTTTATCAGTCTAGTACTACTAGCCTCCCTGATAGATAATGCGTATTCAAGTGACGGACGGATGTAAGTGGTGTAAAGAAGCTCTTTAAGTGACGGGGGTGCCATACAGAATTTTCTTTGTAAGTAGCCGAGTGAATGGTTAGCTTTTATTTATTTATTTATTTAAAAATACCTAACAGGCCTCAAAGTGAGGCAATGAGTAAGGGGGGAGTACATAGAAAACACATAGAATATATGACATCCATAAAACCGTAGCAGCTTCCCTACTACAACCGTAAGTGCAACCGAGATGAAAAAGAATTACTTAGTTCACGATTCACTAGTAAAAAACAATATAATAGCAAGGAATGAATCATACAGAATATTTTGAATGAAACTTCCAAACAAGACAGAAGTTACTAACGCTACATTTCGATGGAAGGGTAAACATAGCGACATAACAGTACTAACGCGACAATAAGGTACAAAACATAGTGTCAGTACAAGAAATCATGCTCCGATAACCGTAAAACCTCACATTTCAGTAGTCATGCAGTCAGTCAAGGTATCACGGAATGACTCGCAGTTGGACCGGCATGCGATGCTATCCGGTGGCGAATTCCATAATCTGATAGCACTAGGAAGAGCAGAGTAATGGCATGCATTTGTAGAACCGTATCGGCTGGCATAGCTGAAGTGATTATGAAGCGTATGTGACGTGGAGTAAGGTCGTTTCGAGCATGCGGGTGTTCGAGTGGAGTGAATGAATTTCTGGAACAGTGATAAAAGAGCAATGTCTCGGAGAGTGTTCAATGATTGTAATGAAAGCTTAAGTTTAATTTGTGTTACAGTGGACTGATAGAGGTAATCGTTTATGATGAAGCGGCTTGCTCTTTTCTGGATCCGTTATAGCGTTTCAATGAGATATTTCTGGTGTTGGAACCAAATGGGATATGCGTACTCGAGCTCCGGACGAAGAGTTAGATAAGCTAGCTTGCGTACATTAGAAAGGATATTTCTTCCCAACGATTGCGAGGCGTTAGCTGAAATTGACGTGACTTGCTCTGTCCAAGAAAGATTCGATGTGAATAGAACTCCTAGATACTTATATTTTGCAGCCATTCCAACAGTGTCATTATTAATACGGTAAGGCTACGGTGAGGTTTTCGACTTCATGGTAAACGACATAACCTTGCATTTTGAGGTATTTAAAGTCATTAGCCATGTATTGCACCAGTGAATAATTTTTTCAAGGTCTTGCTGAAGAACAAGATGATCATCTGAACTTTTAATTGGGCAATAACTTATGCAGCCGTCGGCGAATATTCTTATAGTGGAGGACACATTGTGAGGCAGGTCCCTAATAAAGATTAGAAAAAGCAAGGGACTGGGGACGCTACCCTGTGGTACACCAGAAAAAATGTCTGTTACGGAGGAAGAGTAGTTATTTTCAATAGTTAACTGCTGACGATTAGATAGAAAGTTACGGAGCCAGGTAAGACAGTCCAATTTGAGTGCGGAGAGTTTTGACATTAGGCGACAATGTGCTAACCGGTCGAATGCCTTCGAAAAAGCAAGAAACAAGCAATAAATGTGTAAGTTATAATTTGAGTTAGTGTGTAGATCTGTTGTAAATTCAAATAACTGTGTTTCGCACGAGAGGGCTTTCCTAAAACCGTGCTGATTATAGAAAAAGGAATTTGTTAGTCTCAAGATATCTGTAATTCTGCGAGGCGATAATACGTTCGAGCGTCTTTCAGGGAGTGCATGTCAAGGAAATGGGACAACAATTCTCATAGGAGACCCTGTTGCCATTTTTAAATACCCGTATAGCTTTCGCCATCTCAGTCTGTGGGAAACTGGCCAGTCGCAAGTGACTATGAATATGTGAACAAGAATTTTTCTTGAAATTTCTACCTTATTCTTTAAAATCTTAGAGTTTATATCATCTATGCCACATGAAGAAGACATATTTAGGTAATTTATGAAAGAAGGAATGCCATCCAAAGTGACTTTAATAGGTTCCATGTTTGGAAGCTGAATTTTGAAACACAAGGTATATTTGAAGTGTTCTCCTGTGTAAATACAGAGCTGAATAATGAATTAAAAACCTCAGAACATTCGCTGTCTGGAATAGGAATATTGCTGCTGTTTTGCAATGACAACTGATCAGATTCGTTGTTAGGCTTTATTATTTTCCATAACTTGGCAGGATTGTTCTTAAGCAGCGCAGGAAGATCATTAAAAAAATATTCATCCTTAGCTTCACCTAAAGCTGAGCACACGATTAAAGGTAAATTTTGTAATTGTGCCACGCAGCTGATGTGCGATCTCACTTAGCAATATTATACAAGCGTTTCTTAAAGCGAAAACTTTAGTGGCCGCGAACCTGCGATTTAGCCGTGGCAGTGCTCCGAGGAGGCACACACGTCACAACGCGTTCCTCGTCACATCGCATTCCTCGTCGTAGCGCTCGCCTCCGCTCGCTTCGCCAGCTGTGTCGCATGCCTGATAACATGTCTGAGGATTGAAAACGAGAGCTCGCGTGCGCCGCAACCACATTTGAGGCGGCAGTATGGACGGTGACAATTCTGATAAGCAGGAGGAGGCCTAGAATCGACATCGGAACGAGATGAAGAGGAAACGAATCGCCCAGGAAACAGACGAACAGCGCGCCGAATGACTGGCTAAACGCCGTAACATACCTAGACAACCAGACCAACCTGGACTTACAATCAAGATTAACCAACTCTAACTATACTATGTCTTAGCTTTCGCTACGTATATCCTGGCATATCCGAGCTAAACCACTGCCAATTTTATTCTTATTCCTCATGTACTGAAGCTTTTTAGTGAGCCAATGGTTCAACTTATCGTTCGTCATATTAACGAGTGGAACATATTTGTATACTAATGCGAACAGTGTACTTTTAAGCATTAGCCAGTTTTCTTGAACGGATCTATCATAACATGACGGCCACATTGTGTTTACGAAGAAAGTTTCTAATTTTGGGATTATTGTTTTATAATTCCCCTCATTTTAGTCACGAATTCGCTTTTTCATTACACCCGTAACCGATGGCTTTGTGCTTATTGTTATTCGGAGCAAATGGTAGTGGCTGAAACAAGCAAAGTATTCTATGTGACCTGTTGCTTCAGGTGCAGTACTAAGAATAAGATCGAGAACATTGACACCACGTGTCGGTTTCGCGTCAGCTTGAAAAAGATTGAAATCCAAAGACAAGTTGATAAATTAAGACAATATGTGACGAGCAGGTGATAAATTCGTCCAAAGAATTAGCGGACAATTGAAATCCCCAAGAAGTTAAACTAAATCAGCCGGGAAGAGTTCCATAGTTTTGTTGATTGTGTCACGCAGAGCATTGATGAAAGCATTGTTAGAATTTGGTGCACGATAGCAATTGCGTATTAGTATCCTAGAAGACGCGATCATGCAGGCCACCCAAACAATCTTGAAATCAGGATTAGTGTTGACCAAAAATGTCGTAATGGCTTTCTGTACACCAATGAAGACACCGCCCCCTCGTTTAAGAAAGTGCTCACACGGATGTGGGTAGCGTACATAAGCTTTTTAAGTAACGGGGGTGCCATACAGAATTTTCTTCGTAAGTACCCAAGTGAACGGTTAGCTTTGGCGATGATGTACCTGACATGATGCTTCCATGAGAGGCTATTACAGATACAAACGCTGATGTACTTGTAAGATGAAGCAGAAATCAAGAGATGTATTAGGAATGACAGTGTGGACACGCTGCGGAGGTGCGAGATAGGCGCATTGATTTATGTTTGGAATATTTAATTTCATGTTCCACATTTGACCCCAGGCAAGCATGTTATTTAAATCGGTCTGGAGTAATTAAGGCAACATCAAATCAAATCTTTATTTTCCACTATGTACATTTCAGATGGAGTACAACGGAAAAAAAGCTGGCAGCTTGACGAGTCCGCAGCCCCACGTAATTAGCGGCGTTTGGGCATCAGCAACCAAGAACAGTCAATAAACAAATGTAAACACTTGAGCAGTGCAGAACAAAAGTAAAACACAATGATTCGAAAACAATGAAATAAACAAATAAATGGCAGGATAAATAAATCAGTTTTCGTCTTCTGCAAACATAGATCTAAGTTTAACAGTGAAACAAATAAATAAGTCAAAATTAGTAGACTAATAATAGTTTAACAGTCATGGAAAAAACTAACATAGGAGTTCGATGCCGGTGGTCAAGCGTGGTACAACAACGTTCCAATATTCTCCATGTCTGGTAGCATAAGAGTGCCCATTTTTCTCTAATTGTGCCAGTTGGCCATGGTTAAGTGTGTTATATCTTATTTCATATTTAAATCTAGTACTTAAACGATAGTGGTATAATTTATCAGCCGTGATAATATGCGCTCTAGGGAAAAAACCTGCAGTTGCATTAAAATCAGCATTGTACACGTGGCGTAGGTATCGTTTCTGCATACCGTAAATTTTTTGTAGGTTCAAAAATGCTGTTGTACCCCAGACAAGTTGGCAGTAGTTAACAAGTGAATAGAAAAGAGAACTATAAATAAGTATTTTAGGTTTTGAAGAAAGAATGTATCTGAGACGACCAATTATTTCAGTTATTCGAGCAAGATTTGTTTCTAGTAAGTTCATATTGGATTCCCGGGACATGTGTGCAGTAGATGTCACGCGGAGGCATTTAAAATGGTCAGCAATACCTACAGGATGAAAGTTTAAAATAATATCGGCATGAGGAGGGACTGGCTTATTTTTTTCTCTTCTTGGTTATCTAATTTCTGGTAGATTACACAGTCATCCGCGAACAGGCTTACCTTTGATGAAATTTGACGCAGTAGGTCTGTCATGAAAATTATGAAAATTAAGGGTCCGAATACAGACCCCTGGAGAACATCAGGTAGCACTGGTTGTAACGCGTAATCAGCAGCATTAGCAGAAACAAACTAACTACGGTTGGAAAGAAAAGCTCGATTCCAGTCAAGCACATTAGATTTAACTGGCCATCAGTTACTACCTAAAAAGTACTAACTGATGACTAACGTTGTCAAATGCTTCAAAATAATTTAAGGAAACACAATCTACTGAAAATCTAGAATAGAGCAAGTGATGCAGGTCATTAGTAAAGACGAGAATCTGTTTCACAAGAAAAATTTTTGCGTAGGCCATGTTGTGAGTGTGTAAAAAACTGCTTCGACTAAAAAAAATTTACGAGAGGGGTGAATATAATGTGTTCAAAAATTTTACACGGGACAGATGTGAGTGAAATTGGACGGAAATTTGATGGATCGTTTGTGACCCTAGACTTGTGAACTGGAACAATATTCCCTACGAGCCAGTCTTCCAGAAGGTTAGAATGCTGCAGGGACTGTGAAAAAATGCATGCCAGAATAATAGAATAGTACCCAACAGTGCTTTTTAAGAATTTCGTATTGATGCTGTCAATGCCAGATGATGATGAAATTTAGGTTTCTTAATGATGGCGCGATTACCCTCAGAAGTAATAAAATTGGCGTGCATGGGCAAGTGATGAGGTAACGTCAACGTATGTCATCATTGGTACCTACTGGGCAAAAGCCTTTATAAATGTGTCATTTAGGATAGACGCGCATTCTATGTGAGGTACGGGATGTCCTTCCGTCGTTCGCAAAGTTATCGCGCTGCGTTTCTTGCCATGCATGACACTCCAAAATTGTCTAGAATTATTTTTAGCACAGCTGGAAGGATGCGATTAAAGAAGAAAATTTTGGTCGTTTCATTTCAGATAAGTTGTGGTTGCAGATGTATGGGCTAACCAAAGTTTATCAGACCCTGATTTGAGAGCAGCGCGACAGAGCCTTTTCTTAGGGTTTGAAAGATGGTTTATGTATCTGCTGTACCATGGGGCGCTCGTATTCTAAAAAACTTTCTTGATAAAAATTTATTTAAACAATAGCTCACAAAGTATCGTTTGCAATTAGTCCCCGTTGCTTTGCGAAGATCATTCAAGGTAATCTAACAAGAACACATCTAAATAGGAGCAGAATTAATTGGTAATCGCGTTGAAATGAGCTTTTTTTTTTATAATCGCGTATTGTTTTAAGATGCTTACGCGCGCGTGAGAATGACAGTAAAATATTTGCTTGAATAATTTCATTAACACTGATACAGGGTGTATTAGTCAAATAAGATACATTTTCTGGCGATCATGTCAAAACAACACCCGCCGTGGTTGCTCAGTGGCTATGGTGTTGGGCTGCTGAGCACGAGGTCGCGGGATCGAATCCCGGCCACGGCGGCCGCATTTCGGTGGGGGCGAAATGCGAAAACACCCGTGTGCTTAGATTTAGGTGCACGTTAAAGAACCCCAGGTGGTCAAAATTTCCGGAGTCCTCCACTACGGCGTGCCTCATAATCAGAAAGTGGTTTTGGCACGTAAGACCCCAAATATTATTATTATGTCAAAACAAGGTCAAGAACTGAAGATTTATTATTTCTAAGACGTGTGGGAAACTGAACCAACTGTGTGAAACGAAAATCAGAACAGATGTGAAACAAATAGCCCGCTTCAGCCGAGTTAGGCGACGAACATGAGTATGAATTTGAACATACAATATTAGGAAAGTTGAAATCACCTGACAGAATGACCGGCGTTCCGGGAAACATGATGTTCACGTGATTAAGGGAATCATGAAGGGCGTCACAAAAAGTGGAACACCCAGAAGGCGGACGATAACATACAACAGTGACAACTTTTTGAAAATCCAAGTTGAGACAGCACTATGTTGCCTACAAACTAGACTTTATAAAAACAGCGTAGCTTTCAATTTCCATGTTTATAGCATGAAGAACACCACCACCACAACGATTAGGCCTATCACAGCGAAATATTTTTTGTCTTATTGCTCTGCATGATGGAGGCCGTGGCTGGAGATCTGGCTCCTTCAACTTATAGCACACTTCTCCAGGAAGTTTTCCTGCAACGCCTTTGACCGCAAGTGCGCATGATTCTGACCGCGTCTTCATTCTCGACGTTGTAATCCCTGGTCCAGGTGGCCGACAAGATTATCGATGCCGGTTTTCCCTCCGTGGCCACAGCTCATTACCTTCCTGACCCTCCGTCCCCCGGCACAACCGCTGGCGACAATTATGCGCGTCTCCTCGAAGCTAACGAGAAGCTCACACGGCAAGTAGCCCGATTGACAGCTGAAGTAGTTGCCATCCGAATACGCTGGCCGCTTTCTGCGTCACGACCTCGCCGTCCCAGCCCAGTTCACTCTGAACGCCGTTCCCCTCCTCCCGTTGCGCTTTTTGCTGGTACCACTGTCGCTATGGCTCTTGCTCCAACCAGTGCCTCCAACCCTGCTCCTACGCGGAAAACAGTTGGGCTGAACACTGACGGCGACCGCTTTTTCCTGCCCCAGATCCCGCGCGTATTGCCCGTCACCAAACCGTGTCACCAAACCGTGTCACCAAAGTTCGCTATCTCGGCGACACAGGCGCCTCCTTCCTCCTACGTTGGCTGAGCGCAGCCATCCTCCTGATTCGCCTCCTCTCATCTCGTCAATGGCTCGCCCACTCGAACCTATATACAGACAAAAGTCGGTGACTCTTGACATCGGCCTCAGACATACCTTTCACTGGATCTTTGTCATTGCAGCCGTGTGCCTGCCCATTAATGAACCCGACTTTCTCCGGCACTACAAGCTCGCCGTCGACGTGCCACGCAGGCGCATCTTGGACTCCGAGACGAGACTAACCGTCCTCCAAGCAGTCTCCTGTCGCGTTGCAGTGCTACGGCTTATACAGGGGCAAGTGGCTGTTCCCGACCCTTGATCAGCCATGCTTGCCCAGTTTCCTGACGTCTTCCAATACCCTTCCTTTCAGTCCTCGGTAACTCACAGCATGACACATCATATTGCCATGACTGACCCTCCTGCGTTTGCTCGGGCTCGTCACCTCACACCGGATCGTCTAGCTGTCGCCAAAGAGGAGTTTGAGCACATGCTTGACCTTGCCTTCATTCGTACGTCCTCTAGTTCTTGTGCCGCACCGCTCCATACGGTGCCTAAGAAAACCGGCGAATGGCGGCCCTGCGGCGATTAACATACTCTCAACAAGGCCACTGTCCCTGACCGGTACCCAATACCTCACATACAGGACTTTAGGTCCGCACTGCACGAGTGCACCATTTTTAGCAAAGTCTACGTGGTGAACGTCTAGCACCAGATTCTTGTGGAAACCTCAGATATTCTCAAGACCGCCATTATAACACCGTTCGGCCTGTTAGAATATCTGCGCGTGTCTTTCGGTCTTCTTAATGCAGCCCAGACCTTTCAGCGTTTCGTTAACCAGGTATTACGTGGCTTGACGTGCTGCTTTGCCTATCTTGACGATATACTCGTCTACAGCACCACCGCCGAAGCTTACAAGCTCTTTATACTTCAAGTGCTCGAAAGACTCAGCTTGTTTGGTCGTGTCGTTCACGGTCCGAAGAGCGAGTTCGGCGTTACGGAGCTGGATTTCCTCGGCCATCGCGTCAATGCACACGACATTCGTCCACTTCGCACCCGCGTCACAGCAATCCGTAAGTTTTCTAAGGCATACACCACCAGGCAACTGCGCGAATTTCTCAGCTTCGCCAACTCTTACCGTCGCTTCACTCCCCTCGCTGCGCCAATATACTGCAGCGTCCACACCAGCTTCTCTCAGCCCTCAAGACACCGAATACTCATGTGGTTTGGAAAGAGGCATAGCCGAAGCCATTGCCGGCGCAACGCTCCTCGTCCACCCCGCGCTGTCCGCGTTAGGGTTCTGAGGCGGCATGTATGGCGAGAAAGCACGAGGGCCTGGTGCTTGACAGTAGTAGTTCCGGCAAGGTCATCGAGGAGACGACCAGCGGATGCGGCAGTGACGGGCAATATGTCCAGTTCGGAAACAATGAAAACATAGGGGCTTACCATCCTCTGTTCGCCCATCAGCCGGGTTGCGAGGGAGCAGTAGATAGCTTTGCGTCTTGGAGAAAGCAGCCGGAGGAACCTGATAAGCGTTGGACGACCAAACCGGGTAGAGGGACAGAAGCCCAAAACTTGTTATCTCCTCACGAAGAACCGCTTGTATCAGCGCGATGGAGAGCAGGCTGTCCCGTAGGTCAGAGCGAACTGGAGTCGGAGACATAGCCTCCAGCTCATGGCGAAAATGCGTGTTATGTATTGTGAATCCGGCAACGGAGTTAACTGCGGTGGGTCTTCACACGAAGATGTCGCGGCGGGAGTTGGAAGTCTATCGAACGTTTCCGCGATTCGGCGACTCTTCGCTTGTTCAAAGCGTCGACACTCTTTGGCATTTGCATCCACCGTCGCACAGTTCTTGCACATGAGAAGGTTAAAGGCATCATCTGCTATGTCTTTTAAGATGCCGCCAACTTTGCTTCTGTCATCTTGTTCTCGTCCTTGCGGCCGAGCGCTAGCACATCCTGTATCTAAGCATCATACGATTCTGTTGACATGTTATTGCTACATCCAAGCTCCGTTTTCGCTGCCAGCTGACGACCGATAGGTCGGCCAAACAGGTCTCGCAGTTTCTCTTTACAGACGTTCCAGATAGCTAGGTAAACAACATGCGTCTAATGCCATTTTCTCGCGGTTCCTCGAATACAGAATATGGGGTTCGTTAGCATCACCATCTGATCCCACATATTCTTGTAGCAGACTCGCTCGTACATGTCTAGGCATTCCTCGATGTGAGAACCATGCGTAGCACAAAATGTTTCCAGATGTCGTTGATCGACCAGGATGACCGCAGGCACAGTTTACTGAGACGTTGTAGCTTAGTCGGTCATCGTGGTGCAGCTACACGTGACGTCCGCTGCGAAGTTACGAACGACAGAAAGATGAGCTAGTTGGTAAGGATTCATTATGCAAGAAAGAAGTGAGGCGTGCAGACAGGACACAAGAGTAGAGAAGTGGACAACACGAACGCCGACTATCAACTGAAGCGAGCACTAAGGCGGAAAAAGAAAGAAGACACAAAACTCATCTGCGCATACTCAGGAATGGTAGCACCACGTGTCAGTCAGGTACACGTGCCGGTCTACGTGAGGGATTACCGTTAAAGCACTTAATCTCTTCCTTATGTAATGTAATCGAAGGCTGACTCACGCACGCACTTCCACCATTATAGATATGCCATGCCTCTATCATAAGACGCGTATCTTCATTCTTATGCCTGTACAATATCGCGCATTCATCTAACTCTGGCGTGCAGTTACAATCTCGCAAATGTAGCGAAAGATTAGAAGGCGATCCACCGGTTAACGGCCTTTTATGTTCCATTAACCTCTGATTGATACACCGTCCCGTTTGTCCTACGTAGAACTGGCCACAGCTAAGGGGAATATTATAAACCACACCCATACGACAGTCAGTAAAACTGTTGTTCTTATAGTGCTTCACTGGAAAAATATCTGTTCGTTTCTTGCCTTTTACCCGCTCCTTTTTTCTCTGTACTGCAGCGCATATCTTACCTATAGCTTATTGGGAGCAGTGAAAGCAACATTACCATTGTGTCCTTGTGTCCTTGTGTCCAACATTACTCTCTACTGTTGTGTCCTGTCTGCACGCCTCACTTCTTCTTTGCATAGCGAAGTTCCGTGCTTGTACCCCGCATTTCCACCAAAATGATACAGGAAAGAGGCAGGCGCACAGATGCGAACAGGTGTGTATTTACAGCAGATACAAATGGCGCCTAAGCGGCAGTCACAGTCTCCGCCCTTCTTCTCTCGAGACACATTCACCATTCTCTCCCCTGCAACGATATGACGCCTCTAAAAAGACCGAAAACAAGGTTCTGTTAAATTTCATCTAGAGCCTAATTAGCCCACCCATTTCAAAATTAGCCCAAACCAACGTTTACGTTTCCCATCTTTCCTCGGAATATCAATTCAGTGAGTAGCCCAATCTTCACAAAACCGTGGAGAACAGCCATTAAATTTCTGAGCACTTCTACTCGCACTAACGGCTTCGCTGGAAGAGAAGTCGTTCCACAAAATTCTTCATTCTCTGCTTTTGCAGCACAAAAGGGGGTGTCGAAAACGTCTCAGCCATGGCGCATTTAGGCAAGAGCATGGCCTTTGAGGTTCACATCCGTTACTACGTGGGAGTCGTCGCTGGGCAAGGGAGGGAGGGGATGGATTTCGACAAGACCTGTAACTTTCTTTAAAAGATCTGATTTTATCTTGTGGCACTTGCAAAAATACTAATGTAGCAGCTTCATATACATTCCCATTGTTGGAAAAGATTTACATCTTTCGGTAACTATGTTGTTTAACGCGGAGGCACGGAAAGCAGGTGAAGTGCTGTTTTATGGGCTGAGTCTGTTTTCAATATTCAGGTTGTCGCCGTCTATAGCCGCACGAAATTAACACGTTCGGGGTGGCAAAGCCGCCCTCCAGAGAGAAAGGCACGCCTGTAAAAGCATCGGCGGGCCGTTATTCACCCGCAAATCGAGTTTAGGCCAGGGTGCGATTGTACGTGGGCCTGTGTGTGAAAATGTAGCTTACCTCTTTATTGAAGTCGACGTTGCCGCTAAGTCCAACACCCTCAATGAAAAGTGCATCCTTCAGCAGAAATGCAAGCGCCCGCAGGATAAAGGACATGAAGAGATGCATGTGCAGGCTGTTACGGGGGCAGCGCAGGCGCCTGAAAATGGTTCCACCACAGTTGAGCTACAACTCTCGAATCGCTTTGCAACGTAGGGTTCGGAATTCCCTGTAATCTTGGCAATTTTTCCAGAATTATTTTTCCAGATAACCAGAAATAAAATAAGAATAGACAAAGAAACATACATTCGCCCCCCTTTAAAACACAGTGCGCGTTTAAACACAGTGCTAGTATACAGCCTTATAAAACACGCCTTGATGGTTTTGAATATTCGTTCTTTCCTTCATGTATTATTATATGGAATGGCCTTCCGGACTGCACTGTAACAGCACAAGATGGTAACGAATTTCATAGTCTATTGGAATTGTATTACAGGCACCGGGTTAATTAGGAATTGATCATGATTACTGTTATTCTGTGTATATTTGTTCATCCTGCCTGTAATTTGTGTTTGACAATGATGTATAACGTTGTATTGTCGCTGTTGAAATTTTTATTTTTTTCCCTCTCCTGTAATGGCCCTCAAGTGAGGGCTACAGTATTCCTAAATAAATTAATTAATAAAATTTACATACAAGACAATCGCTTTGTTACTTGAATAGTTTCAAACAGCTAAAATGCCTGCGGCTCTAGTCATGTTCCGGTTGAAGCTGTTTCGCTTTCTTTCTGGTCAAGTTTTAGTTCGAGCAAGTCATAGACTATAAAAACGGATCACGATGCAGTTCAAAACATCGCATCGGGTGCCCGACCGCCTCAGTGCAATGTACTTCATCCAAATAGGTTACTCCATGGAGTGCTCGCAGGCTATAGACGGCCAGTCTGGGTGCACAACTTTATTGCCGTAGCAATTGTACGGGTGCATTCACGCTGTCGCCGGCTCGCAAAACACTGCCAGCTCGCGGACGGCGTGGCTCGCGCACGCAGGGTTTCCAGCGACGCGCAGTGCGCGTTTGGCGTTAAAAATAGATCGAGTGTGAAATGCGTTCAACCGAAACTCAGTCGCATCAGTGGCGAAGCGAGTTTTGCAGTGGCCTATGAGATAACAGGAAATAAGCTAAACGGGAACAACGGCCTGCTTATGCTAAATGTCTCAAAGGCTACGGAAGCAATATAACGCTTCATGTTTGGCACCTATTAGTATATCTGTGAAGGATAGCGCCTTGAAGCCCAAGTATCTATATATAGACCTCTTTACGCACGTAGTTTGGCCGGCATACGGCCTTTCCTTCATATCAAGTTACCCCTTATCCAGGCAACATGTCGCAAAATGACGATGTCACTTCACTGTTAAGTTCACTAGCGTCTGTGACACTGTTGCATGTAATTTGCCTCTCACAGCAATTTGGTTTTGTGCGCTGTACCAACCATCATGATAAAGTACGACTCGCACCTTCTGCGCGAACGCTTACTTAAGTAAAACTCTTGCTTGGACTAGTTGTTTCATGCTTGAAGTAGTAAAGGCAAGGCGCAGAAGACCAGGACTCAAGAGGAAGAACACAAACGACAGGACCGGCGCCACTCACAACTGAGTTTATTTCCGCAACAAGCCTACCTTATGCAGGTTATTCACGTCGAGTCACACACGAAACGTTAGAAGTAAAAAACACCAATCTATCGACCACTCAGGAATCATATCTGGCACGTAATATTGAATGAGCAAACAAGAACGGGAGGCTCAGCACGGGAGGATCAGCACGGGAGGCAATTGATGTAGTGTAGTCTTTTCCAAGCCAACGGAGACCAAAAACGAGACATAAGAAGTACCGTCTACGCTTCACTATCAAACCATCCACAACATAACATACTTCCAACGCCTAAGGCCCAGTCACTGATAAAACACGCACGACTATGGGAATAATGACCAACGAATAACACTGAAAAAACATGAAAAAGTCATCTAAGTACAGCGTCTGCATGAAAACTAAAATTAATATCTCTAGTAGCCACTCACCTAAAAGACTTATAAGACATGTGACCGCGCGAAAAATGAACCACGTTACAAACAATGAAATGGACAGAAGAGTGGAACGATAAATGTCTAAAGAACAGCGTCTGCGTCAAAAAAATGCAACAAAAGCTTAAGAGCCACTAGAAAATCGTCAACAAAATAAAAACTAGTTAAATAAAAGGAAGACAGACGGAAAAACCAAATGAAATCACTCTAACATGAAGCCTAAATGAAACCTTCTAAAAAAGTAGTCTCCTTGTCACTAAGCACAATGGACGGCCTGCTGACGCATGTGTTTCCGTCTTTCTTGATGAAATAGGTTTCCACAATTTCCCGCTCAAACCTGTCTTTTCCAAACTTCAAAAATTTAGTTTTGTCAAACTGAGGGCGGCAATTAGTGCACTCTCTGCAATGCTCTGCAAGGAAACTCCCTTCATAGATGCGCAGATTACGACAATGTTCCATTGCACGCTCATTAAAACATCGACCTGTTTGTCCGCTATAGCTGCAACCACAGCTTAGAGGGATTTGGTAGACTACAGGTGTCCTGCATTCAGTGAACTTCTTCTGATGCTGAATTGAACAAGCCAGGCGTTTCTCTCGGTTCATGGCACAAAGGTAAGACAACTTGCAAGGCGCCGAGAAGACAACCTGAATGTTATGCCTACTCGCCACTTTCTTAATGTTGTGCGATACCTTATGAAGGTACGGAATTACCGCAACAGAACTGCGTGAAACTGGCTCCCTGATAAGAGGCGGGTGCTTTATTTTGGAGCATCGTTTCGGAGACTGCGAAACGAGACTGCGCTAATTGCCGCCCTTAGTTTGACAAAACTAAATTTTTGAAGTTTGGAAAAGGCAGGTTCGAGCCGGAAATTGTGGAAGCCTATTTCATGAAGAAAGAGGGAAACACATGCGTCAGCAGGCCGTCCATTGTGCTTAGTGACAAGGAGACTACTTTTTTAGAAAGTTTCATTTAGTCCTCATGTTAGAGTGATTTCATTTGGTTTTTCCGTCTGCCTTCCTTTTATATAACTAACTTTTATTTTGTTGACGATTTTCTAGTGGCTCTTAAGCTTTTATAGCATTTTTTTTTCCGCAGACGCTGTTCTTTAGACATTTATCGTTCAACTATCCTGTCCATTTTATTGTTTGTCACATGGTTCATTTTTCGCGCGGTCACATGTTTTATTAATTTTTTAGGTGAGTGACTACTAGAGATTTTAGTTTTGACGCAGACGCTGTACTTAGATGACTTTTTCATGTTTTTTCCGTGTTATTGGTTGGTCATTATTCCCATAGTCGTGCGGGTTTTATCAGCGACCGGGCCTTAGGCGTTGGAAGTGTGTGTTACGTTGTGGATAGTTTGATAGTGAAGCGTAGACGGCACTTTTTATGTCTCGTTTTTTGTCCCCGCTGGCTTGGAAAAGACTATACTAGATCAGTTGCCTCCCGTGCTGAGCCTCCCGTTCTTGTTTGCTCATTCAATATTATGTGCCACATATGATTCCTGAGTGGTCGATAGATTGCTGTTTTTTACTTCTAAAGTTTCGTGTGTGACTCGGCGTGAATAACCTACATAAGGCAGGCTTGTTGCGGAAATAAACTCAGTTGTGAGTGGCGCCGGTCCTGTCGTATGTGTTCTTCTTGAGTCCTGGTCTTCTGCGCCTTGCCTTTACTACTTCAAACACATACTTGCAGAGCATACTAGGACGAAGCCTGTGTGTGTGTCACACTATACTGCAGTCATTCTTTATTGAAGCTGGACAATTAGATAGCCGCCTTTTGTGGCGCTCAAAATGCCACGTTCTAAATCTTTGCAGGAAAAAATCTTTGCAAGCAAAAATAGGAAGCTATAGCTGGCATACTGCCTTACCTACACAAAAAGAGGAAATATTTTGTGATCTACTGTAAATATGTTGAAAAATGCAAAACATGTTAGTCAGATCTGTAGGTGACTTACTTGATAGATGCCAGTATCACGAATGCAGCGACTAGGGTGCCCAGTGATACGCTGTAGCCAATTTTTGAGATGAGTTTAATGGTGGTGAGGTGAGGCTGTGGAGAGATGGGAAGAAAGAAGTTGCGTGCATGAGAATGTACCGAAGGATTTCCTAGGCATCATATAAGAAAAAAAAATTGCGCTGAAGGAGCGTTCGTTCGCTCTCCAATACCCCGTTAAAGCGATCTTAGAAAGAGCCTTTGCAGCTGTGTTTTTCAGAGAGTTCAACTCTGCAAGCGTATAATAGTTGAACACCAGCATGCTCGATAACTGACCTTCAGCTGGTATGTATAAATTTTTTGATTGGCTAGATTCGAAAGTAAACGAACTAATGTTATCTGTGCATGTTGACAAAGTAATGTCAAATTGAGCTAGTGGTACATGTTAAAGGCTGAGGCAAAAATTATGCACATCAAATGCACATGTTGGAACCATGTGAAGCGGGCCTTTTGTGAAGTGGTTCAAATGCTATAGAACTAAATGCTTTGCGTACAGTTGTCTTAATTGTGATACTACGCTACGCATAATGTCTTTTAGTGTTTGTTTTTTAGGAATTGCATTGGTAACACCTTTAATGTCATGGAGTGCTTATGAACTGCGCCACTCCTAAGCTATTCCGAAACGTAAAGAGCACTTTATGCGAACGCAAATTAGAGGACATTGATGCAATGTTTTGACGAGGAGGAAGGTAATATTTCATGTTTCCAGAGGGAAGAATGAGGATGTGTGCGCGAAAGACAGCTGCAATGTTGAGCATTATTCACCCACTTCATTCCTGCGTCTGTGGCGCAATGGAAACTGTCCGGCCCGTTTACGTGCTACGTGAAGTGACGAACGCGCTAATCATGTCAAAGAGACACTGACACGGCAGAATTATACGTGTGTTTGTAGGCTAATGGTTATAGGGCGCAATGATGTTCTGTTAAGAGACCGAGGCTCGATCGCATCATCGGACACGCATTTTTTGTTCAATGCAATAGCCAATATTCGGATTCAGGAGGCACATTTTCTCCGTCGCCCCTGCCGTGCTGGCACGGTATCTACGGTGAATGCATTGTGAGGATTGACACGGACAGGAAGGAACGACGACGAAAGAGCTAAGACGATTGGCATGAAGACGACCCAATGACGACGACGGCGTGACCACGAAGATTGCTTCTGTTGCAGCTTGTGTGTCCAACACCACCACCGCCGTCATCATAATCATCATCATCATCTTATTCTATGTCCACTGCCGGACGAAGGCCTCTTGCTGCGATCTCTGATTACCCCTGTTCAGCGCCAACCGATGCCGACTAGCACCGCGAATATCCTAATTTTATTGCACCACCTAGTCTTCTGCCATCGTCGACCGCGTTTCCCTTCTCTTAGTATCCAATCTGTAGCCCTAATGGTCCAACGCTTATCTAACCTGCGCATTACATGACGTGCCCAGCACCATTTTTTTTCTTAATGTCAATCAGAATATCGGCTATACCCGTTTTCTCTCGGATCCAAACGGCTCTCTTTCTGTCTCTTAACGTTATGCCTAGCATTCTTCTTTCCATAGCTCTTTGCGTGGTCCTTAACTTGTTCTCAAGCCTCTTTTTCCGTCTCCAAGTATTCGCCCCATATGCCAGCACCGGGTAAAATGCATTGATTGTATACCTTCCTTCTCAATGATAATGGTAAGGTTCCAGTCAGGAGCTGACAATGTCTGCAGTATGCGATACAACCTTTATTCTTCTATAAATTTCCTTCGCATGATCAGGGTTCCCTGTGATTAGTTGACCATGGTAAACGCACTCCTTCACAGACTCTAGAGGCTGACTGGCGATCCTGAACTCTTGTTCCTTTGCCCAGCTATTCATCATTATCTTTGTATTCTGCATGTTAATCTTCAACCTTACTCTTACACTCTCTCTGTTAAGGTCTTCAATCATTTGTTGTAACTCATCTGCAGTGTTGCTCAATAGAACAGTGTCATCGGCAAACCGAAGGTTGCTGAGATATTCGCCGTCGAGCCTTACTCCTAAGCCAACCCAGTTTAATAGTTTGAATACTTCTTCCAAGCAGGCAGTGAATAGCATTGGAGAGATTGTGTATCCTTGTCTAACCCCTTTCTTTTTCTATTATTTTATACACCTCACAGCCTCCAGAAGGAGTATTGCGTGAGGGGGGCGATACAGATAATAATGGTGGAGCAAAAACACAGTTTTTTTACATAAATATGAACAGAAGGAGAATCAAATAATAAACAAAGAACACGAAATAAACAAAGATAAAAAGAAAGGAAGGTAAACGAACAGTAGGTAGCTTTTCAGTATTTTAAGTATTTCCAGTATCTTTGTGGGTATCTTCTTACTTCTGTAAAATAAAGTTAGCTGTGGAATCTCTGTAGATATTTTCCAGGATATTTACGTAAGCGATCTGTACTCCTTGATTACGCAATGCCTCTATGACTGCCTATATGCCCGCGTGTCCGCTTACACGCAGATCAGCTGTCATCTCGCACTCGTGTGCACAATACCTGGGAGCGGGAATTAATGCAAGGCAGCAGCCAGCTCCCGAGAAGGGCGGGGGGAGAGGAAAGCAAAATTCGCTTTAATAATCGCTATGAATGCGTGCATGTTTAGGCATGGCCAGCTTTACTGCCATGCAGGAGGAACTTCTAGCCAGTAAGTCTTGCGGCCAAGTTGAAAAGAAATGCCGCAGCAGAAGCAGAGCGAGCACGTGAGTAGAAAGCCCACACACGCAAATATCCGAGTGACTTTTCGAGTGAAAATATAGTGGACGAGCGACCTAATTGAAGTAACATTGTTAAAAACATTGGTATAGACGCACGTGGTGCAATGTATTTGGGATATAATAAAGCGTTGCATAATAATGAACATAGACACTGCGTAAATTTTTTCATTCGCTCAATGAAACTGTTGGAAACAACTTCGTGAGCTTGCGACTGTCACCAGTGCTTCGCATGCATTCTGGCACTAAAGAAGAAAAGAGAGGAAGAAAAAAGCAAGAAAAAAAAACACGGATGAAGAGAAGGTATCAAACAGTTACAGAATAGAAAAAAGCGCCTTTTATAAAAAGCGGTAAACAGCTCACCTCAAAAATGGATATATTCTCTGAAGGTATGTACTGATCCGGCGCGCAGAGGGTGTAGTTGGTCCATGTTCGATTCATTGTTTGGTTGAAAAACCACGTGCCATTCTCCAAGCACTTCTTCGTGGCCATTTCTGCAAAAAAAAAGCCAATCAAAGCAGTGACAGATTCCGCGATTCGCAATCCCCACTGTCTTCCGATATAAGCATCAAACATCATCGCGTTAGTGATTGTCCCGCACCCTAGTCATCGAATAAAAAAAATGGAGAGCATGTCCCGGCTACATGTAGTTCATTTCCAGCAACGTATTTGCCAGTCGTTCTAGACAAAATAGATAAGCCACTTATTTGCTGTCCGTAAATGCATATCTTCACATCCTGTTATTTTGGACAACTGGCAACGTTCGCCCTCTAAGCCATATTGCCGTCTTCTTCTATCCTAATGTTACGCCTGTAGCATTTCTCGTTCAATCGCTTGTTGTGCGCCACTCAAATATTTCTTTAATTTCTCTATTATCTTTTGTATGGGCTCGGTTAGTGCTAGCTGGTCGCGCACGGACACAGTTTACAGAAGGGCAAGATTGTGAGGACGTAAATAACGCAGTTATTCCATATTTTCAGGGAATTTCACACTCCCTTGGGAAGGTTGGCCGGAGTGCAAATGTTTATGTTTTTTTCCGAGCCAGAAAGCTGATGTCATTGAGTAAGAAAACTTGCGCCGTCTTTCAAGAGAATGCCCAGTGTTAAACTAAACACAGATAGCGCAGTGTGTCCTATATGACAATACTTATTTAAAGTCTACATCAGGCAAACCGGCCAATACAATAAGAATCGGCTTAGGGAACACCACAACAATGATAACAACACAATTAAAGGTAATCTAAGCGTACATGTCGCGACCATGGATGTAAACCTGATTTCAATAAACGCAAGATTGTACCTAGGAGCAAATGAAGCCTTACTGGGGAAATTATCAAGGCCGCCTCAATCTCACATGAGGAAAAGGCGGTGTTAGTTGTCCGTCGATAGGATTGTGCAAAAAAGAGCTCACGTTGTTACATTCAAATACCAGGGTGCGATAGCGTTATCAGCAGGTTCTCTCCGCATGTGTGTTTTTTTTTTTTTTTTTGCCAAGTGTTCACTTTAAGACTACCTGCGCACCGGCAAAATACACATTTTTGTTGAAAGTCAGTGCTCCGTCTGTGTTCTTTGTGTGCATCCTTTGTCTCCGTCGATTTTCGCGCTGTAGCCTTCTATTATAACACAGTTTGTTGAGCTATAATTACACGAACGCTCGAATCACGCTTACGCCGTCTTCGCCACCAGCTGTCTGTACCGACGGCGCATGCGCGGAGGTATCGATGTTCACCAGAGACGCGAGCATGGATTAAGAAAAAGATAGGAGCGAGCATTACGTTACGCAGCCTGCCTTGGCAAGCGAAGGCTCTGTGAAGCCACAGTGGTGGTCAAACATGTCACCTCCTGCGTCGAGATCACGCAGGAAATTCAAGATTTGCCGAGACGTTTGGTTACCGGAAGTTCTTATTTGGTACGCGCTCGGCCAGCAGCTGCTGGCTGCTCATATGGAGGCGTCCGTGGCTGCTCAGCTGCTCTGCCTGCGTCTCAGGCCGCATTTCTCTCTGGATACATATTTCGCTTCGGTCGTTTCCTGAAAAGCATATGTTCCAGTTGTGAGTGATACGCAGTCCAACGTCAGCTCATTTAGGCTGCAGGTATACTTCGGCCGAAGTAAACAGACCGTTGTGAGCGACAATAAGTGATATGTATTTGCTACATTTCTACCCGAGGTCCTGCCCGTGTGTATTTTGCTCTGTTATACCAGCTTTATTGATTTTACTTGTCGCTGGATCAATGGCATCTTACGCGTGAGGGTTTGCAGCCATGCGATTGATCACATTGCGGGAGCGAAGACATCCTTGCAGGCCAAACGCGGTGGAGCTTATTGCCTCAGATGACCCGTACTCCCGCAAGAAACGGCGAGTTCCATTTGCTACGTACTTGCTATGCTGTTCTCTCGTGAAACACGGTGCGTTGTCAATTTATCTGCTCCCAAGTAAAAGAGCTGCTACAGCAAACAGCGTTTGTTCCAGCCTTTAGGGTTTGAGACCGATATACGGTCGGCTCATGCGGTCTCCGCCATGTTCTCAAGCACTGGCCCTGCTTCGAAGACTGCGTACTGTGAACACGAACAAGCGGTAGGTCAATGGACGCATACGATTTTATCACAAAAAATTATGGGCCTTTACGTGGCAAAACCAGGATCTCCTTATCAGGCAAGCCGCAGTGGAGGACTGAAATAATTTGGGCCACCCCGAGTTTTTTAACGTGCACTTAAACTTAAGTACACGGGTGCTCTCGCATTTCGCCCCCATCGAAATGCGGCCGCCATGGTAGGGATTCGATCCCGCGATCTCGTGCTTAGCAGCCCAACACCATAGCCACTAAGCAACAATGGCGGGTAAAACATAACATCGATCGACGAACGAAAGAGGAAGGCCCACTCCAACTAAAACTAAACTGTGCCTTATCCCTCACACGAGAACTGACCCGCTTACAAAACAGTTTTTAGCCTCCCTTTATAAGCAGCCGATATGCTTGCTTAGCTTCTCAAATGACAACAGACATAAAATTTACTGCTACATGAACCGCAGCGCACACTTACCGCAAGAGCAATCAACAGTGCAACAACGACACGCACCTTTCGGAGAGGCCTGCAACATTTGCCTTCAACTTCCGACACTCTTGAGAGGCATTCTCGCTGATACGGCTCGCCGAACGTACACGCATAGCGCAACACCGCGATTCGATGCCAGAATCCAGAAACTTGAACGCAGCATTAAGCGAAAGTGCAGCGATGATATTCATATTTTTGTTTATTTGAAGAGCTTCAAATGGCTTCGAATATGTATCGAAAAAAAAATAATAATACGGGAGTACTAAAACCTAACGCGCGCTGCCGTTTCTATCACGCGTTGGGCCGCCACAACAGATTCAATCGCATTGCGGCATGCTCCCTCCTATTACTTCCTTCCTCCATGGACACGAGAGGCGCGTAGTGCGCTAGCTTGCAAAAAGTGGCAGCCATTGTGACGTGTAAGCATTAAAGACGCATTAATAGGTCGAAGCAAATTGATTTTTATTTTCGGAATAGCCGAAGACTGCCCTTTTCCGAAAGGAATAGAAAATGCCTGCCTACCGATCGCTCTGGCACTGGCTGCTCGGAGCTGCTGCCGGCAGGAACGGATGGAAGCGTAAGAAAAAAAAATGGCTGTGGCTTAGCTAAGGTTAAGCCCAGGATGCGAAGCATACTAGCCTTTATTTTAGTTGTTGAACCACTGTTTAGCCTGGTGAACTGCTGTTGCTTGGCTATATTTGGTTCGGCTAGACGAAGAAACAACTCATGCGTTACTCTGCTTCGCCTTCAAGAGTGGAACGCGACAGCGTTCCCGTCGACCCGCCAAGGGGTGTAATACCCGTGTCACACGGGCACATTTGGAAGGCCTTCCAGTCGACGGCCTTCGAAACGCCAGAACTCTATCGACTCAAAGGAGTTGTCGCACTGCTACACGGCACTTTTGAAAGGCCGTTGAGTGGTTCCGGCGTTTCTCGCCAAATTGTGTGGCGTTGCGTATCTTTATTTTCGTTTTCATGTCACAAAAAGTTAAACAGCATTAAAACCACTTAAAATCACTATAATTTCTTTTATGTTTCTTTATACATTAAAACAATTGTTTATACATTGCCTTACATATATGTTTAGTTTTTAAGTTGTTGAGTAGCGAAACTGCGGCAACGTTTGCGTCGCTGCCCGTCGCTGTTGTCGAGAGTGTGTGTAGTTCGCGCATATCAAGTGGCAAAAATACTTTATGGAATAATTGATAACACTCATATATAGTATTTTTAGAGTATTTTGGTTTGATTTGTTCTTTCTAACCGTGAGTTGGAGCACGCTGTGAACGAGAGGGCATGTTCGCGCTGTTTCCGTTTCCGTCGCTCAAAGGCCATCGAGATTTCGATAGAGCTGTAAGGTGCTCCGTTGACTCGATAGACTATTGACTCGGCGGCCGTCGAAACCGCCCATGTAGCAGCTCGAACTTGACCTTTGAGTCAACTGACTATCGGTTGGAAGGCCTTCCAAAGGCCCGTGTGACACGGGTATAAGACAATGGGCTACGGCGCAGCGACTACGCGCCCCGCATTGGACGCGGTGAGCGTCGAGCAGCGCAGCGTTCGGCGCGGCAACGAAATGTGCGCCTGAGCAAGCGACGCACGCCTGAGCCTTAGAAACAGCTCCTTTCTAATGCAACACCGCATTCACTAGAGGCGCTTTTGTACCGCTCTGAAGCATCGTACTCGTGGCTCAGTGGTAGCGTCTCCGTCTCACACTCCGGAGACCCTGGTTAGATTACCACCCAGCCCATCTTGCAAGAGTTGAGCCAAAGCCACCTAGAAACAAGCGCTGCTGCTTATATACCGCCGCGACGCCGCGAGTTGGAGCCCCGTTTCTCCTCTGTCGTGACGTCGCGGTGTCACGTGGTCAGCCTTGAAGGCGACACCGCCGCGCCTGAGGAGCTGGGTTGAGCTCTAGTAATATGCTTCGCATAAAATGGAATACGTGGCCGTATAACGTTGTAGGGCCCTTTCGGGCCGCATAAGCCATCACTCTGTCAACTCTTTCCCGTTGAGGATCTGTTTTAGCGACATGTTGAACCTACAGTTTTTCGACCAGACACCGCAAGCTAAGCAAAAGGAAGCAGGCCAATCCCCGACGCCGGAACCACCCTCTTCATTCGCTTATCTACTTTCATAGCGCCTGCTCGGCTCCATCGAAACCCTCTCCGTTTCTGCATACTCCTCGCCCCTTGTCAGTCAAGTAGATAAGAAAAATATATGCGGATTCCACGCACTATGAGAATCGATGTAAACGAAGCTTTCTGTGCTGGTTGCTTTGATCGACGATAATTAGTGGTGATGGTGACAGCAAATGTTTAATTTCTTCAACGTTTAGTCCAACACAAGAGTGGCGAGTTGATGTTGAACGTTACCTTGCATGCACCACTGCTGTTTGTCGACGTAGTACACAGAACACAAAGGGGAACGTGGTTGCTTGAGCCGTCACCGGATGTCGTGTCTGCCGAAGAACGAATCTCAACATAAAAGCGTAACGACTCTTTATTGGACTAACGATGGCAGCGGACGGGCATACCAACACCGCGTTCATCTTAGTAGCGGAAGGTAGAAAGCGGTCCTTTTAAACCGGGCAGCCAGTTTTTAAAGCCACCGTCGGTGACGCATACCTTGGGTGACGCGGCGGTGGCGCTATGTTTTATCGGCCACGCAGTCCAGCGTGCAGCTGTGTTATGCCGGGCCGGATGATAAGAAAGCGGAGGGTGCGCACAAATATGAGCGGAGTGTGTCGCCACATCACCCCCCCCCCCTCGCGGAGTGGGGGGCCCTCAGGGCCAGTAAAAAATCTGGGCAGCACACCCGACGCCCATTGCGTGCGTATAGTGACAGAAGTAGGCTGCGATGCCGGCGGTCGTGGCTGGACGTCTGTGGGTGCACTGGTATTTCCTGGTTCGGCGGAATCGGTGTAGGCCGGCTTCTGCCGGTCGATAGAGACGCGGACGGCGTTCCCGTTAATGCGCAGGGTGAAGGTTTTGTCCTCGCGACGGAGAACTGGGTAGGGTCCGCTGTAAGGTGGCTGTAAAGGCCAGCGGACGGTGTCGTCGCGGAGAAAAGTGTGCGAGCACGTTGCCAGATCCTTGAAGACGAAGGGGGTGGTCTTACAGTGGTGAGCTGCAGGTGAGGGCCGGAGGGCAGCGATGGTGCGCCGGAGCCGGGCGATGAAATCGGTGGGATCTGACGTCGCGGTGGTGGATGCCGGTGCAGCAAGAAATTCGCCTGGGAGACGGAGGGGTTCTCCGTATACGAGCTCTGCAGGTGTAGCCTGAATGTCGGCCTTGAAGGTGGCGCGCATACCCAGCGTGACGGCTGGGATGGCTTCAATGCCATGTTGAGTCCGGGTGGCACATGATGGCTGCTTTGAACCGTCTGTGGAAACGCTCGATCATCCCGTTGGCGCATGGGTGGTAGCTGGTGGTCCGCGAGCGTTCGAACCCGATGGTCAGCCCGAGCAGCCGGAAACGGTGCGATTCGAACTGTCGTTCTTGGTCGGTGGTGACGCGGCGAGGGGGCCCGAAGCGGGCAATCCAGCCGGCAAAGAAGGCCGAGGCGACGTCTTCCGCAGCGATTCTCTCCAGGGGCTATGTATCAGGCCATCGAGTATACCGATCGATGGTGGTGAGGCAGTAGCGATAGCGTCCAGCTGGAGGCAAGGGCGCTATGATATCAAGGTGTACGTGTTGAAACCGACCACAGGTCTGGGGGAATGCACCGAGTGGTGAAGTGACATGCCTGATGACTTTAGCGCGCTCACACTGAATGCAGGAGTGCGCCCAGGTGCGGCAATCCCGCTTCATGGAGGGCCAGACATAGCGGTCGGCCACGAGGCGTGTAGAGGCACGTATGCCGGGATGGCTGAGATTATGTAGCTGGTTGAAGAGGCCACGGCGATGGGAAAGGGGCACGTAAGGCCTGCTTCGTGCTGTTGATATGTCGCAGTAGATAGTCGTTGTCGATTCAGGTATGGGGACTTGCTGCAGCTGTAGTGAGGACCCGCCCTTAAGAAGCTCCTGCAGTTCGGTGTCCGTAGTCTGAGGCTCGGCGAGGACATCAGCTGTTATCTGCGAAGGGCTAATAGCTGCCACATGTGAAAGCGCGTCGGCGACCACGTTGTCCTTCCGGCTGATATGTTGGATGTCAGTGGTAAAGTGGGCAATCAATGAGAGAGCTGGTTCTCCTGGACCGGCGGGAGTTTGTCGCGGCGTTGAGAGAAGGCCTAGGTCAGAGGTTTATGGTCGGTGTAGATAGTGCAGTGCTGTCCTTCGAGAATGTGGCGAAACTGCTGAACTTCTTCGTATGTCGCCAAAAGTTCTCTGTAGTAAGCTGGCGAACTCGACGGGACGGGGGTCGTGGTTTCGCCGGTGGGACTGGCCGCAGAAGGCGTCGTTTTGCGAGCTGAGTGTTTCTTAGAGAAGAACGTCAAGGGATCCCAAGTGTTGTCTACGCGCTGCATAAGGGCGGCGCGGACGGAGATGCTAGAAGCGTCCGTGAAGAGCCCCAAGGGAGCGTCTGGCACAGGATGGGGAAGAAGCGTGGCGGTGCAGAGAGCAGCTTTGCATTTTTTGAAAAGTTGCTTTAAAACCGGTGTCCATGTGACGGGTTGGTTTCCTCGTAGACCAGCCAAGGCATGGAGGGGAGCCTGGTAGTCGGTTGCGTGTGGCAAGAAACGCCTGTAAAAGTTCAGCATGCGGAGGAAACGGCGAAGGTCTTTAGCGGTGGCGGGTTGACTAATTTTGCATGTCTGAGATGCGTTGAAATAAGGGTCGAGTTCCCTCTGATGAAACTTCATGGCCGAGGAATTCGACGACTGAAGCGCCGAGCGAGCTCTTTGGGACCTTGACGAATAGGCCGTGGTCATCGAGGCGTTGGAAAAACAGACGAAAGTACCTGTGGTGTTCGTCGGTGTTGCGGGAAAACACCAATATGTCGTCAAGATAGACGAAGCAGAAGTCGAGGCTGTGGACGACTTTGTCGATAAAGCGTTGAAAGGTTTTTCCAGCGTTCCACAGGCCAACGCTCATGAAGGAAAACTCGAACAAGCCGAAAGGAGTAATGATTGCAGTTGTTGGGACGGCGTCCCGATTGACGGGTATCTGCGTGTAGCCCTTGAGCAAGTTTAGCACGGAGAAAACGTGACAGCCAGAAATTCAATCGGCGATGTCCTGTATATGGTGAACGGGGTACCTGTCCGGAATGGTGAGGGCATTGAGGGCACGGTAGTCCCCACAGGGCCGCCAGCCTTCGTTCTTCTTCGTGACGAGGTGAAGTGAATCGGAGGGGCGGGCGATTCCCTCCCGGAGCACGGCTTCGAACTCTGCTTTGGCTATGCGCATGCGGTCTAGGGCAAGGCGACGGGCGCGACAGAAAACCGGGGGGCCTGGGTTGGTCCGGATGTAGTGCACAGTCGTGTGCTGCACATCACGTGGCAACCCGCTGGGGCGCGTCAAACCGGGAAATTCGGCGAGGATGGCGTGGTACGGTGAATTACGTTCGACACTGAGTACTTTGATGCTTGGCTGATGGGTAGTCGTTCGCTGTCCTGGCGCAGAATATCCCGTTGTCGCGTCGATGAGACGGTCGTGGGGGCAGTCCGGAAGGAGGTTGTAGTGCGCCAAAAAGTCTGAGCCGATGATTGGCTCGGTGACGTCGGCGATGACAAAATTCTAATGAAGGTCACGGCGTAAGTTTTTAAGCTGGACGTGCAGGCGGAGCGAGCCGTAAGTTTTGATTGCGGACCGGTTTGCCGCGCTGAGCTCGAAAGACTTAGAAGGACGGGGACCTTGAAGATGGGCTCGCGGGTAGCAGCAAATGTCGGAACCGCTGTCGACAAGGAACCGGTGCTTTGTAATTTGGTCGGTGACGAAGATGCGACGGCCTCCAGGTTGGCAGCTCACAGCCGTGGTTACGAGCTGCCGTTGGCGTTTCCCCGACTTCTAATGCAGCAGGGTGGTTGACATTGTCGGGCTGTGTCTCCGAAGCGTCGATGGTAGTAGCACCGGTCGTCGTCAGCAAGCTGCTGCGACGACCGGTGCAGCCTGGACCAATTCTCAGCAAACGAAGACGCCCCAACGTTTATTCGTGCTCGTTTTATACCCAGTACAGGAAAGGGCACACAAGTGGCGAGCATGCGCCGAAGATGCTACACGCAGGCACGTATCACTTCAGCTTATCTACCCGATACAGACGTCACGTACGAAATCGCCCCTCTTGAGCCAACCGTGGCTCAGCATCGCTCCGACGTGGTCCACGTCGCGCGTCTTGAGTTGTATCCCTCGCCCGCCTCCTAGCCAGCACCCAGCCGGTGCTTCAGCCACAGGGGTCATGTGACACGCTGACGAAGAAGATTTCAGCTTGGTCGGAAGAAGACGACGCTCTGGACTTCGCGCGCTGTCTACCATCTTGTTAGCTGCTACAGTTATAGTAAATATCCTGTAAATATACGTCTGACTGTTTTTAACCCCGTAACAATATTATTGTGGTAGCAATTATATGGACACTTCATGCAGGTGCATTCCTGGCGTCGCGCTCATGTTCCGTACAAAGTCCAAGGGCGATAACATGGGGAGCGCGAGCCGCATGCTGTATGTGCAAATGAAATGAAGGGGGTGGCATGGGTGAGTCGGCGATGGTGATTCACTCTTGTGTGCGCAAGGGAGGAAAGCGGGGAGGAAGCGCGCCACCTTCCGATGCGCGCGATACATCTAGGGGGGGGGGGGTACTGAAAGGAGGAGGGGCGGGCATTAGGATTCTGTTATCGGTGAATCTGTGATTGCGCAACATGTTTGTTTGCCTTGTTTGATGCATGATATACCGTCAGTTTTTCTTAGATACTTAACTTTATTGGAGACTTATACATATCTTATTGCGAGCTTTTGTATATACGTGTAGTGAACTTTGTTTCCTGTGACACTTTTTTGCCCTTTAGCAAGGTGTATATTCGCATTTGTATATTCCATCGTATCTTCGCATTTCTAATGTACGAGGGCGAGTCAAATGAAAGTGATCCAACCAACCCCTCGCAATGATGGTTTTTTCTCATTATCTGCGAAGCATGCGCGTAGCACACATGCATCTCTGATTTAAAAAAGTGACACGCATGTGTGTGGATAAAAGCTCTTTAATGCTCTCACACACTGGGTTGAGCTTGGTTGAGTGACATAATGGACACTCCAAAAGTTGAATAGCGTGGTGTCGTGAGGTTTTTGACAGCTGAGGGTGTTTTATAAAAAGAGATTAGTCGCCATATGGCCGCCGTGTACGTTGAACATTGTATTTCGTTGGCCACTGTGAAGCGTTGGAGCAAACGGTTCAAAGAAGGACGTGAAAGTCGCAAAGACAATCCAAAACCGGGCAAAAGCCACCGCGCAATCACCCGCACCACGATTGCAAATGTTCATGAGCTGATTAGACAAAAACGAAGGATAAGCATCGATGAACTGGCAGAGCGTGTGAACATCAGTCACGGTTCGGTTCACGCCATGATTCAGTAACATTTCGGTTATCCTATCTTGAGTGCACAATGGATGCCCAAGATTTTGACCCACAGCGAGAAGAGGAAGTTCGGCGCTGCCTTAACTCATATAATCCGGTATCAAAATGAGGGCGACGACTTCTTGTCTGCAATTGTGACCAGGAACGAATCATGGTGCCACAACTACAACCTGAAACACGAAGGCAAAGCTTACAGTAGAAGCATTCTAATTCATCACCCCCAAAGAAAGCAAATGTAAGGCCGTCCTTTCCGCCGGAGACGTGTTGTTGACATTTTTTTTTTCGATCGTCAGAGGCCATTACTGATAGAAATAGCGGAACCTTGGGAGACTATAAATCGTTTCCGTAATTGTGAAACGCTGGATCGACTGCATGCCATAGTCAAGAACAAACGACGTGGAAAAATGACGAATGGGGTCATCTTTCTCCCCGACAATGCGTGTGGCCCCGTCGCTTATGTGGTTGATACAAAACTGGCAAAGTGCAAGTGGAAAACGCAGCAACATTGCCATACAGTCCAGAGCTGTCGTCTTGCAACTTCCTCATTTCGGGGCACTTGAAAAAACAGCTCAAGGGAACCAAATTCGTGTGGGACGATAACGTGAAGTTACAGACTTTTTGAAGTAGCAACCCAAGGAGTTTTATGAGGCAGGAATCACGCGCATCGTTAGCCAGGCGGACAAATGTTTAAATGCTCATGGAGAGTACTTTTAAACAAAGTACCCCGTTTGCCATATATTCGCGTCGGCTCACTTTCATCTGACTCGCCTTCGTATATTTTGCAGAAATTCTGCTTTTTATACGTGCTCTCAGTTGCGACTATAATTTCGGTGCATTTGCACACAATACACGACCGATGATAGCTGCTTCTGAGCAATACATTGGAAGAAATGACAGCGTCATTGAGATTTTTCCCTGGCCGTGGTATATGTACAAAAATGTCAGCAAGTTTCTTGGTTGACAAAGTTTCATTAACCTATTTGTCCTCAAATTGTTAATTTCATGGCCTTTAGATTTTTCATATCAGCGGCATGCACTGCTTGCTGGTTTCTAGCTGATATTGTTCTAAAGTTCGTGCGATATTTTGTTTACCTATTAAATAGACAAAAAACATGGAAGCATTGATATCAGTTATTTCGGACACAATTTTTGAGACACCAGTGTATTGCTTTATGAAAAAATACGTATTTTACTTGTCTTGACAGTGCGTATAATTCAAGAATTCGTTTGTGGCATCTTTCGCATTAACAATGCAGTTATTATTTATGTATTTGGTTACTCGAGCAACTCCATAAGGAGGAGGCCCAGCTGCAACGTGAGCCCCCCCCACCCGAACGAAATTTCTGCCTACGCCACTGCCCGCAACATAATTGTCCAGATGATAATATGCTCACTAAAATAAACGCTTTATGACTGGTGGCGTTTTCATCGCATGCGCCGTCGGCCGCTGCTTCGACAACCTCCCGCTAGGCCTACCGGCTCGCGCGACCGGCGGCTGCCGACAAAGCCAGCGGGCCGAACGTGATGTTGCGCTCGGGAAAGTTCACCGTGCTGATACGGCCCATCTGCGACAAAGGAAAGTTTCACGGAGTTGTTCGTCGTAGTGCGACGGTCCTTTTTCGCGCACAGCAATTACGGGAAAGTCTCAAACGGCGCGCCCCTCTGTCGACTGCATGCACGAACTGCCACCAGTTTAGCTGAGTTACCATTCAGGAATTGGAATGGCTCCGGAATCGGTTCACATTTTCGCAGGCCTGAAACGTAGCGGGAATTGAATGGCGATCACGCTTGGAGAAATGGAATGGGAATCGAATTAGACGCCTTTGTCCGGAATGAAATGGGAATGGATTTAGGTAATTTTTCGAAACTTCAGCGCTTTTTCATCTACGCGCTGTTGTTTCTCAAAATATGCCGAAGAATCAACTAGCCCACGGACAAACATTCGTAAATCAGAGCCTGTAATTTACCAATAAAGTATTTTTAAAGTGGCTTGGCTGATTACAAGTATACGGTATGTTTATTAGCAACAAGCCTACTACAATTCTGTCCTTATAGACTGAGTCGCTCCGAAGTTTGTCTCGATTCTTTGCGTAACCGCGCTTCTATGCCGTTCGTATGCACCGTACAGAACTACGGCGGCGCCATACTCCACCCCCCTCCACATCCTTAAGCCTTGTGATTTTCTCGTTGACCTCGCCTTCGCCCCGCCCGCCTGCTGTCTCCTCACCCTACATTTCTTTCTTTTTCCTTGTATCGTCGTCGGCGACTCCAACGCATATTCGAAAAAGCGCGTCTCTAAGTTGTGATGCGTGTTTCACGCTGGCGCGATGCTTGTGCTCACTACAAGCTTTCGCATCAGGCACGTAGCCAAGGGGGGGCCCGGTGGGGTACGCCCCCCCCCCCCCGAAATTAAGACGCATACCCCCCCCCCCTCCCCACCCACGTCACCACTTCTCACGTACATTCCTAAAGCGCCGCCAATATAATGTTGAAACTTGACAGCTATTCGGCGGTCAACATTTTGCTGCCTTTCTCGCTCCTTTTGGATTGCGGTATTTATCGGCATCTTTTGGGGTGTGAAGGCCAGTTTTCTCATCGATTTGGTGCCCACGCGATTAACTCAAGGTGCATTCAGTTGTCACCATCTTTTCGACGGTCACGCGCTTCGCTGTTGCTACGTTAGTGCGACCTTCTTCGTTTAGAGTGATCCAGGGACTAAGAAAGGGATTCGATTCGTGGTCAGCTGGTCTGTATGCACGAGGAACGAGTTGCGGCCAGGGAAAACGCCAATTGCGTTTACCTTTTCTTTTTGCTTCATTACTTCCTCTAGTAACGGCTCGCCGCGTTACTGACAAAATCTCTGAACCATATACCCGCGATATGGGTTAAGTAAGGTTACGAATAAAATAATGCGAAACAGCGTCCATCATCATACCCTGCAATAACCGTCCAATCCATAAGCAACATGAATGTCATCCGTTACCTCGTCTAATTCTTGCCTAATTGTAGAGCACTTTTCGTGCAAAATTGCCAACTGAAAAAAGAGTCCCAAGGTGTTTAGAAATTAAGCGATTTACTAAGGAATCCATTGTCGGCAACCAAGGCAACAGCCAAACAGGAAGAAAAAGCGAAAGTTAACAAATTTAATCGTTGTTTAGGAAAATGTTTATAGATCTACATCTTTTTATTTAAAGAGAAAGTATAGAAAACACCGCCGGAAGTGGAGGATAATTCCGTGTGTTTTGAGTGATGCTTCTACAGTTATCAGTCGAACCACCTGACGTAGCCACTTCTCAGCTGTGCTTATGTAAGTGTCTTTCTAAGCTTCCGCGGTGGGCGTAGTACGCCTAGAATCGCAGCGTCCTGCGCCCTACGATGTTGTACTGGACTGGCAGCCACTCATCGTTACGCAACTTCCCAAATAACAATACGAGTCGTTTGCGACACTTAACTTGGTAGAGCAAAAACGAGGGATCCAAAAGAACTGTGACGGTTCCGCAAATATATATTTCTCGATAGTTCTTTCAGAGCGAATTAAAAACGCGCTCACCCGCCGTGGTTGCTCAGTGGCTATGATGTTAGCCTGCTGAGCACGAGGTCGCGGGATCGAACCCCGACCACGGCGGCCGCATTTCGATGGGGGCGAAATGCGAGAACACCCGTGTACTTAGATTTAGGTACACGTTAAAGAACCCCAGGTGGTCGAAATTTCCGGAGCCCTCCACTACGGCGTGCCTCATAATCAGAAAGTGGTTTTTGCACGTAAAACCCCACAATTTAATTTTTTAAAACGCGCTACCATAGTCGGATACAAATTAAGTCCGCAGTGAAGCATTGCCCACGCCCTCATAACCGCCAGCCACTGTTCCTCCGGGACGCTGCAAATAATTCGTACTTCAAGCTTTTTCTGTCACCCATATTTTATACCTTTTGCCTTGCCTATTATAGCGAAATGGCCAAACCCTAATTGTTTATTTAACTGAAATAATATGCTTGCTTTCTTGCAACTACTGTCAAGTTTCACTTCAGTTGGCAGTGAAGTTTCATGAGTAAACGGGTTCAGCAGTGAAATGAACGGCACCGCAGACTTTTGAAGAGTGAAATGCTCAGACTCCATACACTTTGTCCATGCCTGTTGCACATCTGATTGCTTCCGCCGATGAAAAGACTCTTCAAGAACAGCAGGCGCTCCGGAGGTATCAAGTACGGCGCCATATTGAAAAGGCCGCATGACGATGATTTTGTTTGCTTCTCTGATTGGCAGGCGGAGTAACACAACCCCGCGCGGTTTGTGTGCCTTGGTTGCCAACTGCTGTTTTATTTAAGTGGTATTCAGCTGAACAAATCTTTATTTTACACTGTGGCTTCTTTACTTGCCCTTGGCAGTGTTCTTCCTGCGCTTCTTTCCTGCGCAATTCCATTTGGCATAGCTCCTTGTTTGCCAAGTAAAAGAAAGGTGTATCGCACAGGGCGCACCTGTGAAATACACCTTATTTCATTTATATTTTGTGAGTTTACGCGTTTTCATGGCGAATGGTGGGCGTTATTCACATTTGAATTCAATAAAGTAAAGTACCCCCCCCCCCCCCCACACACACATTTGCATAGAAGTTAGCTTGGGTTGCCTCCCCCCCCCCCCCTAAAAAAAATCCTGCGTACGTGCCTGTTTCGCATACAAGCTTTCACGCCGTCTCACCTCGTACTCCTGCCGCCCCAACCTTCTTGCGATACTGTCCCCCCTGTCTGGACACACGGACGCCTTCGCCCGAAACTCAATCGACGACGCTGCAGGTCAGCTTCAGCGCAAAGTCGTACACGATGAGCTGTGCGCCCTCTCTTTCCTCAAAGAGAGAGAGAGGGAGAATAATCTTCTGAAAGCATTAGTTCTCGAAGCCAGCCGAAGCAGGAGAACCCACGTAACTGCGATCATGACGACGCCTCCCCGAACCCCGACGCGACGATTCGGGCCCAAGAAAACCCACGTTCGCTGTTCTAGGGAGCTCTGTTCTCTTGCAAATAAGAAAAGATTCCATAACGCATTGCCACACTGGCTCCTGCGCTCAGCGATTCAAGCATTGAATAAGCCCGCCAATATTGGCACATTGGAAACAATTTTTTTTAATGATTACCCACGAAGCATGCTGCAAGCTTTGCTCCGAAACTATACATGCTGTAGTAGGAGTTTCGTTTAATTTGATGCGGTACCTAAAAAGAAAGCACAAACGTGAGTACAAGCAACATGAGAAAGGACTGGCGAGCCAGCCGAAGATAACGTCGATCTTCACAGCCGGGTGCATTTGCTCTGTGCCTGTTCATCGAACGGCAGCTCTCGACGACGCCACAATCAACACGATTTGCATTGACATGGAGCCCTTTCGTGTTGTCGAGAGCGAGGGATTCAAACAATTCGTAACGGTAAGTTCGACGATATTATAAGCCGCCTTTCAAATTAACTGCTTTGTATTCTTCCAAATACAGGTCGCCCTCCCGGGCTATAGGTTGCCATTGCGGGATGACTCCAGAGAGAAGTTCCTGCGCGCGAAAGTATCAGCGCTACACACCAAAATATCGTCTTTGGCGGGAGCGGATTACGTCTGTATCGCACTAGACGTGTGGACGTTGCGGTCTACGGAGAGCTTCCTGGCTGTCGAAGCGACATTCGTGGACAACGACTTCACGGCTCACACGTACAGTCGTGCTCATAAATTTGGAGACCATGCGAGCCCGTGGCAGTGTGCATGCACGCGCCGTCTGGCGGCTCGGTGCCTGCTGTCGAGAGTATCGCAGTGAGCGTGCGCGTCCATCCTATCCCGCTTGCCTGTGTGCTCACTCGCTGCGCACCGGCACGCAGGCCGATTATCGTAATTTGCGTTCGTTGCCACCAGGGGCGCGATTAGAGGTCTTTGTTCGTTTCGCGTTCTGTCCAGTTGCTGCAACGTCACAATGTGGCAGTATGTAAGATTTCTGACAATAGAGGGAGAGAGTTACTGATCGGCAAGCAGTGAACTCCCCGAACGGCAAACGTCAGGGGAGGTTGTCGTTGTTTTTGTTAACGTCAAAATGACAACAGGCACTTGTCCATCATTTTGATTACGAGCACATCGTCTGCTAGAAGCAGAACGCGACTAGAGATGTGAAGTTCCAGCGGTAATCCGCTCACCACGAGACCGGCTTCGCATGGCACGAATGGTTCACCCCCTGCTGAGTGGATGCGCTCTCACTCCCGTTCTCAGAAATTTTGCATACTGCTACTTTGTACCGTTGCAGCAACCGAACAGAGCGCGTCGAGATCGTCGAAAACAGCGCCGACATCGGACCAATGGGATCGAAGATGCCGCGCCGCTACTTCGCGAACAACACTAGTGGCGGCAGCCGCCGCAAAGTCCTGTGAACTGCGCTCTCGCGGGTGCGCAGCGAGCGAGCGAGCAGGCCAGCGAGACAGGATGGACGTGCATACGCGCTGCGCCACTCTCGACAGCAGGCACCGAGCCGCCAGACTGCGCGCGCATGCACACGGCCACGGGCTCGCATGGTCTCCAAATTTATGAGCACGACTGTACATCCTCAGTTTCACTCGCCTGACGGGAAGCCACACAGCCGCTCGAATCCGCTCCGAGTATGACGCAGCGTTGCTGCAGTGGAACATCGCTGACGAGGTGAAATGTGTATTATCGGGTAATTTCGCCTGCATTAACTATTTTCATATCGTTCTTGAGGTGCTTCGCGTGGTCGCAAATAACGCTTCATCGGTGATAAGGCGTTTCCATTTGCTGGGTGGCAGACTGGAGAGCACGATGATGACGAAAATTTTGACTGCCCGGAGGGCTTAACCAAGGAGCTTTTAAACGAGATCCATCAGTTGGAACAATTTCGATTTGGCTGCGCCGCCCACAGCCTGCAGCTTGCCGTAAAAGACGTCATTGGGCAGGTATGCGCTATTAAATAACACATTGGTTTCAGCTTATGTACATTGACGCTTAGTTCATTTATTACTATACTCATGAGGAATTGTCTGGGCCAAGCTTTGTTAACTAATTTGTCGTGCATCCATGGACAAAGTCTGTATAAACATAATAATTGCAGTTTGAAAAGTAAGGGCAGACAACTTTACTTTTTACAGTTTCCCTGCTTTAAAGCTTTATTATGCAACTATTCCCAACTCATGTTTAGCCGAATTTTCGAGCGTGCTTCGCTTTTTCATCTTGGGGATTCGTGGTGCACTTGCTGTCATGGCCGAGGTCGCGAACTCGGCTTCCCATCAAACAGTAGCTCCGGATCGTTTTTCTGTCGCAGGCCAGGCATCAAGCTTGCGCGACTTCTAGGTCTGCTCTCACCACGTCAATCTGAAATACCTCTAAACACAAACAAAATCAAAGCTGCCACATTGGACGCCCACGGTGTCCGGAAGTTAAATTTTAAAAGATTTGAATTTGGTTGATTACGTGTTAAAGCTATTTTTGTCTTATTTATTTATTTCAGATACTGTCAATCCCTCATGCGATTATAACAGGAAGGGCAGGTACAATATGGTAGTATTTGCAAACGAAGAATATAAATACATTACATAATCATGAGTGTGTTATTGCAAAGATTTTGGCTTCGCTAAACAAATGAATTAAGCACTTCATCACAAATGCAATATTTCGGTAATATATGATATAACGAAGAAGAATCTGAGAAAAGAAGAAACCAAACAAGAAAGAAAAGAAAGACACCTGAAAACACATGTGATATAAAACACCTAATGATCATGACAAACAAGATGCACTCATGCGTATAATACATCATACAAAAAGAACACTCATAGATTAAAGTGTGAGACTATGAAGATCGGTAATAAACCTGAGTATGTAAATCAGAGCTGTAAGGTGAGGAGATGTTTTCAGGATGTTTCAGATGTTTCATTTGCTAATTCACGAGGTGAATAGCAAATGTATCTAATGAGGAGCTATTACTAATGGATTCACTCAGTTTATTCCAATCTCTTATCGCTAAAGGAAAGAATGAATTCTTAAAGCAATCGGTATGAAAAGAATACTCATTGAGTGTTTGTGTGTGTTTATGTCGCGTTGGCCGTGTTTCATTTCCGGAGATATATCTAGATGTATCAATATTAGGTTTGTTGTGTAGGAGCTAGTACATAAGTTGAGAACGGGCTAGTACAGCTCGGTTTTGTACTCTTAGGATTCCGGATTTGTTAAGTAGTTCGGTGGGCGAGTCTGCTAATTTATAAAAGGACTTCTTCTGGGGCAAGTTGGTGTTTACATTTCCAAGGTATACTTTGCGGCGCAAAATACATTTCTTGAAAAGGGACAGAAGAAAGGAAGACAGTGAAGCGCCGAACTACCAACTGTTTAATGACAGCCTGAACAAACGTATAGAAGAAAAGACAACTTCCGCTCACGCGCAGGGAGCCAAGGTGTGACAATACAACATGGTCATGATAACATACTTTGGATAAAGCACATTTCTGTGGAAGATAATACGATAGATCTATCGCTTACACAATCACAATTAATTTATGTTTAGTGTAGGTATACCGTAGAGCTTTCCTTTGTACACCTTCTAGTTTTTTTTAATTAGTTGTTTAGTGTATGGAAACCAGATAACATTTGCGTACTCAAGGACTGACCTGACGAAAGTTTTGTAAGCCAGAAGTTTTGTATCGGGTGGTGCTAGTCGGAGGTGTCTTCCAAGAAAAAAAAGGCGTGTCATTGCAGTTGCTGTAACGTTATTTACATGGGACTGCCATCTGAAGTCATGTGTTAACATTAATCCGAAGTACTTGTGCTCATGAACTCGCATTAGTGGCACGTCGTTAACGGTATACCTAAAGTGCGAGTTACTTTTTTTCTGGTGACTGAAAGAACAGTAAATCTCTTAGTATTGATCGTCACCTGCCAGTGGGCACACCAGTTAGACACGACTTTCAAGTCGTTGTTTAATATTATGTGGCCATAATGCGAGTTAATATTTCGATAAAGAATGCAGTCGTCTGCCAATAGCCTGACGTTTCCTGTGATTTTTGCGGGTAGGTCATTAATAAAAATTAGAAATAAAGGGGAGCCAGAACGCATCCTTGGGGGACTCCCGATGTCACCCGGGCTGTCTGGGAAATCTGTCCGTTCACTTCCACAAACTGGGCACGGTTAGTAAGACAGTCGCAAATCCAGTCAATTATGGGGCTTGCCCGATAATACCCGATCAAATGCCTTCGAGAAATCGAGCAGGATGAAGTCTGTTTGCCTGTGTCGGTCGTTATTAAATGATATGTCGTGGGTTAGTTTCAGTAGTTGAGTGATTGTAGAAAGGCCTCTGCGAAAGCCGTGTTAATATGGTTATATGATACTGTCCTTTTCTAACAAAACGGTTAGATGTTTTAGTATGATATGTTCTAGAAGTGTGCACGCGGTACTCGTAAGTGAAATAGGCCGAAAGTTGGACGGGTCGTCTTTGCAGCCCGATTTATTTATGGGGACAAATTTTGCAGACTTCCAATCCAGTGGAAGAACAGATGATGATAATGATTTGTTAAATATTATACAAAGGTACTTCGTCGTCCATTCTGCGTATCGTGTCAAGTAGGCGTTGGATATTTTATCCGGGCCTGGCCCTTTTTTCGTGTCCAGGTTTAGGAGAAGGTTCAGTACTCCGACCTCCGTGACGGTAAGGGGGCTGTCTGCTATTAACGGTGATGTCAATTAGAGGTAGTTTCCCATCGTCAGTTGTGAAAATAGAAGAAAAATAGTTATTTAGTGAATTAGCTCTTTGTTTGTTAGTTTCGGGCGACACTTGGGGATCACTTGATGCCTTAGGTTTAAGATAGTTACAGAATTTGCTCGGTGAATTTCTTAGGAATCCTTGAAGTTTGTTTGAGTAAATGTTTGACTACGCCGTTTTTATTTTGGATTTCATGTCTTGGATAGCTAGAGTAAGATTACTTCAAGATGAAGAATTAGGTGGTATTTTCATTGATTTATTCAGACGCTTGACTTTACGTTTGGCATGAATGATGTCACGTGAGAACCAGGGATTGTGCTTCCTCGTTATTTTTTTAATTTTAGAAGGTACATACTTCGAAACACAAAGAAAGATTATTTTTTTGAAACTATGCCACAGTGTTTCGATGTTTGTAGTGGGACGTACTGGAAAGTGCTTCAAAGGCGGTAAATTCGTTAGATAAGTAGTCAATAATACTCGTATCGTCTGCTCTATTGAAGCCCGGGTAAGTGATGCGTGGTTGGGAAGAAAGTGTAGCATTCTGAGCAGGTACAACACATAAAGTAATCTTATGATCAGACATGCCATCAATGAATTCAAGATGCGTTTGCTCTAACGGGAAATGATGGCTCAAAAAAAAACTAAATCAAGTGTATTAGAAGTAGTTCCTTGAACACGCGTGGGCTCTGTTACGATTTGGCTGAGAATCAATGAAAGCATGAGTTCGAAAAACATATCAGCACTTGGTTAGTGGTGTTCAAATGTTTTCCAGTTCACATGACGCAGGTTAAAATCCCCTAGAAGTATTAGTCTGGCCTCCAACACGTTATTTACGCATACAGTCTTTCCATCACTTCAACCTCACATGAGGGACTACGATAAGTACACCCGACGACAACATTGTATGTAGAAAATGTTACTTTACAAAAAAATTCCTTCTACTCCTGTGACATCAGGTAACACGATATAAGGGATTTCCTTTTTAATCAATAAGGCGACGCCACCACCGCGGGTTAATTGGTCCTTGCGTACGATTACGTAGTTTGGTGGTGTGATTTCAGCATCCCTGATATCGATTGTTAGCCAAGTCTCAGTTAAAGCAACAAAGGCTGGTTCGATACCAAGCAGTAATGCTCCAAGGAAGTCGGTCTTCTTTAGTATGTTACACGCATTAATATTGCAGAAAGTTATTTCTGACGTAGTGCGTTGCGCCGAGTGCGTGTTGTTTGCCTTTCTGCTTCCCGTTTTTTTTTTTTTTTTGCTCGAGGTAACTGAATGTGGTTGGATTAGGGCCACGTCATTTGTTTCGTCATCCCATCGGTAGAGGTCATCATTGATACGCAGTTCGTTGTAGACCAGCGATACCTTGTCCCCAGATAATTTTCTAGTTTTCGCGTAGTACCATAGTTTCTTCCTGATGTTTCTTACACGCCATGAAAAATCTTCGCCGATTGAAAAACTGCTCCCCTTCAGCTTATAACAATTGCTTAGGATTTGCAATTTGTCGCGGTAGTCCAGGAGCTTCAAGATAACCGGTCTGATTTTTTAGCAGCTGGCCTGCCCAATCTGTGAATCCTTTCAATCGTTACATCTTCGACTTTGAGGACACTTTTAAGAACGTTTTCGTGCACTTTGTGTTCAAGTAAGCCCTCGTTTTCTTTAGCTTCCTCGGGAAGACCGCAAACAATTAGGTTGATCTTCTGGAACGATTTTCAAGATCGTCCACTTTTAGTTCAAGCGATATTAGTGCTTTCTGGAGGCTATTAATTTGTTCCATGCATGTAGAAACCTTGCTATCGAGATGGCTTAGGCTGTCAAGCTTTAAGTCGATGGATGTTATACGTTCTTCCTTAATAATATGCAGGTCGTCTGCAATTTGTTTCAGCTGTTTGGAAAACTGGTCATACTCAGGCCCAGGGTTACTTTCGACATCCCCTGTTATAATCAGCAATTTATAAACATGCACGCAAAAGTTACACAACAAATTTGAAAGTAGCCTAGGGCATGGCAGCACAATTAGGCACAATTCATTGGATCGTAGGCATTTCCCAAAACGTTTGCTCACCTGTATGCAAAAACAAACGGGTTCGAGCTCATCGTGCCACCAGAGCTACCATGCCCAGTGGCCCGTCGAAGTCTGTCTCCTCCTTTTATGGTCGGTGGTTCCCATAGCCTCGCTGTGGTGGGGCTGAAGTCCATGACGTCATCCAGCGTTGTCGTTGCACTGTAATGGTGCTGTAGATCATGCTCATCCAGATAGAATGGCGCGGTAGGCACTTGGGATCCAAGACACCTTGCAAGATAGGTCAAGTTGGTTTCCACATGCTGGCCTTTTCCGTCGTACCCTGCCAGTGTGAGCAGTAGGGCGGCGATCTGTATGGCAAAAACAAACCGGTTTAAGCTCATCGTGCCAGCAGAGCTACAATGCCCAGTGGCCCGTCAAAGTCTGTCTCCTCCTTTTATGGTCGGTGGTGCCCATAGCCTCGCTGTGGTGGCGGTGAAGTCCCTGACGTCATCCAGCGTTGTCGTTGCACTGTAATGGTGCTGTAGATTGTGCTCATCCAGATAGAATGGCGCGGTAGGCACTTGGGATCCAAGATACCTTGGAAGATAGGTCAAGTTGGTTTCCACATTCTGGCCTTTTCCGTCGTACCCTGCTGGTGTGAGCAGCTGGGCGGCGATCTGTATGGCAAAAACAAACGGGTTTGAGCTCATCGTGCCAGCAGAGCTACCAACCCCATGCTTATTGTATATTGTGATGCTTGCTCCTTTTGTCCTTTCGTAATCTCCTCTACTTTTTCTTCTGATTGAACCCCTTCCCTCCGCCCGGGAAAATGAAATCGTGCGTACGCCACTCCTAGTACAAATCGCTGTGCCCGTAAACACAGTTGACTGGCGTATAAGACCAGTCAGCGAGGCGGCAGTCTGCTGCTAGTATGTTTATTCCAGTTACGAAGCCCATTTCGTTAAGACAATACCAGCCATAGTGCAGTAGCCATGACACCACGTGCACGTTATTTATTCCTAAAGAACAGGAAAGTGAAATCCATGTAAAAATGTGCACTGAATTTATCGTAGGGCTGGACGAAATGGCTTTGTCTGTTCCCACTTTATTTTGTCTAATGCAGTCTTGAAGCGTGTCAGTGTGTCGTCGAGTGCAGTACCTTACGATTACATATGTCTTCTTTTTCTTTTTGAATATCTATTGCATTTCATGGTTACTGTTTGCGCTACCTGTATTTGCATTGGGAATATTCACTAATTGTCGTCCTTGCTTTATTTTAGGACCCAAATACCGATGAAGAGGAACGAAAATGCGGCGCTATCGTTGAATCTATATACACAGGAGCACCGCCGACACGCAAAAAGTGTTGAACGTGGCCGATCTGCATTTGGAATCTCACAATACGACGAGGTGGAACTCGCAGCTGCGAATGACGGGAAAGCTCGTTACCACTTTTTCATCCAGGCCTGACAGAAACTCCGCACGCGTGCAAGAAGGCTAAACTGTTTAAATATAAACTGAGGCTGGCGACTGACTATTAAGCTTCTCTCCCCTGTACAGGAATCCGCGGAGCTACTGTAGATAAGGGACGAGAAAGCCGGGCTTTTACTTTTGCTGAAGTTTCCTGTTTGCAAATCTTAAGCAAAGGCACACTTCTTTGCAAAGAGACAGCTAAAGGCCTACAACATAGCCTGGAAGAAGCGATTCGCAAGCACGTTGACTGTCTCTGTTTTTTCTATGGGTGCCCTCGTTGATCCTCGGTTTAAGTCTTATTGGTGTTCAGCTGCAACAGCCGAGCAGATGCGTTCTGCTGTACTGGGGAGGGGCCTCTTCTGTTAGGGCTCGACAGCACCAGCACCGTAGCGAATGCTGCCTCTGAAGCAGGGCCAAGCAGTCTGATGTTTAAAAACATCATGGAAAATGAAAATGCCCACCAAGACAATACGCCTGGATTCATCGCAAGGGAAGTTTTCCTTACAGAGGGAACTTGCGCAGACGCGGCTAAGCCCCTGACCTATTGGAAAGCGAAGGCTAGTCGCTTTCCCGCGTCGCAAGGGTGGTGTTCACTGTCAATGCGACGTCAGCTGACGTGGAACGCGTGTTTCCTACGGCTTCCCTGATGATGACAGCGAAGCGAAATGGGTTGTCAAGCACCTCTCTCGAGCAGCTCACGTTTGTGAAGCGTAGCACATAGTAAAGGCAGAAGGCAATTACTTCATCTCACTTTTTTTTGTTTTTAGAACTAACCGCTGAAGCAGCCGTCATTTACACTTCGGGTTTTCAAAACTAAACGGTGAAGCGCCCACTTTGCTCATGGTATACTGTTGCACAATTTCGATTAATAAAACAAAAATAAAGCTTCTTTTTGCACCTTGCACTGATTGGCACCTTTGTTGCAGCGTTTAAAAATCGCGAGGACACCTAAGCAAAGTTACGCTATGTCGTCGTTTTAGCATTAAGACATCGTATAAGCTTAAACATTATTAAAACATACCAGGCCGTTAAAACATGCTGACCATGCAAATACTATAGCTAGCGGGAGAACTGGGAATTAGTAGGGTGGTTGTACTGGAGGAGGTCAAAAGCGTGGCAGTTTGGCCGAGTTGGTATGTCATGACTGTTTTAGGCTTGTAGCGCAGCTCCGAAAGAGCAAAAAAAGGAAGGAGGTAGGGGCAATGAAAGGGAACGGAAAACAGAGTGAGCGCTGCAGGAGATACGGCACCAAGCTACTATGTGGACCTTGGTAACCTGTTCTACGTAGTTTTGAAGTTCGTAACGTGTCTGATGAGAGCAGCTTTATGGTGCGTTCATCAGTAACTCAATAAATCTACCAAGACGTCTTTCCTACGTTGAGGAATTACAGGAATGGAATTAAATTGCCCGGCAATTCCCGGAGTGGGAATCGGCTAAGTTTTTCATTTTGGAGGAATTGAAAGGAATAGGACTGCGGCAAGTTCTAATTCCCAGGAATGGAATTGGTATGGAATGGCGGGGAGGGCATTCCGTAATTCTGACTGCTACCGATAAAGACGGAAGGCCTTCTTCGCTGGCCGTGGGTACTGCCGGTTACGAAGGCTGTGCTAGCAATTGAAGGCATCGTTTTTGTTAATTATTTAACGCATAAACGAATATTAAGAGGCCAAATGAAAATACATTTGGATATCTGTACATCTTCCACAGCAAACAGCAAACCAAGCGAATTGCCTCGCACGGCGGTCGCTGCCCGTCTGCGAAAAACCAACTGCCCTCGGACGGTGTGTGTTGATCACTTCCATGGTGTAGTGCAGGGCACTGCTTGCCATGTGGGGCGCACTTTAGACATCACCTTACAGTATTTATTATGATTGCATGTAAGCGACAACTTGTTGCAGGTATTTCGATGCCGGCAACAGAATAGCGCCTTCACGACGTCTATGCATTTTTTAATACGAGGGTTAATGCCTCAAATCATACAGGGTTTGGGATGTGGGCGAATAAGGATGATCAATTGAATAAAGAAAAGATTTGTGGATCTAATAGTGCCCAGGAGTGATCATAAATGTGGTCCCTGCGTCCAAGCAGTGTAATGCTTGGACGCAGTGTAATGTAAGTGTAATGGCGAGGATTATGCGGCGAAACTCCCGATGCTGGGAGGTGACGTAGCCTCGTCGGTTTCAACGCAGGGCAAACCCACAGCAGGTGGTGGACGTGGGCTTCAGCATTGTGTGACTTGCAGAGTGGACACCTATGGCTGGAATATAACTGGCGAAAGTGCGGCCTCTTCCAAGTCACGGCAGGAGTGAGGGCAACCCGGACCCGGATCCTCCGAAGCGCTAGCTTCTCTGCCCAGGTAAGAGCGCGGGAGAGTGTTACAGCACACCGAGGTATGAGAGCACGTGTGCCGGAGGTGCTCCTTTCTTGCTAAATGGAGGGTGGCATCATCCAGGTGAAGGAGCTGAGGCAGTGACGATATAAAGTTCGCTAGACGGGTCGCAGACTCCGCACGGCTTTAGAAGCTGAGAAGGTCGCGTGGGATCCACTCGATATTTGCTGTGGGATGCGCGCTGCCAGAAGACGGATCTACTGACATATTTCAGGGCTGCGACTGACGCGTCGCAAGAGCCGCGTCACCTGCAGGGCATCAGTGCGGATGACGATGCGGGCCGTGGGAACCATGGGGAAAGCGGCCACAGAGCACAGACCTTCTGGAAGAGCAAGGAGCTTAACACAAAAGGAGGAAGGAGGCTCTTGGATTGCAAACCGGGACGTCTTATTCAAGGCAGGTGCGCAAGGGGAATAAAGAGCAATGGTCGTTTCACAGTGCTGGATGATCAACGTAAATCACGATGGAGCCAGCGGCAGGTGGGCGTCTTGAGCTATAATTCGGTCACGAAGCGACGCCGCCGAGTGAATTGATGTCGACCGACGTATGTCTGTTGGCTTGGCATCGCTCAGCTGTACAAAACTCCAGGGAGGAAGAACTGGCGATGGCGGTGGTAGAAGGGACTGAGAGGAAGCGTAAGCCCTGAGAGCACACGTCGCGTGCGGAAGGCTGGCCTTAGGCCTGCGACATCACGGCAATCCTGCACCAGCTTGTCTAGTGTGTTGAGCTGTACATTGTCTTGGACAGCCATGATCGGGGTGATGCGGGGAACGCAAGTGATGACCCCCATTGCCTCCCAATTACCAGCTTCAAGGCGATCCCATTACGCCCTCGTCAAATGCTGGAATTGGGCTTGATAAACAATGCATGGTTGCACTACCGCCTTCACCAACTGTCGCGCATCATATGCACTGGCGCCGCCCGTTTTGGGAGCACTGCGTCTAAACAGACCCAATGTCTGAACCGCCTGCTTTTTAGTGCTGGAGAGCCAAGCAGCCCCAGCTCCCGATTTGTGGACCGTAAAACCCAGAATTTTTATCGTTGAACATTGTTGAAGTGGGGTTCCGGATAGATGAAGAAGAATGGGTGTTGCAGAGAGTTTACGCCGGCCCCAGTGGCTGACGACTGACATGCAAGCAGATTTGCTGACGGCAAGCTTAATGCGGACCGAAAAAGCGTAGCTCGACATAGTATTTAAAACCGATTGAAGGGCAGCAGCTTGAGTCTGCAGGTCACGATGAGTGCTCCAAACCATGATGTCATCAGCGTACAACAAGAACATTATTGCAGGCACATCGTATAAGCGCCGTGTAAGCGGGATGAAAGCAATGTTGAATAATGTGGGTGACAATGCCGATCCTTGGGGTGCGCAGCGATGAGGGACAAATGAGGCGACGCACTGAGGCGGACTGCAAAGTGTCGGTCTTCAAGGAAGGATTTGACAGAATTCCGTACTCTAGGGGGAAAATGCAGCATGTCAATTGAAGCCAAAATCGCAGCATGACTGATGTTATCGTACGCGTTTTCGACGCCCATAGCGAGGACGCTGCGGACAGTGAGGCTACGAGTTGATTATAAAACTAAGGGAGCCAACACAGCCAGCCCATCTTCAGTATATATGGATGGACGGAAGCAAATATGAGCAGTGTGGTAGAAACTGTGGAGCTCTAGACACAACAGCCGTTTGGCTAGCATTTTCTGAGCAAGCTTGCATATAGTTGATATTATGGAAATGGGGCGGAATTTGCCAAAGTCGGGGCGCTGTAACGTAACGCTACTCCAAGCTTTTCTATTCCAATTCTGCAATCAGCCCTCCGCGATTGGTCAAAAACTTTTTTGAACCCTCCCCCCCCCCCCCCTTCGCCTGTCTATCATGCGACGTCACGAAAACTGCGATAGCTCCCCACCCGATATAACGCGTACGCACGCATTATGCATCTTTGGACCAAACGAAAAATAGTTATTTCTGATTCGACGCCTTTTAGCCATTAACCTTCGGCTGTTGGCCAAAAGTTTTCAAGTTACACCCACTTGACCTGCCTGTCACGTGACGTCACAAAACAGCGAAAACTCACTACGTCAAAGTGACGTGTACGCGTTAAAGATGCAATAATATGCCGAACAAAACTGAATTTATTTATGAATATCCGGAGACCGCCCTGTTCCGAAAGGTATAGAACATGGCTGCTCGCCGATGGCTCAGGTACTGCTACACGTACCTGCCGGAGAGCATAAGTTTATTTATGTATAATAAAATTGTTCCGTGGCCATGTAACGTTATTGAGCCATTTCGGCACGTTTGCGACACAGCTCTGCGAACTCTGCGACACAGCTCTGCGAACGCCGCCGCGACCTGGAAACGTATGCGGGGAGCGCAACGTGCTTCGCATTGTACGCAGGTGCAGGAGTGCGTAATCATCAGTTAATCCCGTGGTTCGGATGCTTGCTTTGAGCTTGTTCTTTATCGAAACGTATGCTGCTCCGTACGTTGCATGCGTGATTCCGGAGAATGTATGCAGTGCTCACTTTACTTTGCTGAGCGCTTGTAGCCTCTGCCTTACGGACGTATGAGCGATAGATGATAGTTTTCTGTCGACGTTACGCCACGAAGAAATCCTGGGATCCTAGCCATAGACAGCTTCGCTGTAAAACAGATCAGAAGACTCATGAAGCACCTATTTGGCTTCTTCCATGGTATGGGAGGATATTAACGTACGGCAAAGATACGTCTCGTCGCCTTGTGTACTGGCGGAGTTCGTGAAGACCGTCGTTTCGATCGTGACAGTGTGAGACTGACTGTTAAAAGAGGCCTCAACATACGCAGCTACAGCGTAGTTGGGAGATTTGTTAGCGGCCCACTGCTCTGTCGGTTGAGGCACATTCCATAAGGCAAACGGCAGGTACTGCACGTGGACTGCCGCCCCATCCGTTTAAAGCTCATCAACTAGCAAGCAAGGTTTCTTAGACGAACCACACTCTGCAGGTTCGGCGAACACCTTTTTTCTTTGAGGTCTTTCGCGTACTGGCATCTTGGACAGGTACTTGGGAACATTCGGTAGAATGGCCGGTGCTGCGTCCGGTGAAAGCCAGGGCTTTCCATCCGGTATCCGCACTTCCTTTCCATCAATGAAGTGAACGCAGTGACGAAGCACGTACTTCAACTGTAGCTCACGCATAGCGTCAGTCAATTCCAGGGGCTTATCTGCACGGTGAAGGCTCCGATTCCAAACACAGCACCTTTCGTCGTCCTCGCGGATATACCAAACAACTTCGGCGTGTTCTTCAAGCCGCTATAGCCAGTTGTGAAACTGGGAGCGAACCAGTAGTTCCTCCAACGAGGCTTCATCATGCCACCTCATTCGTCAGAGAAAAACTGCACACGAAATAACAAATGCGCGCACAAAGTACAACAACAAAAATACGTGGACAAGGGCAGCCGGCCAACGCGCGAGCACGGCGGCGGTGGCACGGCGGGCCGGCCTGGGAAACTTCCCCGGCTTCGGTGATGAAAGAATGGATGGATGTTATGAGCGTGCCCTTTGGAACAGGGCGGTGGGTTGCGCCACCAGGCTCTTGCTATGATACTGCCTAATGTACTACCTACACTCTCAGAACAGTTTACACCCTTTGGCTTGCCCCTTCTGCCACACAAAAATAATCGTCATCTGCCTTGATGCGTTTCCTTACTTTATCGCTGCGAGCCCAGAACTTTCCAGTAACGAATGGCACGCGCGTTATCAGCATAGAACAGTTTACACCCTTTGGAGTGCCCCTTCTGATAACGCGCGTGCCGTTCGTCACTGGAAAGTTCCGGGCTTGCAGCGATAAAGAAAGGAAACGCATCAAGGCAGATGACGATTATTTTTGTGTGGCAGAAGGGGCAAGCCAAAGGGTGTAAACTGTTCTTAGAGTGTAGGTTAAACAATAAAAACAGAAAGAGAACATTATGAACTCCCACACGCAAATTTTCTGATCCCCTGTTTCGAACTGTGCTTTTGTACGTCTCCGTTTCTTGTCATTTCCCTACTTTTCTTCCACCGATCCTCCAATTGCCTCTTACTTATCCCTATTGCGGATTAGTAGCAGAGGTAATTGGCGCCATCTATGAGGAGTGCGGAGCCGAAAATCAGTTTCCCTTGCATGTCCTCGTTGATCGTCGCGCGCCCGCGCGCGGACCCAGGTCGCCGAGCACTCCACCCCCCTTCTCCCAATTCCTCTCCCCTCGTCCAACTTCATCAATCTCTCGTAACTCCCTCTCCTTTGTCTCCGCGCGCGCCCGGCGCCCGCCGCCAGTTTATCCCACTGCCGGACATTTCATGTTTCGTTATCAGCTGTTATCGGGAAGCGTGCGAAGCTGTGCGTTGACCGGCGTGGGTAGTTTCGTCAGTCTCGTGGTCCTCGATAGCTGTGTGCTCGTGCTCCGCGATGTTTCACCCATTTCACGACTCGTACCGCTCATGCATTGTGCAGTGGTGCACTAATACCTAAAGAAACAAGCCCTGCAAGGTTCTTCCGGGTGCCTAAAGACAACAGGCATGCGTGCAGACCCAAGGACATCAGAAGGCGCATGTACACAAACACAACCCTGTCCATGTGTGGGCTCCATTAGCCTCCGGACGTTGTTGCGCCCTGATTGTGCTCACTTCCTTCTTACTGGTAGAGAAAGCTGTGAAATGTACGTTCCTCCTCATTGTCACCTGGTCTATGACTTGTGTTTTTCTTTCCGAAGTCTCATTCTGCAACTTCAGTAACTTAGCTTTCCATTCCGCTCTCAGTGCTTTTTCTGCGTGTCACGTTATACAAACGTACTAACAGCTGAACAATTACTGTTCGTGTTTGTGTATCACCTCAGTAATCGCCGATAGTAAAACCGCGTGAACAACCTTCCTGTGCAGGCATGATACGCTTTTTTTTCTTCTGGAAAGCATGAGCACTGCTAGTGTCCTAAATGCAGATTTTTTAAGGTCGTGTTTATTATACAAAGGTGTGCCCAGTAGGTGCGACTTAGTGCCTTAAGTGATTTAATTTTACTGCTAAGCATTGCATTCGGGGTGAAAGAAAATTCATGTTGTTGGCTTATTTTACCTGGTTTTTGATTTAGGAATAGGCCTTTCTGCGAATGTATTCTATGTACTGCTGCAAAAGCCGACTACTTTCTGTTCCTCTTGCCACCGTTGCAAAAGTTGTGGCCATGTGCACAATAATGTGATGTGTATTTCAGTTTTTAGTACATTACAATGTCATTTTTGTTCTGCCATGTCATTTTCATTTTGTTCAGTAGTAATGAACATCTCACGCATTTCATACACTTTCGTGCAGGTTTATAACTAAGCTCTCGTTTTCTTTTTTTTTTTTGTGGTATGGCCGTCAATCAATCTTCATTTTATTCTATTTTTTAGGTATTTTGCGTGTCATTCTTTTTGCCATTATATACCAGCGAGTTTTCCCATTTTTTAGTTGTCGTGACTATGTAATACACGTCGTCCAGTTTTGTGCAATATCTTAGCGCATATATCAGAAGCTCGTCGACATACTGGTACCCGCCGTGGTTGCTCAGTGGCTATGGTGTCTGGCTGCTCAGCACGAGGTCGCGGGATCGAATCCCGGCCACGGCGGCCGCATTTCGATGGGAGCGAAATGCGAAAACACCCGTGTACATTATGGTGCACGTTAAAGAACCCTAGGTGGTCAAAATTTCCAGAGTCCTCCACTGCGGCGTGCCTCGTAATCAGAAAGTGGTTTTGGGGGGGAAACATTCGTTCGTGGGGGAAACATCGCGAACTCCACTTCCCGACTATGATGGAGCGCCTAACGAGGCGTTCGACGCCCCCATCACAGAAGCGGAAGTGAGGGCAGAGATTGTAAGACTCAGAACGAAGTCGGTTCCGGGCCCTGACGGGGTAAAGAACAAAATGCTCACGAACTTAGACGATGATTCCATTAGTTATCTAACGAAGTACATGCAGGAATGTTGGGATAAAGACGAGCACCCGCAACAGTGGGAGACGGCAAACATTATTTTAATACCGAAACCCGAGAAGCCTCCGCAATTGGCAAACCTACGGCCAATTTCCTTAACTTCATGCGTGCGGAAATTGATGGAGCACGTCGTCCAGGCCAGACTGATGGGCTACATGGAGCTGGGCGATCTGTGGCGACATGAAATGGTCGGGTTCCGACCTCACTTGTGTACGCAGGACGTCATGCTCCAAATCAAACATGATATAATAGACTCAAGGTGTAAAGATGCAAAAGCAATTCTGGCACTGGACCTCACGAAGGCTTTTGACAACGTAAAGCATTAGGCGGTCCTGGAAGGGCTGAACAACATTAATGTAGGTACCAGGACATATCGATACATCAGGGACTTCCTGACGGGAAGAGCTGCCTGCGTGAGGTTCCAAACGCTGGAATCCCCCACAATTGAGCTAGGGAGTAAGGGTACGCCCCAGGGATCAGTGCTGTCTTCCCTGCTCTTCCACGTGGCCATGAGGGAACTTCCCGAGCAATTGGCAAAGCTCGAGGGATTAAAATTTACTATATATGCAGATGATATCCCCCTCTGGGTCAACCGGGGAAGTGATTCAGCAGCCGAAAGCCTGCTCCAGGCCGCCACCGACATCATAGTCGATTACGCGGTGGAGAGAGGCCTAGCATGCTCGCCGCATAAATCAGAATTGTTTATATACAATCAGAAACACTTAAGGTGCAAGGTACAGTTGGAGATAAAAATTAATATGGCGGGTAAAGAGGTACCAATAGTCGAACAGATTAGAATCTTGGGCCGGATTCTCCAGTCACACGGAAACAATGGCGAGACCGTCAAGAGGCTGCAGAATCACGCAATAGAGACCATGAGCCTAATTAGGCGGGCGACCAGCAAAGGCCGAGGGTTAAAGGATAAAAATTTGGTTAAACTAATACAGGCGTACATATTCAGCCGGGTGAGCTACGCAACACCATATCTCGATTTGAAAGTGGTGGCAAGAAAAGATTGATTCTCTAATGAGAAAATGCGTAAAAGGAGCGCTGGGACTGCCCATGTGCACATTTTCAGAGAAACTGGTGGCTCTAGGAGTGCACAACACATTGGCAGAACTGGCGGAAGCGGTGCAAACCTCTCGAATTGAGAAACTTAGCACCACGAGGACAGGAAGAGCCATATTGGCCAAAGTTGGAATAAATCCGGACAGAGGCCCCACCCAAAAGGTGGAAGTAGATAGGGAAGGGAGAAAATATCTGATTATCCCCCCCTGCCAAAACACATGCACCCGGAACATAGCAAAGGCAGGAGGCATAAACGAGCCGAAGCATTAAAAATTAGATTCGGTAAAATTCCGGAATATGAGGTGGCCTATGTAGACGCGGCGGGAGGCAGCGGCAGTTTTACGGTGGCAACCGCCGTCAGCGGCCGGGGTATTCCCGGGACCGCTGTCATTCTGCGCGGGCGCAGCATAAAAGTTGCCGAAGATATTGCGATCGCACTACCTTGCGCTCGAACGGAGGCGAAGTTTGTGATCAGTGACAGCAAAACTGCCATACAAAATTTTAGCAAGGGAAGGACCTCGTCCTTAGCGGCCAGAATCCTAGGCCAGAGAAAGTTAAATAGAATAATTAAAATAATTTGGACTCCGGCGCACGAAGCCGTCCCCGGCAATGAGGCGGCCCATGAGCTGGTTCGATATCTCTACCGCCGAGCCGCTACGAGAGCGCATGCTAAAATATGGGGAGATCACACAGCATTATAGAATGGCTCGTAGACTGGCATCCCCGCCAGACCCGAAATTAAACAACAGACAAGCAGTCGCGTGGAGACGACCGCAATCTTATACGTTGTGGGGCTTCGGGCTAACGTGCCCGGACCCGGCTAGCTAAGGTGTTAGGAGACACGTAGCTCGTCCCCACTCGGCAGCGCACGCAAAGGGGCGCCGCGGCGGGTTCGCTGACTCACCGGCAACGCGTAGAGACGACTCCAGCCGTGGCAGCAAGAAATGGGAGTTTATTCCCTGTTATGCACAAAACGTGCGTACAGTACAGGAATACGGCACTGGGGTAGCAGTCGCAGACTATGGGTGAAAGCTCCCAGGAAGTCTGCTCCGCCAGGCTGGCTTTTCCGAGCAGGTTCGCCACACAGAATGGGGATGCCTTCTCAGAGGGGCGCAGGGCCAAGTGGGTCCGCACGTCCGACAGCCAAGAGCACCGAAAGTCAATCTGCCCGGGAGAAAGCGCCCACGCACCTCCTATGCTGAAGCAGAGATAAGCCGAAGAGAGGGCCAGAGGGGCCCGCTCCTCAGGCACTGTTCTTACGCGCGACGCACGGCGTAAGTTGAGCCGCGCGCGCAAGCAGCAGGCGGAGACATGCATCCCAGTCCTTGTGTTGCCGGGCAACGGCAGCGAGCAAGGGCTTCATATTCGGTTCATCCGCTAGGTGGGATTGGCCTGAGGTTGATAAGTCGTTGTTTTGCGGTGCTTTATGACAAAGGCTGCACAGTCGTTGACGAACACTTTGGCCGTGAAATAGGACGCGTTGTCCGTGATCAGCTCCGCCGGAAAGCCAAAGTGGGTGAATACCTCAAGCAACTTGTCCGATATGGCGCGTGCCGTTAGCTTTCGAAGGGAAAAAAGTTCCACCCACTTCGTGAAATAATCTTATAATCTGTGACGGCGAGCAGGAATGTGTGACCTTGCCTCCTTCTCGGGAAAGGTCCCATAACCTCACAGGCTGCGATTTGCCAGGGCAGCTGGCTCTCGATCGGCTGCATGAGGCCCGGGGGTTTGCCACCACGGGGCTTCCCACTTTGACACACGCGGCATGAGCGAGAATAATGAAGTACATCACGCTTCATGCCTGGCCTGGTTGCGGAGCGGCACAACTTAAGATAAGTCTTACGGCCACTCGCGTGTCCGGCCAACCGCGAGTCATGGAAATAGCAAAAAGTGGCCCTCCGTAGACTGCGGGGAATCACCACCTTAAAGGACTCATGAGGAGCCTCTTCAGATGGGATATAGCGCAAGAGCACTCCATCAGCATCCAGCAGATACAAATCCAACGTGCCTGCAGCAATACCAGCTTCGTTGCACCCGGCGCCAACAGCAAATACCAGCTGTCAATTTCCGCCTATCGGCGTTGCCGCCTCGCTCCCTCTCGGAGCTGTGCTCTTTTTCGAGCTCGTCAGCAATTTGCTGACAAAATGGGTCTTTCCAGCAGCTCCTGTCTGCTGAATGCGATACCCATGGACGTTACGGGGTCCAGGAGGTACGCACTTTTGTCCGGCGACGGCGGCTTATAGGCCGCACTGCCGCCTTAACTCGCTCCTTCCGTGCCACTGGAGACAGGGGCTCCGGTTACGTTCGGTAGCCTTGTAGCAGAGGGGTGCCGGCCAGAAGTGTCCCGGTCTGAAACGGGGGCGCGCGACAGGGTGTCGGCCACCACGTTTTTGCTCCCCTTACGATAGCGAACAACAAAGTTGTAGCGCTGTAGCGTCAATGCACAGCGCGCGAGGCGGCCTGAGGGCTCGCGCAGGCGCTTCAGCCAGGTGAGCGCCATGTGATCCGTTTCAACAACAAAAGGCACTCCATCCACGTAGTGATCGAACTTACGCAGAGCGAACACTATCGCCGACACTCACCGTCGGTCACGGAATAGTTACGCTCTGCGGGCGTCAAATACCGGCTGGCAAAGGCCACTGGCCGAAGAACGTCCTCATGTTCTTACACCAGCACCGCACCTATTCCCAGGTCACTCGCGTCAGCTTGGACTACGAACTCCCTGTTCTGGTCGGGGCGCGTAAGCTTGGCTGTGTCCACAAGAGCTTTAGAGAGAGCCCTCAAGGCAACATCTTGCTCCGGACCTCAGCTCCAGCTTGTAGACTTCCTCAACAACGACGTCAAGGGAGCCTGTAGAGCGACGCAGTTAGGCACAAATTGGCGGTAGTAATTCACCATGCCCAAAAAGCGTCTGAGGGCCTGTATTTTCACCCGCGTTGGGTACTCAAGGATAGCTCGGACCTTGTCCTCGCTCAGCAAAACACGGCCTAGCTCTATTGTAAAGCCCAGCAGGGAGACCCGCGTCTGAGCTTTCTTCGGGTTCAGAGTGATCCCGGCAGCGTGCAGCCTTCCGAGGATGTCCTCCAAGTGCCGGAGGCGTTGAATAAAGGTGCGACAGAAGAGGACAATATCGTCTAGGTAGGCTAGGGCGTATTGACATTTTGCCCTTCCCAGAACTCTGTCCATCAATCTCTGGAAAGTCGCTGAAGCACCTGAGCAGCCAAAGGGCATGCGAGTGAACTCGTACAAGCCTCTATGTGAGGTAAAATCGGTTTTCTCCGCGTCCCTTGGCTTCATCTGCACTTGCAGGTAACCGCGGCTAGCATCCAGAGTGGTAAAATAATGTGCACCACCTAGGCTCGCCACGATTGAGTCAATGCTCGGCATATGGTAAGCATCCTTCTGAGTGACTTGCTTGATTCGGCGGTAGTCCACGCAAAGACGAAAGGAGCCGTCTTTTTTCGGGACCAGCACTACCGGAGAACCCCACGGACTATTACATCGGCGGATTACGCCAGTCTTGATCATTTCGTCCCTTGCGAGGTCGATAGCTTTCCTTTTGGCCACACTCACGGGCCTAGGATTGCATTTCCATGGTAGCGCGTCGCCTGTGTCGATCCGGTGACGCACAAGAGCGGTGCGTCCCAGCCGATCTGTAAACATCGCATGAAATTGGTTCAGCAGCGATGACAGGCGCGCCTTCTCACGTTCATGCAAGCTGACAGGCAAAGGCGGCAGCGAGCGGTTCGTTTCGCCGCGCTTGCTTGCGATCGTACGATTACATGAAATCCTATCCGCTAGCGCTGCGCTCGGCTCGGGAGGATGAGTCTCGCAACGAGCTCTGCCCGCTTCGCTGGCCGACGAGGGGCCGCCAATGACTCCGGCGATGTGACAGCCGGAGTCTGGGGGGTCAACGGGACTCGCCCCTCCTCCTGCCGTGGTGTCATGCCTGGGGCTCTAGGTGCCACCGAAGCGACAGGGAAATGCGCACAAGGTTTCAGGGACGCACAAGGGCCCTCCCTGTATCCTTTGTTCGCAATGTCTATCACGATCCCAGTGCGGGCCAGAAAGTCTCTGCCTACTATCACGGGGACGGACAGACCAGGGAGGTACACGAACCTGTGAAGGCGTACACGCTCCTCCCAGCGCACAACCAATCTCGCCGAGCCACACGAAGTAGCGGCACCGCTCGCGAGATAGAAGGCGGTGTTGCAGGCTCGCAGCCCGACTGAGTACCGGCCTAAGTGAGCCAAAACTTCCTCCCCGAACAGGGAGGCTGTTGCGTCGCTGTCCAGTAGCGCTGCAAACGTTCGCAAGGAATCGCAGCGATCGTGAGCGCAAGGAAGGGGGCGGGCGACGGGTCATCAATGCCGACCCTACACGGACATCGGGGCTAAGGAACCCTTTTATTTCAGGCACCGCCGGCAAAGGCAGAGTCACCGGCGGCGCACGCCGTTTCCCGTCGGGCGATTGTGCCCTTCGGTAGCGCGGCGGTTTGTGCACTCCCGGGCAATGTGGCCCGTCTCATTGCACTTGTAGCAGACGACGCTGCGTGCAGCCCGAGCTGCTCGCGGCGCGCTGCGCGCCGGCGGTGGTTTCTGTTGAGCCGCGTGGCCATTGGTATCAGTTTCCACCACCGGGCCGCTTCGGCGGTCCCAGTTTCGTGCTCGGCCGGGCTGAGCTGTGCGCGCCCGCCTGCCATACGAGTACGGGTCAAGAGCGCGGTCAGAAAGCTCCGACGCGCCTCGCTCCGTTTCTCCAACGAGGGATGCCGTTGCGTCGGTTTTCCGGAAAGGGGCGGGCTTAAGCACGTTGCCGCCGTTGCAAGCGCACCGGGGTTCAAGGGACAACGACGCTGGCGGTGGCGCGCGGTGGGCCCGCGCGGCCAGAATGTCACCCTGAATACGCTTCGCTTCAGTGGCGAAATCGTCCAGGTCGTGGAACCAGCCGTTTCGAAGGTAAGCGGCGAAGGTTGGATGGGCTTGCCGAATCACCCGCTCCACATTCACAGAGTTCGACGCCGAGTGCTCTGCTAGGCGATAAACTCCCGCATGGGTCTCACGTACTCTAGCAGATTGGTCCCTGTGTTAGGTTAGAAGCTCCAACTCGCGCCGCATGCGTCGCTTATAGTCAGGAGGGAGGAAATCGTGGCTGAACAGCGTCCTAAACTCCTCCATGCTACGAGCGCGCTGTACGAATAGGCGGTACCCCGGCGCAGCTTGGGCGGTCAGCGAGACAGGCAGTATGGTACCTATATTTGCGCTGTCTTCCAGCCTCATCGCTTTCTGGCATTGGCATAGAGACTCCAAGTATCCCGTAGCGATCATGAGGTCTGAATAACCGTTGTACGTCGGAATATGCACCTTGAAGTTGCTCGGCAGGGCAGGCCTAGGGGGACTAGGGTCCACCACGGGAGGCCTGACACTAGCCTGAGATTGCGCCATTTCCATCAGCGATGATAGCAACTGCGCTGCTGTGTTGTGCAGCGACGATTGGTGCGGCCGAGGCTCACATGGTGCTTGCCGGGATGTGCCCGCTCGTGGCCCTAAGGGACCGGCGAACGACGGAGAAATGTCGTGCGGGCCTATGGGAGGCCGGCCGACGGTGCTGCGAAAAGGTTGCCCTCCAGGCCAACTGAGGCCGGACAGCGGATCCCAGTCGCCGGCGGAGCGGGATGGCTCCTGCTCGGCAGAACGCAGAAGGAGCTGAGCAGTTAAAGGGCTCACGCTGCTTGGACCATAGGGTGCCCCTGGACGGACCGACCGACCAATGGGCGTCCCTAGGGGGTCGCACTTGGCTTCTGATAGCATGGGATTGCCACGAAGAGCATCCCTGAAGCTTACAGCATTGTCCGCTGCCTCAAACGACTGAAGGTCCGCAACCAAGGACTTAGGCTGCGACGGGGGCCGCAAAGGGGCCCGCTCCGACGCCATCCCGAAACCTAGTTGGGCGCCAGGTATGTGGGGCTTCGGGCTAACGTGCGCGGACCGGGCTAGCTGATGCCTAAGGAGACATGTAGCTCGTCCCCACGGCGCAGCGCACGCAAAGGAGCGCCGCGGCGGGTTCGCTGACTCACCGGCAAGGCGTAGAGACGACTCCAGCCGTGGCACCAACGAATCGGACTTTATTCCCTGTTATGTACAAAATGCGCGTACAGTACAGGAATACGGCACTGGGGCAGCCGTCGCAGACTACGGGTGAAAGCTCCCGGAAAGTCTGCTCCGCCACGCTGGCTCTTCCGAGCAGGTTCGCCACTCAGAATAGGGCCGCCTTCTCAGAGGGGCGCGGGACCAAGTGGGTCCGCACGTCCGACAGCCAAAAGCACCGAAAGTTAATCTGTCCGGGCGAAAGCGCCCACGCACCTCCGATGCTGAAGGAGAGAGAAGCCGAAGAGAGGGCGAGAGGGGCCCGCTCCTCAGGCACTGTTCTTACGCGCGGCGCACGGCGTGACGTAAGCCGCACGCGCAAGCAGCAGGCTCTGCGTCGCGCCGGCGCCAGCGGCCGCGGGGAAGGTACGCTATGCAAAATAAGGCTTGGAACTGCGTGTACCCAGCGATCGCGCGGGCGAATGTCCCAAGTAGCGCGTGAACAGGAGACAGGGGTCCAAAAAGGGTCCCCACGACGTATCCGCACCCGGTTATGGCGAACCACATGTTCCCCGAGGCCAGGAGCGATAGGTGTAATCTTTATGGGGTGAGAGGAACCCTCGACCACATAATATGGGGATGTCCGTATTGTCCCGGGCTAACGCACAAAATAGGTGGTAGGGACACCTGGGAGATCCTGCTGAGCAGCTCGGACTCTGAGCCCCAGCTCCGGCTCGTCCAATTGGCTGAAGAGGCTGCTGGGACCCAAGACCTCCCAGCGTGCATCCGAGGCGGCGGCACTCGCCCCCTGACCTGCCCGTCGGGGGGTGGATAGACCGCCTTATTCGTTCGAAAATAAAGTTTATTCTATCTATCTCGCTTGATTTTCGACCAAGCGAGATAGATAGAATATAGATAGGTAGATATAGATATATATAGATATATAGATATAGATATAGAATATAGATAGATAGACCAAGCGACCAAGGCGTTCGACCACGTCTCCCATTCGGCTATCCTTACCGAATTCGCAACCGTCAACCCCGGCGCTCGGACCTACCAATAGATTCGATCCTGCCTCACCGCCCGCATAGCTGAAATCATCGTATAAATACCTGAGAGGCCTTACTAAAGGCTGCCACGGTGCTCGGGGAACAACTGAAAATTGTCACTTGGGCCGAAGGAGTCGCCCCCAACAGAGGCCACCCTGAGATCTCGCCATGATTTTTTTAAATAAGGATGTTGTAACCACCTCCCGTCTTGCACGTACGGGCTTGGATCATGCGGCAGCTCTTAGGGTGCCATCTGGTCGCCTCTCCTCTTCAATCTCGCCATGCGCTCGCTTCCCCGCCAGCTCGACCGTATCCCTGATCGCAAACACATCCTGTACGCGGGCGGCATCACTCTTTGGGTCACGTCTGGCTCTGACGGGCGCATCAAGCAGACATTGCAAAGCGCGACTGACGTCGTCACGGACCACGTCTTATTTCCTCCGGTGGCCAAATTGGCCCTCCTCCTCACGCAGCCGCCGACCGGTGTCGCCGCAAGACCTTTGCCCGACCATCAGGGTTCATGCACACTCCATTCCCGTGCCTGTCATCTCGCATCATCGCGTGCTCAGGCTGATACCACAGTCCAACCGCCATAACGCTCCCACAGTCGACCGGCTCTAGCTTTCGGTTCAGCAAACCGTGCGCATGCTCGGTCGTGTCCGAGCGCGGCGCGTGGGCATGCATAGGAACACGATCTCCGGAGCCTAGTCGACGCTTTCGTCATTTCCATTGTCACGTACGGTCTTACTTGCACACGTCTTCTCAAGTCAGAACGCAATAAGTTCGACGTCTTCATACGCTGGGCATACCCGGCGGATGCCCGGCGGATTACCCCCGGTGTTCCACTCAACGCGTCCACGGCGCGTCTCCTCGGCCTGGGAGTGCACAACACATTCAACGAACTGATCCAAGCTCAGCGCATCCTCAGGTGCAACGCCTTTATCGCTCGCCGAGCGCTCGCTACATCCTCTCCTCCATCGGTCATGACACCTCCTCTTACCCGCCGGGACCGGTCTCACTACCGCAGGCTCTTTGAGCGGCCTTCTCCATTACGCCGCTACCCATGAATATGCTACGGACCATTACGACTCCCGCTGCCAAGCCCGTGCGGCCATGCTTCACGCTAAGTACGCCAACCACCCGGCAATCGCCTACGTGGATGCTGCCCGATACACCTCGCCCGCAGAAGCCTTCGCAGTCATCTCCGTCTCGTCCTTCTCGGCGCCCTCGTGCCCGACAATTACGGCATCCACCGTTCGAGCGCCCTACGCCGTCGAGCCGGAGGAGGCGGCTATCGCTTTGGCCGCCACCTCCGCCGACGCCAGCGTCATGCTCTCCGGCTCCAAGCACGCCATCTTCAGTTTAGCTCGAGATCTCGTCTCGCCTACCACCCTAAGGCTCCTTCGCCCACTTCTACTGCAAGACGAACCCCGTCACATGGAACTGGTCTGGGTCCCCGCCATTCGGGCCATCCCGGCAACGAGTCGGCTCGCAAACACGCTCGAGGATAGGCAGGCCAAGCAGTGGGCACCTCCGCGTAAGACGCCCCGATGCTGGAGCCCCAGTCCACCTTCCAGGATATTGCCCAGCACTATCGCCTCGAACGGTGCGCCAACCCACCCCCTCACGGCAGTCTTCCCAAGCAATCGAAGATCACCTGGCATCATGTCTAAACCAGCACCTTTCCGTGTCTCCTCATGCATTCGCACATCTACCCAGGTGTCATCGATTCACACTGTTACTTGTGCGGCGACGTTGCCTCGCTGAACCACAATCTCTGGAGCTGTCCGGAGGATCCCCCGCCCGCCGCCCTCATCTCGCCACCCCACCGAGGAACTACGCGAGGCCCTTCTCTCCAGCACAGACCAAGACATCCAGACACAGGTCCTGACACGAGCTGAAGACATCATCGCGAAGCACTGCCTGCGTAGCTTAGCCTCCCTCGCCCCTTCGATTAATAAACTCTCTTGCAGCCCCTAAAGCACTGCACAAGACACGTTTGCAATAAAACACTTTCGTTCCAGCTTGCAAACCCCGCCCATAACCTTGATGTTAGATGCCTACTGGACTGTGTTGATGGAATTGCGGCTGCATGCGAACGCAGTTTTAGTATAAGAATCCAAAACTCTTTCAGCAGAGTTTGCTTAATTAAGGCCGTCCGCAGTTCGAGGCCGCAAGATTTAGGGCAAAAGGAGTGTTTATTTTGATTTCTTAAGGTTTATAATGTAGTTGTCCATAAAATACAACCTTCAAAGATTGATATTGCGCATATATCTATTGCGATACAAGTCGTGATCTTGTGCTACTGCAGAGAGGGATCTGGTTAGGTGTAGATGGCGTGTTCTGAAACGCGTTTAGGGGCATCAGAGGGAAGTAAAGTTTGGTATGCACAGCCATCGCTCTTGCGAGGAGCCTACGCTAAACCAGAACCCATTGATTGAAAACAATGTTCCTAAAGACTGGCTTCTCAAGCCGACGCAGCATGAAGAAAGAGCTCCTAAGTTCCATTAGGGAAAGTGTGGTTACACGGGTTTTCACAAGTTTTACGAATGCATCATGACCAGGCGCTAAAACCAAGATGTTTACAGAGAAGGCACGAAAATAGCATTGTACTTAGAAAGACATTCGCGAGATAAAGGATTTCTGAGAGTCGTAAGCTTTGCAACACATCTGAATGCTGTTCCTTGAAGTTAAAGATGTTAATTTACCGGCGTCTTTTTCAAGCACAGTGAGCCTCGCTCCTCATCAAGTTTGAGAGCGGCGCCGTAGCCCTTTCT